>NC_056437.1:4107759-4450259 GCF_018296145.1 Oncorhynchus tshawytscha
CAGGGTATCTGTACCTAATGTTACCCGCCTCTCATCAGGGTATCTGTACCTAATGTTACCCGCCTCTCATCAGGGTATCTGTACCTGATGTTACCCGCCTCTCATCAGGGTATCTGTACCTAATATTACCCACCTCTCATCAGGGTATCTGTACCTAATGTTACCCGCCTCTCATCAGGGTATCTGTACCTAATGTTACCCGCCTCTCATCAGGGTATCTGTACCTAATGTTACCCGCCTCTCATCAGGGTATCTGTACCTAATGTTACCCACCTCTCATCAGGGTATCTGTACCTAATGTTACCCACCTCTCATCAGGGTATCTGTACCTAATGTTACCCGCCTCTCATCAGGGTATCTGTACCTAATGTTACCCGCCTCTCATCAGGGTATCTGTACCTAATATTACCCGCCTCTCATCAGGGTATCTGTACCTAATGTTACCCGCCTCTCATCAGGGTATCTGTACCTAATGTTACCCGCCTCTCATCAGGGTATCTGTACCTAATGTTACCCGCCTCTCATCAGGGTATCTGTACCTAATGTTACCCGCCTCTCATCAGGGTATCTGTACCTAATGTTACCCGCCTCTCATCAGGGTATCTGTACCTAATGTTACCCGCCTCTCATCAGGGTATCTGTACCTAATATTACCCGCCTCTCATCAGGGTATCTGTACCCAATGTTACCCGCCTCTCATCAGGGTATCTGTACCTAATGTTACCCGCCTCTCATCAGGGTATCTGTACCTAATGTTACCCGCCTCTCATCAGGGTATCTGTACCTAATGTTACCCGCCTCTCATCAGGGTATCTGTACCTAATGTTACCCACCTCTCATCAGGGTATCTGTACCTAATGTTACCCGCTCTCATCAGGGTATCTGTACCTAATGTTACCCGCCTCTCATCAGGGTATCTGTACCTAATGTTACCCGCCTCTCATCAGGGTATCTGTACCTAATGTTACCCGCCTCTCATCAGGGTATCTGTACCTAATGTTACCCGCCTCTCATCAGGGTATCTGTACCTAATGTTACCCACCTCTCATCAGGGTATCTGTACCTAATGTTACCCGCCTCTCATCGGGGTATCTGTACCTAATGTTACCCGCCTCTCATCAGGGTATCTGTACCTAATGTTACCCACCTCTCTCTGTTACCTCTCATCAGGGTATCTGTACCTAATGTTACCCGCCTCTCATCAGGGTATCTGTACCTAATGTTACCCACCTCTCTCTGTTACCTCTCATCAGGGTATCTGTACCTAATGTTACCCGCCTCTCATCAGGGTATCTGTACCTGACCATAGAGCCCCCCTCACGACAAGCTGATATAATGTTACCCACCTCTCTCTGTTACCTCTCATCAGGGTATCTGTACCTGACCATAGAGCCCCCCTCACGACAAGCTGATATAATGTTACCCACCTCTCTCTGTTACCTCTCATCAGGGTATCTGTACCTGACCATAGAGTCCCCCCTCATGGCAAGCTGATGTAATGTTACCCACCTCTCTCTGTTACCTCTCATCAGGGTATCTGTACCTAATGTTACCCACCTCTCTCTGTTACCTCTCATCAGGGTATCTGTACCTGACCATAGAGTCCCCCCCCTCACGGCAAGCTGATGTAATGTTACCCATCTCTTGGACAGGGTATCTCTAACTAGCCATAGAGTAAAGTGATATATGATACTATTAACCAGGTTTTTCTACCATGTCTCCAGGTTACCTGTACCTGGCCATAGAGTTCGCCCCTCACGGTAACCTGTTGGACTTCCTGAGGAAGAGCAGAGTGTTGGAGACTGACCCGGCCTTCGCTATCGCCAACAGCACCGCCTCCACCCTCACCTCACAACAGCTGCTGCACTTTGCTGCCGACGTGGCCCGGGGCATGGACTACCTGGCTCAGAAACAGGTCAGTACTGAAGATGTGGCCCGGGGAATGGATTACCTGGCTCAGAAACAGGTCAGTACTGAAGATGTGGACCGGGGCATGGTCTACCTGGCTCAGAAACAGGTCAGTACTGAAGATGTGGACCGGGGCATGGTCTACCTGGCTCAGAAACAGGTCAGTACTGAAGATGTGGACCAAGGCATGGACTACCTGGCTCAGAAACAGGTCAGTACTGAAGATGTGGACCGAGGTATAGACCAAACTGGTCTGTGACCAGGCTAGGTACAGCCCAAACTAATCTGGGACCAGGCTAGGTACAGCCCAAACTGATCTGGGACCAGGCTAGGTACAGCCCAAACTAATCTGGGACCAGGCTAGGTACAGCCCAAACTGACCTGGGACCAGGCTAGGTACAGCCCAAACTGACCTGGGACCAGGCTAGGAACAGCCAAAACTGACCTGGGACCAGGCTAGGAACAGCCAAAACTGATCTGGGACCAGGCTAGGTACAGCCCAAACTAATCTGGGACCAGGCTAGGTACAGCCCAAACTGACCTGGGACCAGGCTAGGAACAGCCAAAACTGACCTGGGACCAGGCTAGGTACAGCCCAAACTGATCTGGGACCAGGCTAGGAACAGCCCAAACTGATCTGGGACCAGGCTCGGTCAGTGCCTTTTTTTATGTTTCAGATCCCAGAGACAAGAGAGTGTGCTTTTAGTCATAAAATCCCATTAACGTTGCACACACTGTAGGATTTATTCTTGTGAGTTGTATATTCTGATCAGATCTCTTGTGATTTCTAGTTCATCCACAGAGACCTGGCAGCCAGGAACATCCTGGTGGGAGACAACTTTGTGGCCAAGATAGCCGACTTTGGTCTGTCCAGAGGTCAGGAGGTCTATGTGAAGAAGACGATGGTAAGAGTCTCTCAACGTAAATCACAAGGTTTTTATACTATGAAATCATATGATCCTCTCAGACCGCTGTGGTCACAAACAGAAGCCTATCTTTCAGTTGGTTTAGTTTATTTAAAAAAAAACAAGCACACATAAAACTTAAAATCCATACATGCACATGAATAAAATCATAGAGGATAAAACACTATACAGTCTGGGACTTATTTCCACTGTTAAATCATGGAGGATAACACACTATACAGTCTGGGACTTATTTCCTTATTGGTCCTCTTGAGACAAGATGGAACACAGTATGGCAGTGAAATAATAAAACAAAAACAGAGAAGAAGAACATCTATCTCATCAAAAACAGAGAAGAAGAACATCTATCTCATCAAAAACAGAGAAGAAGAACATCTATCTCATCAAAACAGAGAAGAAGAACATCTATCTCATCAAAAACAGAGAAGAAGAACATCTATCTCATCAAAAACAGAGAAGAAGAACATCTATCTCATCAAAAACAGAGAAGAAGAACATCCATCTCATCATTCCAGTTACATCATAGGGGTTATTCATAAGGGCACAGAGGACATCAAACATATTTTTACTTTATTAAAATTATTATTATTATTCATTATAATATTATTATTACTTTATTGGTGCTAAAACGTTGTTGACAAAGACATGTTTACTGTGTGTGACTCACAGGGACGGTTACCTGTCAGGTGGATGGCCATAGAATCACTGAACTACAGTGTCTACACCACCAACAGTGATGTGTGAGTACTGCATCTTTCATCTATTTAAAAAAAATGGGAATGGAATGTTCTAGAAGTAAGTGTCCAGACACCTTTTTTTGTGATTTCCCTAGTTTTTGTGAAACTTACCCTAAACAGCAAATCACTTCCTCATACTCGTTGTGTATTATGGGGGGCCCTGAAAAATCATGAACAAAGGCTCCCAAAAAACACCCCCAAAACGTCCTTTTAGAAAGGGAAAAGCTCTCAGAACAGTGATGCAGGTCTTCGTTAAACTGTTTCATACCGAATACGCTAAGCTGTTTCATACCGAATACGCTAAGCTGTTTCATACTGATCTTTATCCGCAACGTTACAGTGGGGCAAAAAAGTATTTAGTCAGCCACCAATTGTGCAAGTTCTCCCACTTAAAAAGATGAGAGGCCTGTAATTTTCATCATAGGTACACTTCAACTATGACAGACAAAATGAGGGAAAAAAATCCAGAAAATCACATTGTAGGATTTTTAATGAATTTATTTGCAAATTATGGTGGAAAATAAGTATTTGGTAATGTACAAACAAGCAAGATTTCTGGCTTTCACAGACCTGTAACTTCTTCTTTAAGAGGCTCCTCTGTCCTCCACTCATTACCTGTATTAATGGCACCTGTTTGAACTTGTTATCAGTATAAAAGACACCTGTCCACAACCTCAAACAGTCACACTCCAAACTCCACTATGGCCAAGACCAAAGAGCTGTCAAAGGACACCAGAAACAAAATTGTAGACCTGCACCAGGCTGGGAAGCCTGAATCTGCAACAGGTAAGCAGCTTGGTTTGAAGAAATCAACTGTGGGAGCAATTATTAGGAAATGGAAGACATACAAGACCACTGATAATCTCCCTCGATCTGGGGCTCCACGCAAGATCTCACCCCGTGGGGTCAAAATGATCACAAGAACGGTGAGCAAAAATCCCAGAACCACACGGGGGGACCTAGTGAATGACCTGCAGAGAGCTGGAACCAAAGTAACAAAGCCTACCATCAATAACACACTACGCCGCTAGGGACTCAAATCCTGCAGTGCCAGACGTGTCCCCCTGCTTAAGCCAGTACATGTCCAGGCCCGTCTGAAGTTTGCTAGAGAGCATTTGGATGATCCAGAAGAAGATTGGGAGAATGTCATATGGTCAGATGAAACCAAAATATAACTTTTTGGTAAAAACTCAACTCGTCGTGTTTGGAGGACAAAGAATGCTGAGTTGCATCCAAAGAACACCATACCTACTGTGAAGCATGGGGGTGGAAACATCATGCTTTGGGGCTGTTTTTCTGCAAAGGGACCAGGACGACTGATCCGTGTAAAGGAAAAAATGAATGGGGCCATGTATCGTGAGATTTTGAGTGAAAACCTCCTTCCATCAGCAAGGGCATTGAAGATGAAACGTGGCTGGGTCTTTCAGCATGACAATGATCCCAAACACACCGCCCGGGCAACGAAGGAGTGGCTTCGTAAGAAGCATTTCAAGGTCCTGGAGTGGCCTAGCCAGTCTCCAGATCTCAACCCCATAGAAAATCTTTGGAGGGAGTTGAAAGTCCGTGTTGCCCAGCAACAGCCCCAAAACATCACTGCTCTAGAGGAGATCTGCATGGAGGAATGGGCCAAAATACCAGCAACAGTGTGTGAAAACCTTGTGAAGACTTACAGAAAACGTTTGACCTCTGTCATTGCCAATAAAGGGTATATAACAAGGTATTGAGATAAACTTTTGTTATTGACCAAATACTTATTTTCCACCATAATTTGCAAATAAATAAATTAAAAATCCTACAATGTGATTTTCTGGATTTTTTTTCTCATTTTGTCTGTCATAGTTTAAGTGTACCTATGATGAAAATTACAGGCCTCTCTCATCTTTTTAAGTGGGAGAACTTGCACAATTGGTGGCTGACTAAATACTTTTTTGCCCCACTGTATATTCCAGTTCTAAAATACTGAAACTATCTAAACACGGGGAGGGACAGCTGCAGAAAGAGCTTTAAAATACATTTACTCTGTATGGTCTGACTGTGTACACAGATTCAATCTCTATCACTTCTCTCTCTTTCTCTCCTCTCTCTCTCTCCTCCCTCTCTCTCTCTTTCTTGTCTCTTCTCTCTCTTTCTTGTCTCTTTTCTCTCTCTCTCTCTCCAGATGGTCTTATGGTGTACTTCTCTGGGAGATCGTCAGTTTAGGTTTGTATTCAGAATAATTAGGTTTGTATCCAGGATAATTAGGTTTGTATCCAGGATAATTAGGTTTGTATCCAGGATAATTAGGTTTGTATCCAGGATAATTAGGTTTGTATCCAGGATAATTAGGTTTGCATCCAGGATATTTAGGTTTGTATCCAGGATAATTAGGTTTGCATCCAGGATAATAATCTACAATATTGACAATGGATTTGAAATGCAGCCTGATACGTCCAGTGTGTGTACATTACTGTGTGTGCGTCTTATCATGTACAGTGTATTTTGTGTTGACCTGGTGTATCAGGAGGTACTCCGTACTGTGGGATGACGTGTGCAGAGCTGTATGAGAAACTGCCTCAGAGCTACCGGCTGGAGAAACCCCTCAACTGTGACGATGAGGTGTAAGTAGTCTGGAGATGGTAGTCTAACCAGGGCTCTGCTGAAGACTCTGACAGTAGACATCAGAGAATATAGAGACATCAGAGAATATAGAGACATCAGAGAATATAGAGACATCAGAGAATATAGAGACACACAGAATATAGAGACATATAGAGACGCGCAGAATATAGAGACATATAGAATATAGAGACACATAGAATATAGAGACATATAGAATATAGAGACACACAGAATATAGAGACACATAGAATATAGAGACACATAGAATATAGAGACACATAGAATATATAGAATATAGAGACATATAGAATATAGAGACATATAGAATATAGAGACATATAGAATATAGAGATATAGAATATAGAGACATATAGAATATAGAGACATATAGAATATAGAGACACATAGAATATAGAGACACATAGAATATAGAGACATATAGAATATAGAGACATATAGAATATAGAGACACATAGAATATAGAGACATATAGAATATAGAGACATATAGAATATAGAGACACATAGAATATAGAGACATATAGAATATAGAGACACGCATGAAGGAAACAAGGAAATGATAAGGGTACAGTTTTAAAAACATAAAAAATAAGTTCAAATCAGATTGAAGGTTATTTGCGGTATGTATTAAATCTGTTTTCCACCCCTCTCCTGTGTTGTTGTCCAGGTATGACCTGATGGGTCAGTGCTGGAGAGAAAAGCCCTACGAGAGACCCTCGTTTCAACAGATACTGGTCTCCCTCAACAGGATGCTGGAGGAGAGGAAGGTAAAACACACTTTATTTTTTACTCATTCATCTACTCCGTCATTGGTAATAAAAAAAAACCCACATAGAACATTCAGCAGTAGGAAGTTCCAGTAGGAAGTCGGAAGTTCCAGTAGGAAGTCGGAAGTTCCAGTAGAAAGTAGGAAGTTCCAGTAGGAAGTAGGAAGTTCCAGTAGGAAGTTCCAGTAGGAAGTTCCAGTAGGAAGTAGGAAGTTCCAGTAGGAAGTTCCAGTAGGAAGTAGGAGGTTACAGTAGAAAGTAGGAAGTTCCAGTAGGAAGTAGGAAGTTCCAGTAGGAAGTTCCAGTAGGAAGTTCCAGTAGGAAGTAGGAAGTTCCAGTAGGAAGTTCCAGTAGGAAGTAGGAGGTTACAGTAGGAAGTAGGATGTTCCAGTAGGAAGTAGGAAGTTCCAGTAGGAGGTTACAGTAGGGAGTAGGAAGTTCCAGTAGGAAGTTCCAGTAGGAAGTAGGAAGTTCCAGTAGGAGGTTACAGTAGGAAGTAGGAAGTTCCAGTAGGGGGTAGGAAGTTCCAGTAGGAAGTAGGAAGTTCCAGTAGGAAGTTCGAGTAGGAAGTTCCAGTAGGAAGTAGGAAGTTCCAGTAGGAAGTTCCAGTAGGAAGTAGGAGGTTACAGTAGGAAGTAGGAAGTTCCAGTAGGAAGTAGGAAGTTCCAGTAGGAGGTTACAGTAGGAAGTAGGAAGTTCCAGTAGGAAGTTCCAGTAGGAAGTTCCACTAGGAGGTTACAGTAGGAAGTAGGAAGTTCCAGTAGGAAGTTCCAGTAGGAAGTAGTAGCCACAACGTAGGTACAGGGCATTGACAGTAGCCCATCGCAAGCTTTCTCTATCAGTTAATTAAGTACAGAACCCCATTTCTCTTCCTGTTGTTTCTAGACATATGTCAACACCACCCTGTATGAGAAGTTCACCTATGCCGGTATCGACTGCTCCGCAGAAGAAGCTGGATGATCTTGTGCTAAACCTAAAAACTACAGTGCAAGTATTCCACTACCACTGCGTTGTACGGAGAATTATAAAGTTACATGGTTTAAGAAATCCTCTTACAAGGGATTCACAGACTAGTATTTTGCACATATTGTGTATTCCAAGTTATGTGCTAACTTTTGTCCAATCATAAACTGACTTTCAAAACGCTAATCCTTGATGTTAAGTTGTTGTTGTTGTTGATGATTCTTCTGTTTTGATGAACCGTCCACCCTATTCCCCCATACTGTATAGTGCACTACCTAGGGGCCCTGGTCAAAAGTAGTGCACTGGAAAGGGAATAGTGCCATTTGGGACACAGGCTATGATAGTCGCTGGCTGACCGATAACAACAGTGTAACGGTTGACCTTACAGATGTAGGATCTTAATTTGAGCCAGTTTTCTACAGCAGGAAAATAATCCTGCAGCAACAGGAAATGTTAATTATTACGTGGGTTATAATACATTTTTCATTAGGTGCAAATCAAGTCTGACATTTTAAAGTGGAAATTACAAAATGTAGAAGCCTTTTTAAACCTTGAATAATACACTACAATTTTGCATTTTCAGCTGTGTAGGAAAATTCCCAACAACAAAAAAAGTGATCAAATGAAGAACCTACATCTGTATAGTGTAGCATACATGGCAGCCTGCTGTAATATCAGATGTAAATGTCTTTAAGAAACCATTACTTAGGGGGGGAAAAAATGGTATCCTTAAAATTAATAAAACATTTTGTGATTAAAATCGTATCTGTGATGTATGACTTGTGTGATACTTTAAAAAAAAAATGTACAAAGAGATGACTGCAACAAAGCATACCACCTAATAATCAAGCAGTACACTATGATTTCATGACACAAGTCAGTAATACTGGAGTTATTCTGCCCTTATTTATATCCAGATAGTTCAGGATAGGTCAGTGGTCCTGGGTTGAGTGTCCAGTAGAAATCCAGTCTATATCTGGCTGTTACCGCCACTGTCTCCTCGCAGGGTCTTCTGTCTGCTACAGGTCTGTTCCTAGTCTCTGGGTCACTCTATGGTCTGGATCCACAGGTCTGTTCCTAGTCTCTGGGTCACTCTGTGGTCCGGCTCCACAAGGATGTCTCTGGTCCACAGGGCTGTAATCTAGTCCACAGGGCTGTATCTAGTCCACAGGGCTGTCTCTGGTCCACAGGGCTGTCTCTGGTCCACAGGGCTGTATCTAGTCCACAGGGCTGTATCTAGTCCACAGGGCTGTCTCTGGTCCACAGGGCTGTCTCTGGTCCACAGGGCTGTCTCTGGTCCACAGGGCTGTCTCTGGTCCACAGGGCTGTCTCTGGTCCACAGGACTGTCTCTGGTCCACAGGACTGTCTCTGGTCCACAGGGCTGTACCTAGTCTCTGGTCCACAGGGCTGTCCCTAGTCTCTGGTCCACAAGGCTGTCCCTAGTCTCTGGTCCACAGGGCTGTCCCTAGTCTTTGGTCCACAGGGCTGTCACTAGTCTCTGGTCCACTCTATGGTCCGGCTCCACAGGGCTGTCTCTGGTCCACAGGGCTGTCTCTGGTCCAAAGGACTGTCTCTGGTCCACAGGGCTGTCCCTCACAGATCTCCCTCTGAGCAGAGATAATACACACCTCATATACCCTGAACGATGCGAAAGCTGCCGCCACGATACACGATCCTCCCAGGATATACCACCAGCTGAAGAGGCCGTAGGACACGCCCTTCACGATGCAGTACAGGCCGAAACACACCAGGAAGATCATCGACACGATCTGAACACACACCGGCGGGCTGCTGGCCTCCTCACCCATGGAGGAAAAGTCTAGGCTGTACCACCGACTGGTAGGTCTGAGCTGCAAGAGATGGTGTCTCTCATGGGACAAAGGGGGCGCAAGTTTTGGCCCAAAGACAAGACTCGTTGGAAGACGATTGTCGCACCGTTAGCTACGAAGAATAAGTCAATTATGTACCAACCGACATGTCAGCATTAAACCTCCTCTTCGGTTAGACAGACTCAGACAGAGACACACAGTCACTTAGCTCCACTGAGGTGAGAGGTACTGTAGTGGTGGGCTGTGAGTGCCTGGTCAGCTTTATATATTAGCCTACTGTTGTACATGGATCTGATTGATTAGACGAAACAACTCTCTTTTTAATTAGCTGTGGTGAGGATCAACCTTGACTTTAATCCATGTTGAGAACCTCTGAGGTGAAGTTAAAAAATACACACTGGTGGATTAAAACACTGTGAGTGGCTGTCCATGGAGAGAACTCTTCCTACAGTGAGGTGTTAGCATGTTAGCCTCTGTGCTATTTATCACCTGTCTAATCACAGTGAGGGTGTTAGCATGTTAGCCTCTGTGCTATTTATCACCTGTCTAATCACAGTGAGGGTTAGCATGTTAGCCTCTGTGGTATTTATCACCCGTCTAATCACAGTGAGGGTGTTAGCATGTTAGCCTCTGTGCTATTTATCACCTGTCTAATCACAGTGAGGGTTAGCATGTTAGCCTCTGTGCTATCTATTATCAATCTAATCACAGTGAGGGTGTTAGCATGTTAGCCTCTGTGGTATTTATCATCCGTCTAATCACAGTGAGGGTGTTAGCATGTTAGCCTCTGTGGTATTTTTCACCCGTCTAATCAGTGAGGGTGTTAGCATGTTAGCCTCTGTGCTATTTATCACCTGTCTAATCACAGTGAGGGTTAGCATGTTAGCCTCTGTGCTATCTATTATCAATCTAATCCCAGTGAGGGTGTTAGCATGTTAGCCTCTGTGCTATTTATCACCTGTCTAATCACAGTGAGGGTTAGCATGTTAGCCTCTGTGCTATCTATTATCAATCTAATCACAGTGAGGGTGTTAGCATGTTAGCCTCTGTGCTATCTATTATCAATCTAATCACAGTGAGGGTGTTAGCATGTTAGCCTCTGTGCTATTTATCACCTGTCTAATCACAGTGAGGGTTAGCATGTTAGCCTCTGTGCTATCTATTATCAATCTAATCACAGTGAGGGTGTTAGCATGTTAGCCTCTGTGGTATTTATCACCCGTCTAATCACAGTGAGGGTGTTAGCATGTTAGCCTCTGTGGTATTTATCACCCATCTAATCACAGTGAGGGTTAGCATGTTAGCCTCTGTGCTATCTATTATCAATCTAATCACAGTGAGGGTGTTAGCATGTTAGCCTCTGTGGTATTTATCACCCGTCTAATCACAGTGAGGGTGTTAGCATGTTAGCCTCTGTGCTATTTATCACCTGTCTAATCACAGTGAGGTGTTAGCATGTTAGCCTCTGTGCTATCAATAATCCATCTAATCACAGATAGTGTATAAGTAAACTAAGCTAAACTAATGAGCTCAGAATAAGAGATTGAACCGCTGTGTTTTTCTCAACAACAGATGAGCCCATTCTGTATCGCAAACAACACCAGTAGGCATGTACTGTATAAAATCACCTTGTGAAAAGATATAAACCTTTTTTCTGGAAGGAATCAAAATACTCAAAACTTTATTGTTTCTGGTGTAGTAATGTTTACATGGAATCATGAACAGTTAAACTAAATGTTAAAAAGATTTGTAAATAAGTGTCAGTGTCTAGTTGACAATAATAATCATCGCTTTGTAGGTCAGACACTTTGTGTTGGTTATTGTAAACTGAACGGTCAAGTTACAGACTGATGATTGGATAACAAACTTGATTTTAGTGTTGCTAAATTATCATAAATACATATTCACTAGGCTAAGGACGCCAGCACAACAAGTTCATTTACATAGAAAGAAGTCCTCATGGTGAAGTAATGAAAAACAGGATCATGATGGATGAACACCTGAAAGGACCAATGAAACTACAAAAAAAAAAAACCTGGCAATATCACATTTACAGTATTCAGACCCTTTACTTAGTACTTTGTTGAAGCACCTTTGGCCGTGAAGACATCCTCGAGTCTTCTTGGGTTTGACGCTACAAGCTTGGCACACCTGTATTTGGGGAGTTTCTCCCATTCTTCTCTGCAGATCCTCTCAAGATCTGTCAGGTTGTAATGGGAGCTATTTTCTGGTCTCTCCAGAGATGTTCGATCGGGTTCAAGTCCGGGCTCTGCCTGGGCCACTCAAGGACATTCAGAGACTTGTCCCGAAGCCACTCCTGTGGTGTCTTGGTTGTGTGCTTAGGGTCGTTGTTCTGTTGGAAGGTGAACCTTCACCCCAGTTAGAGGTCCTGAGCACTCTGGAGCAGGTTTTCATCAAGAATCTCTCTGTACTTTGTTCTGTTCATCTTTCCCTCGATCCTGACTAGTCTCCCTGTCTCTGCCACTGAAAAACATCCCCACAGCATGATGCTGCCACCACCATGCTTCACCGTAGGGAGGGTGCCAGGTTTCCTCCAGAGAATCTTGTTTCTCATGGTCTGAGAGTCTTTAGGTGCCTTTTGCAAACTCCAACTGTGCTGTCATGTGCCTTTTACTGAGGAGTGGCTTCTGTCTGGCCGCTCTACCATAAAGGCCTGATTGGTGGAATGCTGCAGAGATGGTTGTCCTTCTGGAAGGTTCTCCCATCTCCACAGAGGAACTCTGGAGCACTGTCACAGTGACCATTGGGTTCTTGGTCACCTCCCTGACCAAGGCCCTTCATCCCTGATTGCTCAATTTTCCTGGGAGGCCAGCTCTAGGAAGAGTCTTGGTGGTTCCAAACTTTTTCCATTTTAGAATGATGGAGGCCACTGTTTTCTTGGGGATCTTTAAAGCTACAGAAAATATTTGGTACCCTTCCCCAGATCTGTGCCTCGACACAATCCGGTATCGGAGCTCTACGGACAATGCCTTCGACCTCATGGTTTGGTTTTGCTCTGACAACTGTGGGACCTTATATAGACAGGTGTGTGCCTTTCCAAATCATGTCCAATCAATGTAATTTACCACAGGTGGACTCCAATCAAGTTGTAGAAACATCTCAAGGATGATCAATGGAAACAGGATGCACCTGAGCTCAATTTCAAGTGTCATAGCAAAGGGTCTGAATACTTATGTAAATAAGGTATTTCTGTTTTTAATTTGTCATTATGGGGTATTGTGATGTCATTATGGGGTATTGTGATGTCATTCTGGGGTATTGTGATGTCATTATGGGGTATTGTGATGTCATTCTGGGGTATTGTGATGTCATTCTGGGGTATTGTGATGTCATTATGGGGTATTGTGACGTCATTATGGGGTATTGTGATGTCATTCTGGGGTATTGTGATGTCATTATGGGGTATTGTGATGTAGATTGATGAGGAAAAGATGTATGTAATCCGTTTTAGAAGAAGGCTGTAACGTAACAACATGTAGAAAAAGTCAAGGGGTCTGAATACTTTCCAAATGAACTATATAGTGCACTGCCTTTGCCCATAGGCCAAAGGGTCCCATAGGGTCCTGGTCAACCGTAGTGCACTGCCTTTGCCCATAGGCCAAAGGGTCCCATAGGGTCCTGGTCAACCGTAGTGCACTGCCTTTGCCCATAGGCCAAAGGGTCCCATAGGGTCCTGGTCAACCGTAGTGCACTGCCTTTGCCCATAGGGCAAAGGGTCCCATAGGGTCCTGGTCAACCGTAGTGCACTGCCTTTAGCCCATAGGGCCCCATAGGGTCCCATAGAGCCCTGGTCAACAGTGGTGCACTATATAAGGAATAGGATTCCATTCTTACGTTTTGATTTGACAGTCAGCCAGCCAGCTTGCCAGTCAATCAGTCAGTCATCCAGCTGGCCAGTGAAACAGTCAGCTAGCCAGCTGGCCAGTCAATCAGTCAGCCAGCCAGCTGGCCAGTGAATCAGTTAGCCTGCCTGCCAGTAAGTCAGTCAGTAAGTAAGTGGTCCTAGTAGTCATACTCTCATATTGAACATAATCAACTCATGCAAACATGAGTTAATCAGCTCCTCCTCTGTGATCTGGTGTTATAGAGAGAATGATTTAACATGGCAAACTACAGCAGAGTCTAGTAGTCTCTGCTACAGTGTTGATCGTACAAATAGTAGAGTCTGTCCTCGCTACATCCAGCCAGGCAGGCGTATCTGCAGATAACAGGTTCTTCAACGGCTACCAGACGCACGGTGATGATGTCATCCAAGCTTCAGAGGCATCTCTGCTGCTCACTGGACCCGTCCCACAGCGTATCCACGGTAACCTCCTGCCAGGCCATCGGCAGCTCCAGTGGTTCTGCTAGAACACCTCAGTGACACATCCCAGACGTCATATCTTTCTGGAAGAGATAAATAAGTGACTAGAGAGTGAGAGGATGAAACTGATTCAACATTCAATTCATTTGTTTACAACAACACTTGTGACTGTGCTCCATCCACTCCATATGTCATGACAACTGTTCGGTCAAGACAGGTGTAAATCCCTGTATCAGCGGAGAATGAGTTTGGCAACAGCGACAGGCTGGCAAACTGAGCTGAGCTCCACCTTGGTGAGAGGGCCATCACTACGCTCAAGGTCAACGTACTAACACGCCTGGCCTGATGGCCTGCTAATACACACTGGCTGTCAGCCTATTAGGCTCAAGGTCAACGTACTAACACACCTAGCCTGATGGCCTGCTAATACACACTGGCTGTCAGAGAACTCACAGCCAGGTTGCTAGGCAACAGCCTTCCTTCCAGGGGCCAGTAGAAGGGTAGCACCAAAACCTACAGTCATCCTGGTCCTTATTTCTGCCTCATGTGTGCAGCTGTATTTGTTTATTTTCTGTTGCCTAGGAGATCTATACTACACAAGAGCTGGCCTGAAAGAACACATATATTCCTGCAGGCCATTCCCCCATATTCCCCCATTCCCCATATTCCCCCATTCCCCCATAATCCCCCATCACTCCTCTTGTCCTAATCTTTCTCCTGAGCCACCATAAGGCCAAATGAGAAGGACTCACAGGAGCTGGCAGAAGACATCTGTCTGTCCCTGCCGTGTACTGGAGACCAGAACCAGACTGATCCCATCTCCCTGCCGTGTACTGAAGACCAGAACCAGACTGCTCCCATCTCCCTGTCGTGTACTGGAGACCAGAACCAGACTGATCCCATCTCCCTGCCGTGTACTGGAGACCAGAACCAGACCGATCCCATCTCCCTGCCGTGTACTGGAGACCAGAACCAGACTGATCCCATCTCCCTGCCGTGTACTGGAGACCAGAACCAGACTGATCCCATCTCCCTGCCGTGTACTGGAGACCAGAACCAGACTGATCCCATCTCCCTGCCGTGTACTGGAGACCAGAACCAGACTGATCCCATCTCCCTGCCGTGTACTGGAGACCAGAACCAGACTGATCCCATCTCCCTGCCGTGTACTGGAGACCAGAACCAGACTGATCCCATCTCCCTGCCGTGTACTGGCGACCAGAACCAGACTGATCCCATCTCCCTGCCGTGTACTGGCGACCAGAACCAGACTGATCCCATCTCCCTGCCGTGTACTGGAGACCAGAACCAGACTGATCCCATCTCCCTGCCGTGTACTGGAGACCAGAACCAGACTGATCCCATCTCCCTGCCGTGTACTGGAGACCAGAACCAGACTGATCTCATCTCCCTGCCGTGTACTGGAGACCAGAACCAGGCTGATCCCATCTCCCTGCCGTGTACTGAAGACCAGAACCAGACTGATCCCATCTCCCTGTCGTGTACTGGAGACCAGAACCAGACTGATCCCATCTCCCTGTCATGTACTGGAGACCAGAACCAGACTGATCCCATCTCCCCGCCGTGTACTGGCGACCAGAACCAGACTGATCCCATCTCCCTGTTCCACTGTACAGAGGCTGATAGAGGAAGTAGACAAGAGGAGAAAATGGAATACAATGAAAACTTACAACTAATCTAGAATGTTTTCTTATGGAACACTGACTAGGCAACAGCACATTTTAAAGAAAACATAGAACATCTATTCTAATGCTGCTTTACATCAGTCCAGTCATCCTCTAGGTGGCACCAGTCCATTCAGCCTCTAGGTGGTACCAGTCCATTTAGCCTCTAGGTGACACCGGTCCATTCAGCCTCTAGGTGGCACCAGTCCATTCAGCCTCTAGGTGACACCAGTCCATTCAGCCTCTAGGTGACACCAGTCCATTCAGCCTCTAGGTGACACCAGTCCATTCAGCCTCTAGGTGACACCAGTCCAGTCGGCCTCTAGATGACACCAGTCCAGTCAGCCTTTAGGTGACAGTCGAGTCGGCCTCGAGGTGACACCAGTCGAGTCGGCCTCTAGATGGCACCAGTCCAGTCAGCCTCTAGATGACACCAGTCCAGTCGGTCTCTAGATGACACCAGTCCAGTCAGACTCTATAATAAAGAACTACCGGGTGACCAGAGCCTTAATAAACCCCTAGCACCTAGCCCCTAGCCTCCTGTATATCTGAGAGGATTGCATTATTACTCACCAGCCTTGGTCTAAAGCACTATATAATAGGGAATAGGGTTTTATATGTCTCTGGTCTAAAGCACTATATAGGGAATAGGGTTCCATAGGGCTCTGGTCTAAAGCACTATATAATAGGGAATAGGGTTCTATATGTCTCTGGTCTAAAGCACTATATAGGGAATAGGGTTCCATAGGGCTCTGGTCTAAAGCACTATATAATAGGGAATAGGGTTCCATAGGGCTCTGGTCTAAAGTAGTGCACTATATACAGTGGGGCAAAAAAGTATTTAGTCAGCCACCAATTGTGCAAGTTCTCCCACTTAAAAAGATGAGGCCTGTAATTTTCATCATAGGTTCACTTCAACCATGACAGACAAAATGAGAAAAAAAATCCAGAGAATCACATTGTAGGCTTTTTAATGAATATATTTGCAAATTATGGTGGAAAATAAGTATTTGGTCAATAACAAAAGTTTATCTCAATACCTTGTTATATACCCTTTGTTGGCAATGACAGAGTTCAAACGTTTTCTGTAAGTCTTCACAAGGTTTTCACACACTGTTGCTGGTATTTTGGCCCATTCCTCCATGCAGATCTCCTCTAGAGCAGTGATGTTTTGGGGCTGTTGCTGGGCAACACGGACTTTCAACTCCCTCCAAAGATTTTCTATGGGGTTGAGATCTGGAGACTGGCTAGGCCACTCCAGGACCTTGAAATGCTTCTTACGAAGCCACTCCTTCGTTGCCCGGGCGGTGTGTTTGGGATCATTGTCATGCTGAAAGACCCAGCCACGTTTCATCTTCAATGCCCTTGCTGATGGAAGGAGGTTTTTACTCAAAATCTCACGATACATGGCCCCATTCATTCTTTCCTTTACACGGATCAGTCGTCCTGGTCCCTTTGCAGAAAAACAGCCCCAAAGCATGATGTTTCTACCCCCATGCTTCACAGTAGGTATGGTGTTCTTTGGATGCAACTCAGCATTCTTTTTCCTCCAAACACGACGAGTTGAGTTTTTACCAACTCATTTCATCTGACCATATGACATTCTCCCAATCTTCTTCTGGATCATCCAAATGCTCTCTAGCAAACTTCAGACGGGCCTGGACATGTACTGGCTTAAGCAGGGGGACACGTCTGGCACTGCAGGATTTGAGTCCCTGGCGGCGTAGTGTGTTACTGATGGTAGGCTTTGTTACTTTGGTTCCAGCTCTCTGCAGGTCATTCACTAGGTCCCACCGTGTGGTTCTGGGATTTTTGCTCACCGTTCTTGTGATAATTTTGACACCACGGGGTGAGATCTTGCATGGAGCCCCAGATCGAAGGAGAATATCAGTGGTCTTGTATGTCTTCCATTTCCCAATAATTGCTCCCACAGTTGATTTCTTCAAACCAAGCTGCTTACCTATTGCAGATTCAGTCTTCCCAGCCTGGTGCAGGTCTACAATTTTGTTTCTGGTGTCCTTTGACAGCTCTTTGGTCTTGGCCATAGTGGAGTTTGGAGTGTGACTGTTTGAGGTTGTAGACAGGTGTCTTTTATACTGATAACAAGTTCAAACAGGTGCCATTAATACAGGTAACGAGTGGAGGACAGAGGAGCCTCTTAAAGAAGAAGTTACAGGTCTGTGAGAGCCAGAAATCTTGCTTGTTTGTAGGTGACCAAAAACTTATTTTCCACCATAATTTGCAAATAAATTCATTAAAAATCCTACAACGTGATTTTCTGGATTTTTTTTCTCATTTTGTCTGTCATAGTTGTAGTGTACCTATGATGAAAATTACAGGCCTCTCTCATATTTTTAAGTGGGAGAACTTGCACAATTGGTGGCTGACTAAATACTTTTTTGCCCCACTGTATAGGGAATAGGGTTCCATAGGCCTCTGTTCTAAAGTAGTGCACTATATAAGGAATAGGGAGCCATTTGGGACACTTATGTCTTGACTCACCAGTGGCTCCAGCTCCTTGCGGTCTATGAGGTTGAGCTCTGTGCTGAAGTAGTAGAAGTGCTTATAGCAGGTGTTAACATGGGCCTCAGCTCCCATCAGGATCATACGGTCAAAATGGTGGATGTAGACGTGGACAAACACCCGGAACAGACGGCAGATGATCTTCTTACAGATCTGGGTGAAGTTCTTGGGGAAGGGGATACCTGTGGGGAAAGAGAGAGAGAGAGGGAGAGAGAGAGAGAGGGGAGAGAGAGAGAGAGAGAGGGGGAGAGAGAGAGAGAGAAAGAGAGGGAGCAGGAGAGAGAGAGAGAGGGAGCAGGAGAGAGAGAAAGAGAGAGAGAGGGAGAGAGAGAGAGGGAAAGGGAAGGGGGGAGAGAGGGAGAGATTTTGTTTTTATTTATTTTTTATTCTTTATGCCATGCACAATGCAGAGAACCGCAGAAGAATAATTATCATTTAATTATCACAGTGAATTATTGTAATGTTTGTTTTTGTGTCAATTAATCCCGAAAAAATAATGTAATTCCTTTGACAGGCAGGCAGGTGGCAGCAGAGAGCCAACAGAGACCAACAGTCTGTTTGCCCTGCAGTATGAACACAAACACAGTCTGTTTACCCTGCAGTATGGGCACAGTCTGTTTACCCTGCAGTAAGGACACAAACACAGTCTGTTTACCCTGCAGTAAGGACACAGAGTCTGTTTACCCTGCAGTAAGGTCACAAACACAGTCTGTTTACCCTGCAGTATGGACACAAACAGAGTCTGTTTACCCTGCAGTATGGACACAAACAGAGTCTGTTTACCCTGCAGTATGGACACAAACACAGTCTGTTTACCCTGCAGTATGGACACAAACAGAGTCTGTTTACCCTGCAGTATGGGCACAGTCTGTTTACCCTGCAGTATGGACACAAACACAGTCTGTTTACCCTGCAGTATGGACACAAACACAGTCTGTTTACCCTGCAGTATGGACACAAACAGAGTCTGTTTACCCTGCAGTATGGGCACAGTCTGTTTACCCTGCAGTATGGACACAAACACAGTCTGTTTACCCTGCAGTATGGACACAAACAGAGTCTGTTTACCCTGCAGTATGGACACAGTCTGTTTACCCTGCAGTATGGACACAAACACAGTCTGTTTACCCTGCAGTATGGACACAAACAGAGTCTGTTTACCCTGCAGAAAGGACACAAAAAGAGTCTGTTTACCCTGCAGAAAGGACACACAGTCTGTTTACCCTGCAGTATGGACACAAACACAGTCTGTTTACCCTGCAGTAAGGACACAGTCTGTTTACCCTGCAGTATGGACACAAACAGAGTCTGTTTACCCTGCAGTATGGACAGTATGGACAACAGAGTCTGTTTACCCTGCAGTATGGACACAGTCTGTTTACCCTGCAGTATGGACACAAACAGAGTCTGTTTACCCTGCAGTATGGACACAACAGAGTCTGTTTACCCTGCAGTATGGACACAAACAGAGTCTGTTTACCCTGCAGTATGGACACAAACGCAGTCTGATTACCCTGCAGTATGGACACAAACACAGTCTGTTTACCCTGCAGTATGGACACAAACACAGTCTGTTTACCCTGCAGTATGGACACAAACACAGTCTGTTTACCCTGCAGTATGGACACAAACACAGTCTGTTTACCCTGCAGTAAGGACACAAACACAGTCTGTTTACCCTGCAGTAAGGACACAGAGTCTGTTTACCCTGCAGTAAGGACATAGAGTCTGTTTACCCTGCAGTATGGACATAGAGTCTGTTTACCCTGCAGTATGGACACAGTCTGTTTACCCTGCAGTATGGACACAAACAGAGTCTGTTTACCCTGCAGTATGGACACAAACACAGTCTGTTTACCCTGCAGTATGGACACAGAGTCTGTTTACCCTGCAGTATGGACATACAGTCTGTTTACCCTGCAGTATGGACACAAACATAGTCTGTTTACCCTGCAGTAAGGACACAAACAGAGTCTGTTTACCCTGCAGTAAGGACACAGTCTGTTTACCCTGCAGTATGGACACAAACAGAGTCTGTTTACCCTGCAGTATGGACACAGAGTCTATTTACCCTGCAGTAAGGACACAGAGTCTGTTTACCCTGCAGTATGGACACAAACACAGTCTGTTTACCCTGCAGTATGGACACAGAGTCTGTTTACCCTGCAGTAAGGACACAGAGTCTATTTACCCTGCAGTATGGACACACACACAGTCTGTTTACCCTGCAGTAAGGACACAGAGTCTGTTTACCCTGCAGTATGGACACAGACACAGTCTGTTTACCCTGCAGTAAGGACACAGAGTCTGTTTACCCTGCAGTATGGACACAGAGTCTGTTTACCCTGCAGTAAGGACACAGAGTCTATTTACCCTGCAGTATGGACACAAACAGAGTCTGTTTACCCTGCAGTAAGGACACAGAGTCTGTTTACCCTGCAGTAAGGACACAGAGTCTGTTTACCCTGCAGTAAGGACACAGAGTCTGTTTACCCTGCAGTAAGGACACACAGTCTGTTTACCCTGCAGTAAGGACACAGAGTCTGTTTACCCTGCAGTAAGGACACACAGTCTGTTTACCCTGCAGTAAGGACACAGAGTCTGTTTACCCTGCAGTATGGACACAAACAGAGTCTGTTTACCCTGCAGTATGGACACAAACACAGTCTGTTTACCCTGCAGTATGGACACACAGTCTGTTTACCCTGCAGTATGGACACAAACAGAGTCTGTTTACCCTGCAGTATGGACACAAACAGAGTCTGTTTACCCTGCAGTATGGACACAAACACAGTCTGTTTACCCTGCAGTATGGACACAAACACAGTCTGTTTACCCTGCAGTATGGACACAAACACAGTCTGTTTACCCTGCAGTATGGACACAAACACAGTCTGTTTACCCTGCAGTATGGACACAAACACAGTCTGTTTACCCTGCAGTATGGACACAAACACAGTCTGTTTACCCTGCAGTAAGGACACAGAGTCTGTTTACCCTGCAGTATGGACACAAACACAGTCTGTTTACCCTGCAGTATGGACACAAACACAGTCTGTTTACCCTGCAGTATGGACACAAACACAGTCTGTTTACCCTGCAGTATGGACACAAACACAGTCTGTTTACCCTGCAGTAAGGACATAGAGTCTGTTTACCCTGCAGTATGGACACAGAGTCTATTTACCCTGCAGTAAGGACACAGAGTCTATTTACCCTGCAGTATGGACACAAACAGAGTCTGTTTACCCTGCAGTATGGACACAAACAGAGTCTGTTTACCCTGCAGTATGGACACAAACACAGTCTGTTTACCCTGCAGTATGGACACAAACAGAGTCTGTTTACCCTGCAGTATGGACACAAACAGAGTCTGTTTACCCTGCAGTAAGGACACAAACAGAGTCTGTTTACCCTGCAGTATGGACACAAACAGAGTCTGTTTACCCTGCAGTATGGACACACAGTCTGTTTACCCTGCAGTATGGACACAAACAGAGTCTGTTTACCCTGCAGTATGGACACAAACAGAGTCTGTTTACCCTGCAGTATGGACATAGAGTCTGTTTACCCTGCAGTATGGACATAGAGTCTGTTTACCCTGCAGTAAGGACACAGTCTGTTTACCCTGCAGTAAGGACACAGAGTCTATTTACCCTGCAGTAAGGACACCGAGTCTGTTTACCCTGCAGTATGGACACAAACAGAGTCTGTTTACCCTGCAGTATGGACATACAGTCTGTTTACCCTGCAGTATGGACATACAGTCTGTTTACCCTGCAGTATGGACACACACAGAGTCTGTTTACCCTGCAGTATGGGCATACAGTCTGTTTACCCTGCAGTATGGACACAAACAGCGTCTGTTTACCCTGCAGTATGGACATACAGTCTGTTTACCCTGCAGTATGGACACAAACAGAGTCTGTTTACCCTGCAGTATGGACACAGAGTCTGTTTACCCTGCAGTATGGACACAGAGTCTGTTTACCCTGCAGTATGGACACAGAGTCTGTTTACCCTGCAGTATGGACACAAACAGAGTCTGTTTACCCTGCAGTATGGACATACAGTCTGTTTACCCTGCAGTATGGACATACAGTCTGTTTACCCTGCAGTATGGACATACAGTCTGTTTACCCTGCAGTATGGACACAAACAGAGTCTGTTTACCCTGCAGTAAGGACACAGAGTCTGTTTACCCTGCAGTAAGGACACAGTCTGTTTACCCTGCAGTATGGACACAGTCTGTTTACCCTGCAGTAGGGACACAAACAGAGTCTGTTTACCCTGCAGTATGGACACAACAGAGTCTGTTTACCCTGCAGTATGGACACAAACAGAGTCTGTTTACCCTGCAGTATGGACACAAACACAGTCTGTTTACCCTGCAGTAAGGACACAAACAGAGTCTGTTTACCCTGCAGTATGGACATACAGTCTGTTTACCCTGCAGTAAGGACACAAACAGAGTCTGTTTACCCTGCAGTAAGGACACAAACAGAGTCTGTTTACCCTGCAGTATGGACATACAGTCTGTTTACCCTGCAGTATGGACACAAACAGAGTCTGTTTACCCTGCAGTAAGGACACAAACACAGTCTGTTTACCCTGCAGTATGGACATACAGTCTGTTTACCCTGCAGTAAGGACACAGAGTCTGTTTACCCTGCAGTATGGACATAGAGTCTGTTTACCCTGCAGTATGGACACAAACACAGTCTGTTTGCAGTATGGACACCTCTGCCCTGCAGTATGGACACAGAGTCTGTTTACCCTGCAGTAAGGACACAGTCTGTTTACCCTGCAGTATGGACACAGTAAGGACACAGTCTGTTTACCCTGCAGTATGGACACAAACACAGTCTGTTTACCCTGCAGTATGGACACAAACCCTGCAGTATGGACACAGAGTCTGTTTACCCTGCAGTATGGACACAAACACAGTCTGTTTACCCTGCAGTATGGACACAAAGTCTGTTTACCCTGCACACCTCTGTTTACCCTGCAGTATGGACACAGAGTCTGTTTACCCTGCAGTATGGACACAAGTATGGACACACAGTCTGTTTACCCTGCAGTAAGGACACAAAGTCTGTTTACCCTGCAGTATGGACACAAACAGAGTCTGTTTACCCTGCAGTATGGACACAAACACAGTCTGTTTACCCTGCAGTATGGACATACAGTCTGTTTACCCTGCAGTAAGGACACACAGTCTGTTTACCCTGCATTATGGACATACAGTCTGTTTACCCTGCAGTAAGGACACACAGTCTGTTTACCCTGCAGTATGGACATACAGTCTGTTTACCCTGCAGTATGGACATAGAGTCTGTTTACCCTGCAGTATGGACATACAGTCTGTTTACCCTGCAGTATGGACATAGAGTCTGTTTACCCTGCAGTATGGACATACAGTCTGTTTACCCTGCAGTATGGACATACAGTCTGTTTACCCTGCAGTATGGACATACAGTCTGTTTACCCTGCAGTATGGACACAAACACAGTCTGTTAGTGGTAACATGGGTAACATTTTCTCAACGACATGCCACACAACCCGTATCCCACTCTGGTAATAATACAACCACACAGTGATGCTATGGAGACCAACAACTGTGCAGGGCATCAAATGCATGATCTAAGCCAAAGACATACTAGCCAACCGACTGGCATGTATCCCAATCTTGTAGATATAATTGAATTGTATAAACTTCATTGATGGACAGTTGGAAATGTCTCCAGCATAGGACACATACAGGGACAACTCCATCAATACAACCAGGACAGACCAGGACAATACAACCAGGACAGACCAGGACAATATAACCTGACCATCAGACTACAGGACAGACCAGGACAATACAACCAGACTATCGGACTACAGGACAGACCAGGACAATATAACCTGACCATCAGACTACAGGACAGACCAGGACAATACAACCAGACTATCGGACTACAGGACAGACCAGGACAATACAACCAGCACAGACCAGGACAATACAACCAGACTGTCAGACTACAGGACAGACACTACGGGTTACTACCGTCCCTGTCTGTCTGTCTGTCTGTGTCTGTCCATCTCAGTCTGTCTCCGTCCATCTCTGTCCGTCTCTGTCTGTCTGCAGCCTGAGATGTTTTCGGTAATCCAATCCACAGAGTGACCAGAGCAGGTCAATACTGACTGGGTCTAGGTCATCACAGAGAGAGGAAGAGGTTGGTTACCAACCACACATTTACAATAGGACCAGTCTGAGGGATGTTGAAGATGTACAGCAGCTGAGCTTGAGAGCACACCCTATTCCCTATGTAGTGCACTAATTTAGACCAGAGCCCTATGGAACCCTATTCCCTATGTAGTGCACTAATTTAGACCGGAGCCCTATTCCCTATGTAGTGCACTACTTTAGACCAGAGCTCTATGGAGCCCTATTCCCTATGTAGTGCACTACTTTAGACCAGAGCCCTATGGAACCCTATTCCCTATGTAGTGCACTAATTTAGACCCTATGAGCCCTATAGAACCCTATTCCCTATGTAGTGCACTAATTTTAGACCAGAGCCCTATGGAGCCCTATTCCCTATGTGCACTAATTATGGAGCCCTATTCCCTATGTAGTGCACTAATTTAGACCACTATGGAGCCCTATTCCCTATGTAGTGCACTACCCTATTCCCTATTTAGTGCAGACCAGAGCCCTATGGAACCCTATTCCCTATGTAGTGCACTAATTTAGACCAGAGCCCCCTATTCCCTATGTAGTGCAACCAGAGCCCTATTCCCTATGTAGTGCACTAATTTAGACCAGAGCCCTATGGAGCCCTATTCCCTATGTAGTGCACTACTTTAGACCAGAGCCCTATGGAACCCTATTCCCTATGTAGTGCACTAATTTAGACCCCTAGAGCCCTATGGAGCCCTATTCCCTATGTAGTGCACTAATTTAGACCAGAGCCCTATTGAACCCTATTCCCTATATAGTGCACTACTTTAGACCAGAGCCCTATGGAACCCTATTCCCTATGTAGTGCACTACTTTAGACCAGAGCCCTATGGAACCCTATTCCCTATGTAGTGCACTAATTTAGACCAGAGCCCTATGGAGCCCTATTCCCTATGTAGTGCACTAATTTAGACCAGAGCCCTATTGAACCCTATTCCCTACGTAGTGCACTACTTTAGACCAGAGCCCTATGGAACCCTATTCCCTATATAGTGCACTACTTTAGACCAGAGCCCTATGGAACCCTATTCCCTATATAGTGCACTACTTTAGACCAGAGCCCTATGGAACCCTATTCCCTATATAGTGCACTACTTTAGACCAGAGCCCTATGGAACCCTATTCCCTATATAGTGCACTACTTTAGACCAGAGCCTTATGGAACCATATTCCCTGTGTGACAGACACCCTCTGACAGAGCTGAACGGTCACACAGACACCCTCTATCTGACAGAGCTGAACGGTCACACAGACACCCTCTATCTGACAGAGCCGCAAGACTCATCAATCTCACCGGAGAAGTCATCCGAGTGAGCGAAACAGCACCCCAGCTGTCTCAGTATGTATAGATCATGTTTCTGATGCTGTCTGGCCAAAAAGAGTGTGGCAGGTAATATTATTTTTGGCCAGACAGCATCAGCTATATGAGCTACAGATACTAAAACAGACAGGTGCTTTTTGCCTTGCTATGATGCTTTCTCTGATGAAAGAGATTCAGGTTCTTGGCGAATCAATAATTATTAAATAAATTAAATAATTGAATAATTAAATAATTGAAAACAATAATTATTACAATTTAGTAATTTAGTAGACACTCTTATCCAGAGTGACTTATAGGAGCAATTTAGGATTAAGTGCCTTGCTCAAGAGCACAATTACATATATTTCATCTAGTCGGCTCGGGGATTTGAACCAGCAACTTCTCGGTTACTGACCCGGATAGACATTATTATATACAGTGGCATTCGGGAAAAAGTATTCAGACTCCTTCCCTTTTTCCACATTTTGTTACTTATTCTAAAATGGATTTAAAAACTATTGTAAACGTATAGAAAAAAAACAAAACAAACAGAAATACCTTATTTACATAAATATTCAGCTCAGCTGCATCCTGTTTCCATTGATCATTTACATTTTTTATTTAACTAGGTATCCTTGAGATGTTTCTACAACTTGATTGGAGTACACCTGTGGTAAATTCAATGGATTGGACATGACTTGGAAAGGCACACACCGGTCTATATAAGGTCTCACAGTTCACACAGTGCATGTCAGAGCAAAAACCATGCCATGAGGTTGAAGAAATTGTCTGTAGAGCTCTTAGACAGGATTGTGTTGAGGCACAGATCTGGGGAAGGGTACCCAAAAAATGTCTGCAGCATTGAAGCTCCCCAAGAACACTGTGGCCTCCATCATTATTAAATGGAAGAAGTTCTGAACCACCAATACCCTTCCTAGAGCTGGCCTCCTGGCCAAACTGAGCAATTGGGGGAGAAGGGCCTTGGTCAAGGAGGTGACCAAGAGCCTGATGGTCACTCTGACAGAGCTCAAGAGTTCCTCTGTGGAGATGGGAGAACCTTCCAGAAGGACAACCATCTCTGCAGCACTCCACCAATCAGGCCTTTATGGTAGCGTGGCCAGATGGAAGCCACTCCTCAGTAAAAGGCACATGACAGGCCACTTGGAGTTTGCCGGGACAAGTCTCTGAATGTCCAGCCAGAGCCCTGACTTCAACCCGATTGAACATCTCTGGATAAACCTGAAATTAGCTGTGCAGTGACGTTCCCCATCCAACCCTACTTGAGCTTGAGAGGCCCTGCAGAGAAGAATGGGAGAATCTCCCCAAATACAGGTGCCAAGCTTCTAGCGTCATTCCCAAGAAGACTCAAGACTGTAATCACTGCCAAAGGTGCTTCAACAAAGAACTAAGTAAAGGGTCTGAATACATATTTTTAAAATATTTATATGCTGAAACAGGAAAGGGCCTTCATATACTGCTGCCACAAAGTTGTAAGCACAGAATTGTATGCTGTAGCGTTAAGATTTCCCTTCACTGGAACTAAGGGACCTAGCCCGAACCATGAAAAAACAGCCCCAGACCATTACTCCTCCTCCTCCACCAAACTTTACAGTTGGCACTATGCATCTGGGCAGGTAGCATTCTCCTGCATCCACCAAACTCAGATTCGTCCATCGGACTGCAAAATGGTGAAGTGTGATTCATCACTCCAGAGAACGCGTTTCCACTGCTCCAGAGTCCAATGGTGGTGAGCTTTACACCACTCCAGCCGACGCTTGGCATTGCTCATGGTGATCTTAGGCTTGTGTGCGGCTGCTCGGCCATGGAAACCCATTTCATGACGCTCCAGACGAACAGTTCTTGTGCTGACATTGCTTCCAGAGGCAGTTTGGAACTCAGTAGTGAGTGTTGCAACATGTCTTTAGAGAGAGAAAGTCCTCTTATTCTCCAGTAACAGAGGAAGTCCTTAACATGTCTTTAGAGAGAGAAAGTCCTCTTATTCTCCAGTAACAGAGGAAGTCCTTAACATGTCTCTAGAGAGAGAAAGTCCTCTTATTCTCCAGTAACAGAGGAAGTCCTTAACATGTCTTTAGAGAGAGAAAGTCCTCTTATTCTCCAGTAACAGAGGAAGTCCTTAACATGTCTCTAGAGAGAGAAAGTCCTCTTATTCTCCAGTAACAGAGGAAGTCCTTAACATGTCTTTAACATGTCTTTAGTAACAGAGAAGTCCTTAAATGTCCTCTTATTCTCCAGTAACAGAGGAAGTCCTTAACATGTCTCTAGAGAGAAAGAAACAGTCCTCTGTCTATTCTCCAGTAACAGAGGAAGTCCTTAACATGTCTCTAGAGAGAGAAAGTCCTCTTATTCTCCAGTAACAGAGGAAGTCCTTAACATGTCTCTAGAGAGAGAAAGTCCTCTTATTCTCCAGTAACAGAGGAAGTCCTCTAACATTCTCCAGTCTCTAGAGAGAGAAAGTCCTCTTATTCTCCAGTAACAGAGGAAGTCCTTAACATGTCTCTAGAGAGAGAAAGTCCTCTTATTCTCCAGTAACAGAGGAAGTGCTTAACATGTCTCTAGAGAGAGAAAGTCCTCTTATTCTCCAGTAACAGAGGAAGTCCTTAACATGTCTCTAGAGAGAGAAAGTCCTCTTATTCTCCAGTAACAGAGGAAGTCCTTAACATGTCTCTAGAGAGAGAAAGTCCTCTTATTCTCCAGTAACAGAGGAAGTCCTTAACATGTCTCTAGAGAGAGAAAGTCCTCTTATTCTCCAGTAACAGAGGAAGTCCTTAACATGTCTCTAGAGAGAGAAAGTCCTCTTATTCTCCAGTAACAGAGGAAGTCCTTAACATGTCTTTAGAGAGAGAAAGTCCTCTTATTCTCCAGTAACAGAGTAACTCTAGAGGAAAGTCCTTTATTCTCCAGTAACAGAGGAAGTCCTTAACAGTCTTTAGAGAGAAAGTCCTCTTATTCTCCAGTAACAGAGGAAGTCCTTAACATGTCTCTAGAGAGAGAAAGTCCTCTTATTCTCCAGTAACAGAGGAAGTCCTTAACATGTCTTTAGAGAGAGAAAGTACTCTTATTCTCCAGTAACAGAGGAAGTCCTTAACATGTCTTTAGAGAGAGAAAGTCCTCTTATTCTCCAGTAACAGAGGAAGTCCTTAACATGTCTCTAGAGAGAGAAAGGCACTTGTTCAGAACGTACACCCACTACATAAACCCAGCTAGCACCCTGTGTGTTTGTGTTGCAGTAGCCTGTTAGCCAGGTTAGATCTGATTAAGAGGGGATTGATCAAGTTGGTTTGAATTAATAATTAAGTCATTCATATTTAATTATGCGCAGTAAACACACGTGTTTGTTTCAGTAAAGTTAATTTACATTCCTCTTTACGGACACCAGCAACAAGCAAAAAGGTTTCATTTCCAGTTCGAGACTGTTCCTGACTGGGAAACACTCTTGTCACTTCAAAACAGGGACCACAATGGAATACAATTCTCCTTGATTGTCAAATGCCTGTCAATTTAACATCTATATACAGTTTATGTATTTATTTTCTCTTAACTGACACACATAGATGTTTTAAAGTTCATCAAAAGCAATCAATACTACAGACCCACAGAAAACCACAGCAGTGAATTTTCCATCAACATTTCCAGCCTATAGGGACCATCAATCATTTGAATGTGTGTCTCGACTGACAGGAGATGATCTCATTCAGAGCCTGAATGATCTGAGTTTTAGACGGATGGAGCTCACTCCTCACTATGTGCCACTCTCATTTCAAAGTCGTAGGTCCATAGGATCTCTGGTGTAAAGTAGTGCACTATATAGGGAATAGGGTCCCATAGGGCTCTGGTCTAAAGTAGTGCACTATATATAGGGAATAGGGTCCCATAGGGCTCTGGTCTAAAGTAGTGCACTATAAAGGGAATAGGGTTCCATAGGGCTCTGGTCTAAAGTAGTGCACTATATAAGGAATAGGGTTCCATAGGCCTCTGGTCTAAAGTAGTGCACTATATAGGGAATAGGGTTCCATGGGGCTCTGGTCTAAAGTAGTGCACTATATAGGGAATAGGGTTCCATAGGGCTCTGGTCTAAAGTAGTGCACTATATAGGGAATAGGGTTCCACAGGGCTCTGGTCTAAAGTAGTGCACTATATAGGGACTAGAGTTCCATTTGGGACCCTTCCTCAGTCTCTCTAAACCGCTCCCCCGGGTCTTGTGAAACAGGATTATACGGGGATCTCACAATTCAGGAAAAGATCCATTATTGCACAAAAGTATTAGGTCAAAGTTGAACCCGTAAGAATTCAACCATTCATGCCTATAACACAGAGGCTGAATATATACATATATGCAATTAGTAAAGCTAACTTTAATAAGGGGTAAATGTGAAGCCACTCTATGTCGCTGAATTATATATTAAATCTGTTCAAAATCTCTTGATTGAAATCAAACAACATGAATCACTGTATTCAGGAGATTGGATCAAACAGTAAACTCCCTGAACATACAGTACAATTTATAACAGACATCCACCATGAGATAGATTTGAACACTGTCATCATCAATCTATCACATCAAAGAGCGTCACAGAGACAGCATGACCCTGGGTAACCTTAACCCTATCCTGAAACTGACCCCCCACAGAGATGACAGAGCGAGTCAGAAAGACACTGTCTCAGGAAGACATAACATCACCTTAAAGGTGAAAGGTCAGCTACCTGCACCATGACACTGGGAAATCCTAACCCTAACCTGACAGTGACCCCAAAGTCATGACAGAGACAAATAACAGTGGTCTGGCACACTGCAACTGCAGCTGCTGGGTTAGTAACAGACAACAGGGCCATACATACACTGACTATCCTAACCCTAACACTGACTACCCTAACTCTAACCCTGACTACCCTAACCCTGACTACCCTAACTCTAACCCTGACTACCCTATACCTGACTACCCTAACCCTAACCCTGACTACCCTAACCCTGACTACTCTAACCCTAACCCTGGCCACCCTAACTCTAACTCTGGCCACCCTAACCCTGACTACCCTAACCCTGACTACCCTGACTACCCTAACCCTGACTACCCTGATGACCCTAACTCTAACCCTGACTACCCTATACCTGACTACCCTAACCCTAACCCTGACTACCCTAACCCTGACTACTCTAACCCTAACCCTGGCCACCCTAACTCTAACCCTGGCCACCCTAACCCTGACTACCCTAACCCTGACTACCCTTACCCTGACTACCCTAACTCTAACCCAGACTATATTAATGGTTTAAACCCTCTGGGTTGTTGCCATGATCTTCTCCTCAATCACAGTAACCTGAACTAGATTGTAGCTACGTTAACCCAACACCTAGTGTTCTCCTCAATCACAGTAACCTGAACTAGATTGTAGCTACGTTAACCCAACACCTAGTGTTCTCCTCAAGATGTTCTGAGTCCTTAGGGGCTAAGGTGCTGGACTGACAGTACTTGGCTCAAGCCCTGGTTACTTCACAACTAAGGAATACTGTAGACTACACATGGCTCAAAACAAGGCTACACCACCTGGCTCAAAACAAGGCTACACCACCTGTCTCAAAACAAGGCTACATCACCACCTGTCTCAAAACAAGGCTACACCACCTGTCTCAAAACAAGGCTACACCACCTGGCTCAAAACAAGGCTACAACACCACCTGGCTCAAAACAAGGCTACAACACCACCTGGCTCAAAACAAGGCTACAACACCACCTGGCTCAAAACAAGGCTACAACACCACCTGGCTCAAAACAAGGCTACAACACCACCTGGCTCAAAACAAGGCTACAACACCACCTGGCTCAAAACAAGGCTACAACACCACCTGGCTCAAAACAAGGCTACAACACCACCTGGCTCAAAACAAGGCTACAACACTTGGCTCAAAACAAGGCTACAACACTTGGCTCAAAACAAGGCTACACCACCACCTGACTCAAAACAAGGCAACAACACCTGGCTCAAAACAAGGCTACAGCACCTGTCTCAAAACAAGGCTACAACACCAGGCTCAAAACAAGGCTACTTCACCTGAATGAAAACAAGGCTACACCACCACCTGACTCAAAACAAGGCTACAACACCTGGCTGAAAACAAGGCTACTTCACCTGGAACAAAACAAGGCTACAACACCACTTGACTCAAAACAAGGCTACACCACATGGCTCAAAACAAGGCTACACCACCTGACCACCTGGCAACGAAAACATGCGGTCTCTCCTTCACTGCAGCCGAAGTGAGTAAGACATTTAAACGTGTTAACCCTCGCAAGGCTGCAGGCCCAGACGGCATCCCCAGCCGCGCCCTCAGAGCATGCGCAGACCAGCTGGCCGGTGTGTTTACGGACATATTCAATCAATCCCTATACCAGTCTGCTGTTCCCACGTGCTTCAAGAGGGCCACCATTGTTCCTGTTCCCAAGAAAGCTAAGGTAACTGAGCTAAACGACTACTGCCCCGTAGCACTCACATCCGTCATCATGAAGTGCTTTGAGAGACTAGTCAAGGACCATATCACCTCCACCCTACCTGACACCCTAGACCCACTCCAATTTGCTTACCGCCCAAATAGGTCCACAGACGATGCAATCTCAACCACACTGCACACTGCCCTAACCCATCTGGACAAGAGGAATACCTATGTGAGAATGCTGTTCATCGACTACAGCTCGGCATTCAACACCATAGTACCCTCCAAGCTCGTCATCAAGCTCGAGACCCTGGGTCTCGACCCTCCCTGTGCAACTGGGTTCTGGACTTCCTGACGGGCCGCCCCCAGGTGGTGAGGGTAGGCAACAACATCTCCTCCCCGCTGATCCTCAACACTGGGGCCCCACAAGGGTGCGTTCTGAGCCCTCTCCTGTACTCCCTGTTCACCCACGACTGCGTGGCCATGCACGCCTCCAACTCAATCATCAAGTTTGCGGACGACACAACAGTGGTAGGCTTGATTACCAACAACGACGAGACGGCCTACAGGGAGGAAGTGAGGGCCCTGGAGTGTGGTGTCAGGAAAATAACCTCACACTCAACGTCAACAAAACTAAGGAGATGATTGTGGACTTCAGGAAACAGCAGAGGGAACACCCCCATCCACATCGATGGAACAGTAGTGGAGAGGGTAGCAAGTTTTAAGTTCCTCGGCATACACATCACAGACAAACTGAATTGGTCCACTCACACAGACAGCATCGTGAGGAAGGCGCAGCAGCGCCTCTTCAACCTCAGGAGGCTGAAGAAATTCGGCTTGTCACCAAAAGCACTCACAAACTTCTACAGATGCACAATCGAGAGCATCCTGGCGGGCTGTATCACCGCCTGGTATGGCAACTGCACCGCCCTCAACCGTAAGGCTCTCCAGAGGGTAGTGAGGTCTGCACAACGCATCACCGGGGGCAAACTACCTGCCCTCCAGGACACCTACACCACCCGATGCTACAGGAAGATCATAAAGATCATCAAGGACATCAACCACCCGAGCCACTGCCTGTTCACCCCGCTGTCATCCAGAAGGCGAGGTCAGTACAGGTGCATCAAAGCTGGGACCGAGAGACTGAAAAACAGCTTCTATCTCAAGGCCATCAGACTGTTAAACAGCCACCACTAACATTGAGTGGCTACTGCCAACACACTGTCAATGACACTGACTCTACTCCAGCCACTTTAATCATGGGAATTGATGGGAAATTAAGTAAATATATCACTAGCCACTTTAAACAATGCTACCTTATATAATGTTACTTACCCTACATTATTCATCTCATATGCATACGTAGATACTGTACTCTATATCATCGACTGCATCCTTATGTAATACATGTATCACTAGCCACTTTAACTATGCCACTTTGTTTACATACTTATCTCATATGTATATACTGTACTCGATATCATCTACTGTATCTTGCCTATGCTGCTCTGTACCATCACTCATTCATATATCCTTATGTACATATTCTTTATCCCCTTACACTGTGTATAAGACAGTAGTTTTTTTTTTTTGGAATTGTTAGTTAGATTACTTGTTGGTTATTACTGCATTGTCGGAACTAGAAGCACAAGCATTTCGCTACACTCGCATTAACATCTGCTAACCATGTGTATGTGACAAATAAAATTGGATTTGATTTGATTTGACTCAAAACAAGGCTACACCACCTGGCTCAAAACAAGGCTACACCACCTGACTCAAAACAAGGCTACACCACCTGGCTCAAAACAAGGCTACATCACCTGGCTCACTCTCACCATGGTGATACAGTACAGTAAAAAAAGCCTATTAAAACAAACAAGGTTATTTTTAAACTTTGTTAAGTCCTTTGAGTGTGTGGTTGGAAGTACTGGATGGATACAGTACTCCCCTCTTCCCCTGGTTCATTAGTGTTTAATAAAGCTGCTCGACAACACATCCCATGGACACACACACACACACACACACACACACACACACACACACACACACACACACACACACACACACACACACACACACACACACACACACACACACACACACACGTGTGTGGTGACAGGTTTGAACATGCTCCAGGGTGAATTATTGATGTCTAGCTGAGGGCACAGTGGAACCTAAATAGAGACAGAGAGAGAGAGAGAGAGAGAAGAGAGAAAGAGAGAGAGAGAGAGAGAGAGAGAGAGAGAGAGAGAGAGAGGATAGAGAGAGAGAGAGAGAGAGAGAGAGTGGAAAGAGAGAGAGAGGGAGAGAGAGAGAGGGGGGATAGAGAGAGAGGGGGATAGAGGGATGGAGGATGAAGATGGAGAATGAGGATAGATATAGAGAGGGAGGAGAAAGATAGGGAGTCAAGATAGAGATACAAGAAAAAAAGAGGAGAGAACTCTCACAGTCGCCATGCGGTGACAGGCTGCCGGCCATGGAACAAAGGGAATCATCCTGGATATCATGGTGACACCGTGGTGGGAACAGGCTAGGGACTCGTTCCAAACGGCACCCTAATTCCCTATATAGTGCACTTCTTCTGATCTGAGCCCTGTTGGTCCCCTATGGGCCCTGGTTAAAAGTAGTGCACTATAAATGGAATAAGGTTCCATTTGCGTGGCTCACCAGAGCATTGGCAGATCAGATGTATCTGCATTATTCAAAGGCTGAACTGAGGACGATACTGCTGCTGTACTCTGACACCCATTATCAGACTGACACCCATTATCAGACTGACACCCATTATCTGTTACCAGACTGACACCCATCACCTGTTACCAGACTGACACCCATCACCTGTTACCAGACTGACACCCATCACCTGTTACCAGACTGACACCCATCACCTGTTACCAGACTGACACCCATCACCTGTTACCAGACTGACACCCATCACCTGTTATCAGACTGACACCCATCAGCTGTTACTACACTCTGACACCCATCACCTGTTACCAGACTGACACCCATCGTCTGTTACCAGACTGACACCCGTCACCTGTTACTACATTCTGACACCCATCACCTGTTACCAGACTGACACCCATCACCTGTTATCAGACTGACACCCATCACCTGTTACCAGACTGTCATCTGTTACTACACTCTGACACCCATCGCCTGTTACTACACTCTGACACCCATCGCCTGTTACTACACTCTGACACCCATCGCCTGTTACCAGACTGACACCCATCACCTGTTACCAGACTGACACCCATCACCTGTTATTACACTCTGACACCCATCACCTGTTACCAGACTGACACCATCACCTGTTACCAGACTGACACCCATCACCTGTTACCAGACTGACACCCATCACCTGTTACCAGACTGACACCCATCACCTGTTACCAGACTGACACCCATCACCTGATACCAGACTGACACCCATCACCTGTTACTACACTCTGACACCCATCACCTGTTACCAGACTGACACCCATCAGCTCTTTTTTTTCCAAGCGATAAACTTTGTCGGACCCCAAAACAGCACCCTATTCCTCATAGTACTACTGTTCACCAGGGCGCTCCTTAGACTGCTTGTAGTGGTGACTAAGAGCAGGGTTGACAGGTGTAAGGTCATACTGTAGGTCATAGGTCAATAGCTGTTAGTGGTTCTATCCAATTAGCGTCCGCCTCCGGATCACCTGACTTTTCATGTCAGCGTCAAGGCAGCCATTACAATGAGCAGTGTTCCTTGTAATACCCTGAGTCCAAGAGGGCCCGGACTCCTGATCTAATGCTATATATTGTTACAGTAACTCCACAGGACAGTATGGAAGCCTAGTAATCCAGTAACTTCCCAGCTCCGCTCCAGGATTTCTGTCAAACCTGGACATTTTCAGAAAATTACAGGAATTTTCCGCAACAGGAATTCCGTCACCGATTCTAGTCTGAAAAAATTCCCAAGACGTTCCTTATCCTCTAATGCAGGGGATGCTCAACTACTGTGTGAGATAATCCGGTGAGACAGATTTCCTAGGTGACAAAGGTTCAGATGGACATTGTCATGTCTCAGCATACTGTAGTAACAACCCATGTGAACCCAAACTGTTGTAATTGTTCACGGCCATCTTGTTGGTGGCAGTGTATTAATAGATGGGAAGCTAGGATTACTCAATTATTTTTGACCAATGAAAATAAAAAAATTAAAAAAATGTATCTTTCATCTCTCTGAGATTTCATAAATTTCTGTAAATTTGCAAGTGGCTTAATCTCACCAGAGAAATCATCTGAGCGAGAGAAACAGCACCTCTCTGTCTCAGTATGTGTAGACCATGTATCTGATGCTGTCTCAGTATGTGTAGACCATGTATCTGATGCTGTCTCAGTATGTGTAGACCATGTATCTGATGCTGTCTCAGTATGTGTAGACCATGTATCTGATGCTGTCTCAGATATGTGTAGACCATGTATCTGATGCTGTCTCAGTATGTGTAGACCATGTATCTGATGCTGTCTCAGTATGTGTAGACCATGTATCTGATGCTGTCTCAGTATGTGTAGACCATGTATCTGATGCTGTCTCAGTGTGTAGACCATGTGTGTCTCAGACCATGTATCTGATGCTGTCTCAGTATGTGTAGACCATGTATCTGATGCTGTCTCAGTATGTGTAGACCATGTATCTGATGCTGTCTCAGTATGTGTAGACCATGTCTGATGCTGTCAGTATGTGTAGACCATGTATCTGATGCTGTCTCAGTATGTGTAGACAGTATGTGTAGACCATGTATCTGATGCTGTCTCAGTATGTGTAGACCATGTATCTGATGCTGTCTCAGTATGTGTAGACCATGTATCTGATGCTGTCTCAGTATGTGCTAGACCATGTATCTGATGCTGTCTCAGTATGTGTAGACCATGTATCTGATGCTGTCTCAGTATGTGTAGACCATGTATCTGATGCATGTATGTGTAGACCATGATCTGATGCTGTCTATGGGCAGTGAAACAGCACCTCAGTATGTGTAGACTGTCTCAGTGTGTGTAGACCATGTATCTGATGCTGTCTGGACAGTGAAACAGCACCTCTCTGTCTCAGTATGTGTAGACCATGTATCTGATGCTGTCTGGGCAGTGAAACAGCACCTCTCTGTCTCAGTATGTGTAGACCATGTAAAAAAATCCAGAAAATCACATTGTAGGATTCTTTATGAATTTATTTGCAAATTATGGTGGAAAATAAGTATTACAGGCCTCTCATATTTTTAAGTGGGAGAACTTGCACAATTGGTGGCTGACTAAATACTTTTTTGCCCCACTGTACATATAGTTACAGCAGACCCAGAGTACTCACCCATGCTGGTGGGGAAGATATCCTCATTGTTGATCTGGACCTCGATCCAGTCCATCAGCAAGTTCATGTACTTGGGAGCCGGTAGAGCCGTTGGTTTCTTGTACTTGTGATCGTCCTGCCATCGGTACTCATACCTAGGACCTCCGGACATGACCGGACAACTCTTCTCCGTGCAGAACTCACACACCGTCCCGTAGATGAGGTTTATCCTGTTGAAGAAGTCCACTACGTGCATGGCCACCCAGTCGTTCAGATCCTCCCCGTGGGGCAGAGCTACCGCCGCCCGTAGGTCAACCCCGGAGCTCAGCGACACCTGGGCCTTCTTATGCAACTCGAAACGCTGCGTCCCCGGCTCAAACTTACGCTTGGGCCGGAAGGTCTTGTCCTTGTTGAAGACCTGCTTCAGGGCGATGGACATGTTGCCGGGGACGGGGGCAAGTGGGGCGAAGACTGGGGCGAGGGGGGAGAGGAGGTTCAGGGACGAGGACCGGGGGGGGGAGAGGAGGTTCAGGGACGAGGACCGGGGGAGCGGAGAGGAGGGGGAAAGCGGAGATTTGTCAACCGGCCGAGTGAGGGTTGGGGACCCAAGGAAGGAACCAACGGTACCAATAGTTGGTTCTGGAGGAGCAGGAAGTACAGGAGGAGGAGGAGGAGCAGGTTGAGATGAGGAAGAGGGATACAGCAGGGTAACGTTTACTGTTTGGAGTGCCGCGTCAGGACATCTTTTTCTGTGAGAAGCAGAGAAGGAGAAAGACAGGGATTAGACATCACGTTAACATTTGACATTATAGTCATTTAGTTGATGATCTTATCCCCAATTGTAGTGTTTGTTTGTGTAACAGTATAGACTTTGCGTACGTCCCCTCGCCATGGCGTCACCGATTGAAACGCCACTAGCGCGCACCACCGTTAACTAGCTAGCCATTTCACATCGGCTACATTTGCTTAAAACTTTAAATGACAGAGATCATGATTGAGCGTTGAACAAGGAGTTGAACAAGGAGTTGAACAAGGAGTTGAGTCGGCAGGGTGTTGAACAAGGTGTTGAACAAGGTGTTGGACAGGGTGTTGGCAGACAGGGTGTTGAACAAGGTGTTGAGAAAGGTATTGACCAAGGTGTTGACAGACAGGGTGTTGACCAAGGTGTTGAACAAGGTGTTGAAGAAGGTGTTGACAGGGTGTTGACCAAGGGGTTGGCAGGGTGTTGAACAAGGTGTTGACCAAGGTGTTGAACAAGGTGTTGACAGACAGGGTGTTGAACAAGGTATTGGCAGGGTATTGAACAAGGTGTTGACAGACAGGGTGTTGAATAAGGTGTTGACAGACAGGGTGTTGAATAAGGTGTTGGCAGGGTATTGAACAAGGTGTTGACAGGGTGTTGAACAAGGTGTTGAACAAGGTGTTGACAGACAGGGTGTTGACAGGGTGTTGACAGGGTGTTGAACAAGGTGTTGAACAAGGTGTTGAACAGGGTGTTGACCAAGGTGTTGATAGGATGTTGAATAAGGTGTTGATCAAGGTGTTGGACAGGGTGTTGGCAGGGTGTTGAACAAGGTGTTGACAGGGTGTTGACAGGGTGTTGAACAAGGTGTTGAACAAGGTGTTGAACAAGGTGTTGAACAAGGTGTTGACAGGGTATTGAACAAGGTGTTGACAGGGTGTTGAACAAGGTGTTGAACAAGGTGTTGACAGACAGGGTGTTGACAGGGTGTTGACAGGGTGTTGAACAAGGTGTTGAACAAGGTGTTGAACAAGGTGTTGAACAAGGTGTTGAACAAGGTGTTGACAGGATCCTGGCTGGAACGGCCTCTCTTCATCACAGAGCCACCCATTGTGCTGCTGGGTTAGGGTTAGGGCACGTGGCAACAAGATCTGAGCTCAGATATCGATCAGTGGAAATCGATAAATAGTTTAACCATCTGCACACAGTGCCCGACCTGTTTAGTCCACTGACAGACAGAGACAGAGACAGAGATTAGCTTCAAGCTCTGCTTTACACATTCCACACACTGATACAACGCCAGAGTGATGCTATCAGGGTCATGACTCAAACGTAAGTAATGGAACCGCACACATTTTAACAACGATCCTGTCTAAACACGAAATCATGAGGTATCTTTGTGTTTGTACTCAACTTAGTGAGGACACTCCCAGTTCTTCCCCACAGTCAGTGGGATTACGAGTTTAGATCAGAGAGAGATTTAGCTGGTTGTGACTGTGAGGCTTTGTGTCTTTTGGATCAGGGGGTTTAAATACATCCAAAGTCATAACATTACTTAGAGAACAGAATACTAACGTAAAACCATGATTTTTAGGGGTGTGGAGAGGTTGTGGCCCTTTATTTCCAATGAGGATATTTATGGACAATATTTCTGTCCATTTAAGGGGACCCCTTTTTGGCTCAATTGAAGGCAACCGTTCTGTATAGCCTCTAAAATTACAACATTGCATTGGTGTCCCAAGACTTCCAGTAAACAATGCTTATTGTTTTTAGAGGCTGCTGCCCTATATACATAGACATGGAATCACTAGCCACTTTAATAATGTTTACATACTGCTTTACTCATCTCATACAGTATGTATATACTGTATTCTATTCTACTGTATTTTAGTCAATGACACTCCGACATTGATCGTTCCTAATATTTATATATTTCTTAATTCCATTCTTTTACTTTTAGATTTGTGTTCATTGTTGTGAACTGTTAAATATTACTGCACTGTTGGAGCTAGGAACACCAGCATTTAGTTAGAGATTACTGTACTGTTGGAGCTAGGAACACAAGCATTTAGTTAGATATTACTGCACTGTTGGAGCTAGGAACACAAGCATTTAGTTAGATACTACTGCACTGTTGGAGCTTGGAACACAAGCATTTAGCTAGATATTACTGTACTGTTGGAGCTAGGAACACAAGCATTTAGTTAGATATTACTGTACTGTTGGAGCTAGGAACACAAGCATTTAGTTAGATATTACTGCACTGTTGGAGCTAGGAACACAAGCATTTAGTTAGATACTACTGCACTGTTGGAGCTAGGAACACAAGCATTTAGCTAGATATTACTGTACTGTTGATATTACTGTACTGTTGGAGCTAGGAACACAAGCATTTAGCTAGATATTACTGTACTGTTGATATTACTGTACTGTTGGAGCCAGGAACACAAGCATTTAGTTAGATACTACTGTACTGTTGGAGCTAGGAACACAAGCATTTAGTTAGATATTACTGTACTGTTGGAGCTAGGAACACAAGCATTTAGCTAGATATTACTGCACTGTTGGAGCTAGGAACACAAGCATTTAGTTAGATATTACTGTACTGTTGGAGCTAGGAACACCAGCATTTAGTTAGATATTACTGTACTGTTGGAGCTAGGAACACAAGCATTTCACTACACCCGCAATACCATATGTATATGCTACCTAAATATGTATATGCTACCTAAATATGTATATGCTACCTAAATATGTATATGCTACCAATACAATTTGATTTGATTTGGACTGTATCCATTTACTTATTACAGCCTGACAAAGATTACAAGCGTTAAATCTGATTCTAAAATCGAATACAGATCACATCAATCCCACCATGCGGTTTAATTTGAGGTTATGTCATATCCATGGTGCTTTTAAAGCCAAGCGGATTTATACTACCACTGTAACAGCCTGCTTATGAGCATACGGCTTCATCCCAAATGGCACCCTATTCCCTATGTAGTGCACTACTTTGTTTTGACCAGGGCCCATAGGGTTCTGGTCAAAAGTAGTGCACTAGGATATAAGCGGAATAATCCTTCACCGGCATGTTAGGCATTACAATAATATAAGAATACATACAAGTTTGGTTTAAAAGCTTTGAGTATCCAGTCGAAGCAGCAATCTTGGCATGTTCCCTGCTTTTCCATAATATCCAAAACAAACAACATGCTAAGGAGATCTTTCTTGCTACTTTCGCATCATATTGATGTATGATTTGTAAATTCAGAGTAGAGTGCCCGACTGCCCGGTGAAGAACACAACCTGTAAATCAGACCTACTACGTCCGTAGTGGAAGATGTGATGTGAAACTCAATCAATGGGGCCTATTGTCTTCTTCAGGAGAAATGTTGCCTGACCAGATCTGAACCTGTCTGAGTGTTAGGTTAGCTACTTACTTCCCTCTTGCCTTGTCAGTGGTCAACAGGTTCACTACTTCCCTCTTGTCTTGACAGTGGTCAACAGGTTCACTACTTCCATCTTGTCAGTGGTCAACAGGTTAGCTACTTACTTCCCTCTTGCCTTGTCAGTGGTCAACAGGTTCACTACTTCCATCTTGTCAGTGGTCAACAGGTTAGCTACTTACTTCCCTCTTGCCTTGTCAGTGGTCAACAGGTTCACTACTTCCCTCTTGCCTTGTCAGTGGTCAACAGGTTCACTACTTCCCTCTTGTCTTGTCAGTGACAAGCTGAGTAGAGGGCCTCACCAGCGCCTAGCTGAGTAGAGGGCCTCACCATCTCCTAGCTGAGTAGAGGGCCTCACCATCTCCTAGCTGAGTAGAGGGCCTCACCATCTCCTAGCTGAGTAGAGGGCCTCACCATCTCCTAGCTGAGTAGAGGGCCTCACCATCTCCTAGCTGAGTACAGGGCCTCACCAGCTCCGAGCTGAGTAGAGGGCCTAACCATCTCCTAGCTGAGTAAGAGGGTCTCACCAGCTCCTAGCTGAGTAGAGGGTCTCACCAGCTCCTAGCTGAGTAGAGGGTCTCACCAGCTCCTAGCTGAGTAGAGGGCCTCACCAGCTCCTAGCTGAGTAGAGGGCCTCACCATCTCCTAGCTGAGTAGAGGGCCTCACCATCTCCTAGCTGAGTAGAGGGCCTAACCATCTCCTAGCTGAGTAGAGGGCCTCACCATCTCCTAGCTGAGTAGAGGGTCTCACCAGCTCCTAGCTGAGTAGAGGGCCTCACCATCTCCTAGCTGAGTAGAGGGCCTCACCATCTCCTAGCTGAGTAGAGGGCCTCACCATCTCCTAGCGGAGTAGAGGGTCTCACCATCTCCTAGCGGAGTAGAGGGCCTCACCATCTCCTAGCTGAGTAGAGGGGCCTCACCTTCTCCTAGCGGAGTAGAGGGCCTCACCATCTCCTAGCTGAGTAGAGGGTCTCACCATCTCCTAGCGGAGTAGAGGGCCTCACCAGCTCCTAGCTGAGCAGAGGGTCTCACCATCTCCTAGCTGAGTAGAGGGTCTCACCATCTCCTAGCGGAGTAGAGGGCCTCACCAGCTCCTAGCTGAGCAGAGGGTCTCACCATCTCCTAGCTGAGTAGAGGGCCTCACCATCTCCTAGCGGAGTAGAGGGCCTCACCAGCTCCTAGCTGAGCAGAGGGCCTCACCAGCTCCTAGCGGAGTAGAGGGTCTCACCATCTCCTAGCGGAGTAGAGGGCCTCACCAGCTCCTAGCGGAGTAGAGGGCCTCACCATCTCCTAGCGGAGTAGAGGGCCTCACCAGCTCCTAGCGGAGTAGAGGGCCTCACCAGCTCCTAGCGGAGTAGAGGGCCTCACCATCTCCTAGCTGAGTAGAGGGCCTCACCATCTCCTAGCTGAGCAGAGGGCCTCACCATCTCCTAGCTGAGCAGAGGGCCTCACCAGCTCCTAGCGGAGCAGAGGGCCTCACCATCTCCTAGCTGAGCAGAGGGCCTCACCATCTCCTAGCTGAGCAGAGGGCCTCACCAGCTCCTAGCGGAGCAGAGGGCCTCACCAGCTCCTAGCTGAGCAGAGGGCCTCACCAGCTCCTAGCTGAGCAGAGGGCCTCACCATCTCCTAGCTGAGCAGAGGGCCTCACCAGCTCCTAGCGGAGCAGAGGGCCTCACCATCTCCTAGCTGAGCAGAGGGCCTCACCATCTCCTAGCGGAGCAGAGGGCCTCACCAGCTCCTAGCTGAGCAGAGGGCCTCACCAGCTCCTAGCGGAGCAGAGGGCCTCACCAGCTCCTAGCGGAGCAGAGGGCCTCACCAGCTCCTAGCTGAGCAGAGGGCCTCACCATCTCCTAGCGGAGCAGAGGGCCTCACCAGCTCCTAGCTGAGTAGAGGGCCTCACCATCTCCTAGCTGAGTAGAGGGCCTCACCATCTCCTAGCGGAGTAGAGGGCCTCACCATCTCCTAGCGGAGCAGAGGGCCTCACCATCTCCTAGCGGAGCAGAGGGCCTCACCATCTCCTAGCTGAGCAGAGGGTCTCACCAGCTCCTAGTGGAGCAGAGGGCCTCACCATCTCCTAGCGGAGCAGAGGGCCTCACCATCTCCTAGCGGAGCAGAGGGCCTCACCATCTCCTAGCGGAGCAGAGGGCCTCACCATCTCCTAGCGGAGCAGAGGGCCTCACCATCTCCTAGCGGAGTAGAGGGCCTCACCAGCTCCTAGCGGAGTAGAGGGCCTCACCATCTCCTAGCTGAGTAGAGGGCTCACCATCTCCTAGCGGAGTAGAGGGCCTCACCATCTCCTAGCTGAGTAGAGGGCCTCACCATCTCCTAGCTGAGCAGAGGGCCTCACCATCTCCTAGCGGAGTAGAGGGCCTCACCATCTCCTAGCGGAGTAGAGGGCCTCACCATCTCCTAGCTGAGCAGAGGGCCTCACCATCTCCTAGCTGAGCAGAGGGCCTCACCATCTCCTAGCGGAGTAGAGGGCCTCACCATCTCCTAGCGGAGTAGAGGGCCTCACCATCTCCTAGCTGAGTAGAGGGCCTCACCATCTCCTAGCGGAGTAGAGGGCCTCACCATCTCCTAGCGGAGTAGAGGGCCTCACCATCTCCTAGCTGAGCAGAGGGCCTCACCATCTCCTAGCAGAGTAGAGGGCCTCACCATCTCCTAGCGGAGTAGAGGGCCTCACCATCTCCTAGCGGAGTAGAGGGCCTCACCATCTCCTAGCTGAGCAGAGGGCCTCACCAGCTCCTAGCTGAGTAGAGGGCCTCACCATCTCCTAGCGGAGCAGAGGGCCTCACCATCTCCTAGCTGAGTAGAGGGCCTCACCATCTCCTAGCTGAGTAGAGGGCCTCACCATCTCCTAGCGGAGTAGAGGGCCTCACCATCTCCTAGCTGAGTACAGGGCCTCACCAGCTCCTAGCTGAGCAGAGGGCCTCACCATCTCCTAGCTGAGTAGAGGGCCTCACCATCTCCTAGCTGAGCAGAGGGCCTCACCATCTCCTAGCTGAGTAGAGGGCCTCACCATCTCCTAGCTGAGTAGAGGGCCTCACCATCTCCTAGCTGAGTAGAGGGCCTCACCATCTCCTAGCAGAGTAGAGGGCCTAACCATCTCCTAGCGGAGTAGAGGGCCTCACCATCTCCTAGCTGAGCAGAGGGCCTCACCATCTCCTAGCTGAGTAGAGGGCCTCACCATCTCCTAGCTGAGTAGAGGGCCTCACCATCTCCTAGCTGAGCGGAGTAGAGGGCCTCACCATCTCCTAGCTGAGTAGAGGGCCTCACCATCTCCTAGCTGAGTAGAGGGCCTCACCATCTCCTAGCTGAGCAGAGGGCCTCACCATCTCCTAGCGGAGTAGAGGGCCTCACCATCTCCTAGCGGAGTAGAGGGCCTCACCATCTCCTAGCGGAGCAGAGGGCCTCACCATCTCCTAGCGGAGTAGAGGGCCTCACCATCTCCTAGCGGAGTAGAGGGCCTCACCATCTCCTAGCGGAGTAGAGGGCCTCACCATCTCCTAGCGGAGTAGAGGGCCTCACCATCTCCTAGCGGAGTAGAGGGCCTCACCAGCTCCTAGCTGAGTAGAGGGCCTCACCATCTCCTAGCGGAGCAGAGGGCCTCACCATCTCCTAGCTGAGCAGAGGGCCTCACCATCTCCTAGCTGAGTAGAGGGCCTCACCAGCTCCTAGCTGAGCAGAGGGCCTCACCAGCTCCTAGCTGAGCAGAGGGCCTCACCATCTCCTAGCGGAGTAGAGGGCCTCACCAGCTCCTGGCGGAGTAGAGGGCCTCACCATGACTTCCAGCATCACAGCATAATTGACATGTATGCAGGCAACATTGTAAGGTAATGACGTTCAAATCATGATGCATTCCTCGCAACAATACAACATCACCAATGGCATTTCTATACATAGCAGAGCTCAGATGTCAGGACCTGCATGGTTCTGGTACCGGTTCTGATCAACATTTTCATAGATTGTAAACAAAAACACTTTCTGTTTGTCATAGACCAGGGATGGGCAACTTTGATAGGGGTGGGGACCACAAATTCTAACGCATGTCCCTGTAATTCTACACGTTTGGAGGCAAATGTTTACAGTTTTTAATATGATAACTGATGACCAATGATCAAGTTAAGATAGCTGGCTGCTAGACTAATTTACCAATCTAAAACAATGTTGCTGACATGAGATAATTGAGTGTCTGCTGAAAATGTCACCTGTTGTATCCTATTACTCTAACTGTCAACAGGAAGTTTGAGACCCTGAGTAAGTTCAGAAAAATAACTAAAATATACAGTATTTTTTTATTTATTGGTCCTGAGGGCCTAAACCAGTTGCCCATCCCTGTCATAGACGGACAAGATTAATATGAGATGAAAGGCAAGTCTCTGTCACGAATTCCGCCGAGGTTGGTCCCTCTGTTCGTTCGGCGGTCGACGTCACCGGCTTTCTAGTCGCTACCGATCCATGTTTCATTTTCGTTTGGTGTTGTCTTCATTATTCACACCTGATTTCTATTACATTCATTATGTTCCTTGTTTAACCCTCTGGCTTCCCTCTCTGTACTGTGCGTTATTGTTTGTCATGTGGCTTCGTGTTCTTGAGTTTTTGATTTTTGTGTTTTCCGTGTTGGAATATTCTTCCTCATTTTTGAGTAAACTGTCGGACTATACTCATATCCGTGTCCTGCGCCTGTCTCTACCTTTCTCCATTCACCAACGCCCTCACAGTCTCCAACGAGTTCAGGAAGCCAAGCTAGAGCTCTGAGACATTCACAGAGATGGGGGGGAGACGTTTTGATCAAAAGAGACTTGAAGAAAACATGCAGATTTTCCTCTAACACTAAACATAGAAACATGTTTTTTTTTAAGTTTTAAAAGAAGGTGGAATCTTATAGTTAGTGCTTTCTATAATTTGATTAAACTATATTTAGAAAGCATATCAGTCATTTCAAGTCCTATTCAAACAGTTTTGCTGAACAGGAAATACATCACATCAATATTGTACTCTGTACTGGAGCTAGTCTCCTTAAAAGTGACTACACAATATGTATAACCATTTTTACCAGAAAGGTGAGATTTGAACCTTTCTTTGAGTAAGCAGCATTACCAGTTATTGTTTATGGACCTCTCATAATAAATAATTACTTTTGGGTATTACTTAGATTACATTTTCTAATACATTTAGTTACATTTAACTGGATAACATTGAAAAGAAAGACCCATTGTTTCCACTTTTACATTATGCCATATAATGTAAAGTGAGATCATTCACATTCTCATGAGTACTATGAGTACTGACAGATCAATAACTTCTTGTTCTCATGAGTACTATGAGTACTGACAGATCAATAACTTCTTGTTCTCATGAGTACTATGAGTACTGACAGATCAACAACTTCTTGTTCTCATGAGTACTATGAGTACTGACAGATCAAGTACTATGAGTACTGACAGATCAACAACTTCTTGTTCTCATGAGTACTATGAGTACTGACAGATCAACAACTTCTTGTTCTCATGAGTACTCTGAGTACTGACAGATAGAGAGCTTCTTGTTCTCATGAGTACTATGAGTTTGTCGCTAATCTTTCTAAGAGGAAATAAACATGTTTTTGTTATACAGCAAAGCCAGATCTGAAGATAACGTCACCATTGTAATGGAAAACCCTTCCTCCTTCACCTTTCACCAGTAACTGAGCAACTTGAAGGACAACATTTCAGAAGCTCCGTCATGGCTTTGGAAGTGTGGATGAATGACCTCATCACCTGTCCAGCCAGAAGCAGGTAGATTCACTTTAAGGACAGAGTGACAGACAGACAGACGTTTCTCTGTTAGTGTAGTGCGTAGGCCGTCTGATCATTACAGATGTAACCTTGGTTACCATAACACACCAATAAAAAGAACAATGTGCCTTTCCAAGGTAACTCTAGGTCAAGTCTAACATTCAAGATTGTTCAATCATTCTGGTTGATTATTTGGCTAATCAATGCTACTGATCGTGATCAATGACGACACGTGATGGAACTGTTGCAGACAGTAAACGTGGCTCACACACACACTGGACACACACACACTGGACACACACACACTGGACACACACACACACTATAATTCCCAAGGTGCAGCTAAGAAGACAGAATAATGTGTGCTGAACTGGGGAAGGAAACTGATGAGGGCAGAACAGCACTTTCTGTGGAGCCAGAATCTGTTCAATCATTAATGACCGTGGTAGAGATGCTGTTATGGGTTTATGACCGTGGTAGAGATGCTGTTATGGGTTTATGACCATGGTAGAGATGCTGTTATGGGTTTATGACCGTGGTAGAGATGCTGTTATGGGTTTAACGTGACTTTCTGTCCTTAAATAAACTGATATTCCAACATACAGTGTTTCCCCTGTACAGTACAGCATTAACAGTCTGGAAATAGTGTGTTTAGCTAACTGTGTGTTTAGCTAATTGTGTGTTTGAACTAACTGTGTGTTTTAGCTAACTGTGTGTTTTAGCTAACTGTGTGTTTTAGCTAACTGTGTGTTTAGCTAACTGTGTGTTTGATCTAACCGTGTGTTTGACCGTGCGTTTAGCTAACTGTTTAGCTAACTGTGTGTTTAGCTAACTGTGTGTTTAGCTAACTGTTTAGCTAACCGTGTGTTTAGCTAACCGTGTGTTTAGCTAACTGTTTAGCTAACCATGTGTTTAGCTAACCGTGTGTTTAGCTAACCATGTGTTTAGCTAACCGTGTGTTTAGCTAACCGTGTGTTTAGCTAACTGTTCTCTATATGTATCTTTTCATTACATATAAGACCGGGCTAGAGTCTAAACATACAAACTGGCGTTACACGGTCTATAAACAAGTAATAACAGGTCCTAGACCTATCTACAGTGGAAGGATGTTATATACTGTCTATAAACAAGTAATAACAGGTCCTAGACCTATCTACAGTGGAAGGATGTTATATACTGTCTATAAACATGTAATAACAGGTCCTAGACCTATCTACAGTGGAAGGATGTTATATACTGTCTATAAACATGTAATAACAGGTCCTAGACCTATCTACAGTGGAAGGACGTTATATACTGTGTATAAACATGTAATAACAGGTCCTAGACCTATCTACAGTGGAAGGACGTTATATACTGTTTATAAACATGTAATAACAGGTCCTAGACCTATCTACAGTGGAAGGACGTTATATACTGTGTATAAACATGTAATAACAGGTCCTAGACCTATCTACAGTGGAAGGATTTGACACTTTCTATAAACATGTAGGTGACAGGTCTAGGGCTTATCTACAGTGGAAGGATGTTATATACTGTCTATAAACATGTAGGTGACAGGTCTAGGGCTTATCTACAGCGGAAGAATGTTATATACTGTCTATAAACATGTAGGTGACAGGCCCTAGACCTATCTACAGCGGAAGGACGTTATATACTGTCTATAAACATGTAGGTGACAGGCCCTAGACCTATCTACAGCGGAAGGACGTTATATACTGTCTATAAACATGTAGGTGACAGGCTCTAGACCTATCTACAGCGGAAGAATGTTATATACTGTCTATAAACATGTAGGTGACAGGCTCTAGACCTATCTACAGCGGAAGGACGTTATATACTGTCTATAAACATGTAGGTGACAGGTCTAGGGCCTGTCTACAGTGGAAGAACTAACAGGAGGGATATTCCATAAATAGCAGATACAGACGTTCTGTAGTAGAAGTAAAACCCAAATCACACAGACAGACAGTTCCTGAATACAGCTTGAAGCAGAACGTTACTAAGAGTTGAATCAATCTGAGTGGACGAGGAACACAGAAGACAGACAGAGAGACAGAGAGAGAGACAGAGAGAGAGAGAGAGAGAGAGAGAGAGAGAGACAGAGAGAGAGAGAGAGAGAGAGAGAGAGAGAGAGAGAGAGAGAGAGAGAGAGAGAGGGAGAGAGAGAGAGAGAGAGAGAGAGAGAGAGAGAGAGAGAGAGAGAGAGAGAGAGAGAGCGGCCTGAGGCCAAGCCACACGACCAACAACATTGGACACTTTATGGAACACAAAGCCTTCACTATCTCATCCTGGAATATCTGAGGTCTGAGGTCATCCATCGGATGTCCAGTGATATTATGGGAGGAATCCAGGTTACAATTGTATTCACACATTATTTGCTTTCCTCACAGATTGCAACAACACTAATTAATGTCTGTTTGTTTTTGTAGATGGAGCAAGATTACATGTGACAATGCAAACTGTGTTTATATGGCATGGCGTATACAGACAGGCAGAAAGACATGCAAACCAAAGAACACTATGTGAACCAAGGCCATGATTTCATGGATCATCATCTGATGCCGAGGGCAAGGTCCAATCACTCAATACCTCAACCTAATCCAATGTGTTGTTTTTATTTTTAAATGGCCACCAACTCACTGGTATTTCAGAGATGTAAAGAGAAACCAAAGAGGGTTCTGAAGATTTTAACCTTAATTGCCGTTATTTAACTAGGCAAAGTCAGTAAATAAGAACAAATTCTGAAGATGAAGCTATAAACATTCCAGAACCATCAACAGTAAATGGTGTGGAAGTCTAGACCTATCTTGGTATGACTGATGTTGAAATGCCGACCCTTCTACCCCTTGAGAAGAGTTTTCATCTGTTATCGTGACTGTTGTAAACATTCTATCTCAGGACAACAAAAACAACAAGCAGACAATTAACAAACTGTGCTATAAACAAGCAGGAAACTCCACGGATCATGGAGGCTGCTGTTCTTGTTGCCGGGGATTTTAATTCCGCGTCACTAAGACACGTGATGCCAACAGCATTGTAGTTACTCCACAATACTAACCTAAATGACAGAGTGAAAAGAAGGAAGCCTGTACAGAATACAAAAATATTCCAAAACATGCATCCTTTAAGAGCAGCGACATCCCTGGGTCGCTCCTCTTTTCACTTCACTGCAGCTAGCAACTGGAACGGGCTGCAACAAACACTCAACCTGGACAGTTTTATCTTTAATCATTCAAAGACGTTGTTGTCTCAACCTTCTTGCCCTTTGTGCTGTTTGTCTGTGCCCAATAATGTTTGTACAATGTTTTGTGCTGCTACCATGTTGTTGTCATGTGTTGCTGCCTTGCTATGTTGTTGTCTTAGGTCTCTATTTATGTAGTGTTGTCTCTCTTGTCATGATGTGTGTTTTGTCCTATATATATATTTTATAAAAACAATTATTTTTCATTCCAGCCCCTGTCACTGCAGGAGGCCTTTTGAATTTTGGTTGGCCCGTCATTGAAAATAAGAATTTGTTCTTAACTGACTTGCCTAGTTAAATAAAGGTAAAATAATTAATAATAAATAAATAAATAATTGCCTAGTTAAATAAAGGTTTAATAAAAAAATTAAATTCACAGGAGAGCCATTTGGACATAAACTTTAAAAAACATCAAAATGCCTTCTGTAAACTTAATAACAAACGTGTATGCTATCTGTAAACTATGAATCAAATTGTTAAATCACGAGTCTAGTTGGTTTAGCCACAAAAAAAGTCAGCAACCGTCCTGCTAGCCATGATTGGCTGAGATAATGAGTGGGCTGGACATGTGTAGTGAGATGAGTTCGGATTGGTCTGCCATGTAGCACCTTTCTGTCTATAATATGAGCTGCTCAGTATGTGAAAGGTAATCCATTCTAACACAGATTTTTTAAAATATATCACGTAGTAGAACTGCATCAGTGTTGCTCTCCACTTTCTGGAGGACCGAGTTTTGAAATCAGTGGAATTAGAGTATGATAGCTATGGAGATGGAGTCTATTCTGGCGTTCTGACTGCAAATATACAAAACAGAGTCAAAAAGAGAACACACAGCTTGTCCAGATGCAAGACGTTGGTGTCCGCGACATGGCTGGTTTTCCTTTTGTAGTCCGTGATTGTCTGTACGTCTCGTGTCTGAGCCATTGAATTGCGACTCCACCCTATACTGACCCTATATTTAGCCTGTTTGATTGCCTTACGGAGGGAATAACTACACTGTTTGTATTCGGCCATATTCCCAGTCACCTTGCCCTGGTTAAATGTGGTGGGTCGAGCTTTCAGTTATGTGCGAATGCTGCCAGCTATCCATGGTTTCTGGTTAGGGTAGGTTTTAATAGTCACAGTGGGTACAACCTCTCCTATACACTTCCTGATAAACTCAGTCACCGTATCAGTGTATTCGTCTATGTTATTCTCGGGAACATATCCCAGTCTGCGTGATCAAAACAAACTTGAAGTGTGGATTCCGATTGGTCAGACCAGCGTTAAATAGACCTTAATACAGGTACTTCCTGTTTGAGTTTCTGCCTATAGGAAGAGAGGAGCAAAATGGAGTTGTGGTCAGATTTGCCGAAAGGAGGGCGGGGGAGGTCCTTGTAGGCATCCCGGAATTGGAGTCACAGTGATCGAGTGTTTACGCAGTGCAGAGTACTACAGTCAATGTGTTGATAGAATTTCGGCAGCCTTTTCCTCAAATTTGCTTTGTTAAAATCTCCAGCTACAATAAATGCAGCATCAGGATATGTGGTTTCCAGTTTGCATAAAGTCCAGTGAAGTTCTTTGAGGGCCGTCATGGTATCGGCTTGAGGGGGGATATACACGGCCGTGACTATAACCGAAGAGAATTCTCTTGGGAGGTAATACGGTCTGCATTTGATTGTGAGGTATTCTAGGTCGGGTGAACAAAAGGATTTGAGTTCCTGTACGTTATCACAATCACACCATGAAGAGTTCATCATGAAACTTACACCCCTACACTTCTTCTTCCGGAGAGACATTTATTCCTGTCTGCGCGATGAACTGAGAACCCAACTGGCTGCACGGACTCTGACAGTATATTCCGGGAGAGCCATGTTTCCGTGAAACAGAGTATGTTACAATCCCTGATGTCTCTGATTTATTATCCAGAGACTGAACATTAGCGAGTAACATACTTGGAAGCGGTGGGTGGTGTGCACACCTCCTAAGTCGGACTAGAAGACCATTCCGAGTACCTCTCATCCACCAACGTTGTTTTGGATCGGCCTCTGGAATCAGTCCTATTGCCCTGGGGGGTGCGAACAAAGGGTCCGCTTCGGGAAAGTCATATTCCGGGTCGTAATGCTGGTGAGTTACCGCCGCTCTGATATCCAATAGTTTTTCCAGGCTGTATGTAATAACTCAAAACATTTTGTGGGCTAACGATGTAAGAAATAATATTTAAAAAACAAAATACTGCAAAGTTTCCTTAGAGCTAGAAGCGAGGCAGCCCTCTCTGTCGGCACCATTTTTCTCAGCCTATCAGAAGCTGGCATCAACCCATCCAGATCAAGATCACCCAAAAATGTCTAATTCAGATTTATCAGATTTAGCAATATGTTCCGGGACTTCGCCGATAGCGTTGACGAGCTAACCACCTCGGTCACCTGATTCATCAGGAAATGCATCGCCAACGTTGTCTTCACAGTGAAGGTTCTCTGCTTCCCCAATCAAACGCCCTGATTAAACACTGAGTCGTGCGTTTGTAACGGATGTGAAACGGCTAGCTTAGTTAGCGGTGCGAGCTAAATAGCGTTTCAATCGGCCCCTGGTTCGCGCCCGGGTATGGGCGAGGGGACGGTCTAAAGTTATACTGTTACACGTTAAAAGCTAAAGAAAAGAGCTACCGGCTCACAGGGCTATCGCAGCCAATCCCGAGGCTTCAGCTGAGGACACGAACGCGTACGAGAAGTCCTGCTATGACCTCCTCAGAGCCAAAATGACAATATCGGAGCAAGCTGGAATCCTATTAACACGTCTCCGACCCTCAACGGATGTGGCTACGGACAACAAAGGAAGCCCTAGCCATGATCTGCCCAACGATGCCTCTCTACCAGCCCAACTAAATGCCTTTTATGCACGCTTTCACAAAAACAACAGAGAGCCCTGCAGGCACCCCACTGATCATGAAGATTGAGTGATCCCTCTTTCTCCGAGGCTAACGTGAGTAAGGTTATTAAAACAGGTCAACACTCGTAAGACCGCTTGGCCAGACGGTTTTCCAGGGCGTGTCATCAGGGCATGTGCAGACCAGCTAGCAGGCATCTTCACTGACATTTTCATCCTCTCCCTCTCCCAGTCTCAAAACCCCACATGTTTCAAGGTTTCAAGTTGACTATGATCATTCCTGTTCCCAAAAATTCTAAGGTATCCTGCCACAATGACTACCGCTGGCTTAAATGTGCAGACCAGCTGGCAGGAATCTTCACTGACATCCTCTTCCTCTCCCAGTCTCAAATCCCCACATGTTTCAAGTTGACTATGATCATTCCTGTTCCTGTTTCTAAGGTATCCATGACTACCGCCCTGTAGAACTCACATCTGTAATCATGAAGTGAAAGGCTGGTCATGGCACACATCACCTCCATCATCCCAGAAACCCTAGACCCACTCCTATTTGAATAACGCCCCAACAGATCCACAGACAACGCAATCTCAGTTGTACTCCACACCGTTCTCTCCCATATAGAAAAGAAAAGAGCTGTATCTATGTGAGGATGTTGTTCATTGACTACAGCTCAGCGTTCAACACCACAGTGCCCTCCAAGTTCATCACTAAGCTAAGGACCCAGGAACTGTGAACAACTCCCTCTGCAACTGGATCCTGGGCTTCCTGACGGGCTGCCCCCCAGGTGGTGAGGGTAGGCAACAACACCTTTGCCAAGCTGACCCGCTCTCGACCGGAAAGCACTACAGAGGGTGGTGCGGACGGCCCAGTGTATCACTGGGGGTGAGCTAACAGCCATCCAGGATGTTCACGCCAGGCGGGGTCTGAGAAAGGCCCAAAAGACTCCAGCCACCTCAGACGTGGACTGTTCTCCATGCTCCCGCCTGGGCAGGCGGTACCGGTGCATCAAGGCTCAGACCAACAGACTACTAAACATCTTAATTCATTTCTATTACCATTAGTATTTATCTATTTATCCTGTTACAGGTCAATATTACACCTGCTTACCTGTATATAATACCATAAGTAGTTATATATTCCTGCTACCAGTCACCTTTCAGCTTTGTCTACATGTACTGTATATCTGCCTATCACACCTAAACTTACACACACACACACACACACACACACACACACACACACACACACACACACACACACACACAACCACTGACCCTGTATATAGCTTCCTCTTTTCTCTCTTTCTTATTATTTCTTAATATTATTATATTTGGGTATATATTTGAATACTGCACTGTTGGGTTTCATGTTAAGCATTTCACAGTGTGATTTGCCATATGATAAAACTTGAAAAAACGTAAAGTACACGATTCTGCAGTATATGACATTGACCACAATAGAGTAGACCTTTCTGTATAATGATAATGAGTCCAGCTGTGTGAGATGACAGTGTGTTTTTGTTTACAACAGTTGGCCCTATTAGGAGTAGCATCTGGAAGCCACCATTACAGTGAAATAAAAGTGCTGAAGAGAGCAGGCTTTAAAAAAGCCTGAGTCAAAACTCATGAAGCTGTGTGCGTGTGTGTGTGTGTGTGTGTGTGTGTGTGTGTGTGTGCTTCCTCAAAACCGACAGTCGTGTAAAAAATGCATCAAACTCTGCCTTGGTCCCAGTGGATGACTGCATGTCGTTTGAGTAGGGGAATACAATGTGTAAAGCAAACTTACTACTGTACCGCTTCCTTCCCATATGAATGACTTATAGCGACGCTATAGCAACCCTTATGAATATCTAGGATTATATATTGAACACTGTTTTACTTGCTCTTAAACACGAGTAAAAACTAAATGCTTTCTCTTCAACCGATCGCTGCCCGCACCTGCCCGCCCGCCTAGCATCACTACTCTAGACGGTTCTGACTTCTGAATATGTGGACAACTCCAAATACCTAGGTGTCTGGTTAGACTGTAAACTCTCCTTCCAGACTCATATTAAACATCTCCAATCAGGCCTCCCGGGTGGCGCAGTGGTTAAGGGCGCTGTACTGCAGCGCCAGCTGTGCCACCAGAGACTCTGGGTTTGCGCCCAGGCTCTGTCGTACCTGGCCGCGACCTGGAGGTCCGTGGGGCGACGCACAATTGGCCTAGCGTTGTCCGGGTTAGGGAGGGTTTGGCCGGTAGGGATATCCTTGTCTCACCAGCGACTCCTGTGGCGGGAGTATTCACATTGGTGCTGACTATCCTACTGATCCTTGACTTCGGCGATGTCATTTGCAACATAGCCCCCAAAACTCTACTCAGCAAACTGGATGCAGTCTATCACAATGCCATCCGTTTTGTCACCAAAGCCCCATATACTACCCACCACTGCGACCCGTATACTCTCGTTGGCTGGCCCTCACTTCATATTCGTCGCCAAACTCACTGGCTCCAGGTCATCTATAAGTCTTTGCTAGGTAAAGCCCCACCTTATCTCAGCTCACTGGTCTCCATAGCAGGCCCCGCCCCCCATAGCACGCTCTCCAATAGGTATATCTCACTGGTCATCACCAAAGCCAACTCCTCATTTGGCCGCCTTTCCTTCCAGTTATCTGCTGCCAATGACTGGAACAAATTGCAAAAATCACTGAAGCTGGAGACTCATATCTCCCTCACTAACTTTAAGCACCAGCTGTCAGAGCAGCTTACCGATCACTGCACCTGTACACAGCCCATCTGTAAACAGCCCACCAAACTACCTAATCCCCATATTGTTATTTATTTTTTTGCTCCTTTGCACCCCAGTATCTCTACTTACACATTCATCTTCTGCACATCTGTCACTCCAGTGTTTAATTTATAAATGGTCATTTCTTCGCCACTACGGCCTATTTATTGCCTTACCTCCCTAATCTTCTACATTTGCACACACTGAATATAGATTTTTCGATTGTGTTATTGACTGTATATTTGTTTATCGCATGTGTAACTCTGTGTTGTTGTTTTTGTCACACTGCTATGCTTTATCTTGGCCATGGCGTAGTTGTAAATGAGAACTTGTTCTCGACTGGCCTACCTGGTTAAATAAAGGTGATCTGGCCGACCTGGTTAAATAAAGGTGATCTGGCCTACCTGGTTAAATAAAGGTGATTTTTTTTATCTATTAAAAGGTGAGAGAATAATATATCTAGACATTTGAAGCCCTCGTATACAGTATCACACAGAGTCCATGTTCAGTTCAGTCAATGTTTAACCAGGTTACTCTGTGCTTGGCAAACACTTCTGTAACCAAACCGCACTCACACATTCCTTTCCTCTGAGACATTGCACACACAACCTACTCAAACAAATCACCTCTGGTGGGAATGGGATGAAAGGTAGATAACTCAGGGACCAAGTTTTGACACACCTTACAACTACCAGTACATTATGGTCACCCTTAAAACTACCAGTACATTATGGTCACCCTTTAAACACCTTTAAACTACCAGTATATTATGGTCACCCTTAAAACTACCAGTATATTATGGTCACCCTTAAAACTACCAGTACATTATGGTCACCCTTTAAACTACCAGTATATTATGGTCACCCTTAAACTACCAGTACATTATGGTCACCCTTTAAACTACCAGTACATTATGGTCACCCTTTAAACTACCAGTATATTATGGTCACCCTTTAAACTACCAGTACATTATGGTCACCCTTTAAACACCTTTAAACTACCAGTATATTATGGTCACCCTTTAAACTACCAGTATATTATGGTCACCCTTTAAACACCTTTAAACTACCAGTACATTATGGTCACCCTTTAAACACCTTTAAACTACCAGTATATTATGGTCACCTTTAAACTACCAGTACATTATGGTCACCTTTAAACTACCAGTATATTATGGTCACCCTTTAAACTACCAGTACATTATGGTCACCTTTAAACTACCAGTACATTATGGTCACCTTTAAACTACCAGTATATTATGGTCACCCTTTAAACACCTTTAAACTACCAGTATATTATGGTCACCCTTAAAACTACCAGTACATTATGGTCACCCTTTAAACTACCAGTATATTATGGTCACCCTTTAAACTACCAGTACATTATGGTCACCTTTAAACTACCAGTACATTATGGTCACCTTTAAACTACCAGTACATTATGGTCACCTTTAAACTACCAGTATATTATGGTCACCTTTAAACTACCAGTACATTATGGTCACCTTTAAACTACCAGTATATTATGGTCACCTTTAAACTACCAGTACATTATGGTCACCTTTAAACTACCAGTATATTATGGTCACCCTTAAACACCTTCAACATGTTCCCAAGAGCTGCAAGATGACCTGGCTAAATGACTATTGCCCTGTAGCACTCACATGTATAATTATTATAATTACTTCAAGTGCTTTGAGAAGATGGTCATGACACACATCAACACCATCATCCCAGACACCCTGGACCCACTCCAAATCACATATCCTGCCCCAAGAAATCCACAGATGACGCAATATCAATTGCACTTCACACTGCCCTCTCCCCATCCCATACTGAAGGTACTGTATAGGCCTAGATATTAATGGCCCTCTCCCATCTGGACAAGAAGGTGAAAAACTATGTGAGAATGCTGTACGTGGACTATAGCTCAGTGTTCAATACCATAGTCCTCTCCGAGCTCATCACCAAGCTAGGGACCCAGGGATTGAACCCCTCCCTCTGAAACTGGATCCTGGACTTCTTGACGGGCCAGCCACAGGTGCTGAGGGTAGGCAACAACAGGGGACCCCTCAGGGGTGGACGTGCTTAGTCTTCTCTTGTACTGCCTGTTCACCCACGACTGTGTGGCCAAGCACGACTTCAACACTATTATCAATATTTGGCATAGTCCCTTGGATCCTCATAAAGTTTTACAGCTGCACCATCAAGAGCTATTAGACTGGCTGCATCACTGCTTGGTAGAGCAAATTCACCGCCCTTGAACACAAAGTGCTACAGAGGGTAGACAGTCCAGTACATCACTGGGGCCCAGCTCCCTGCCATCCAGGGCCTCTATACCAGAGGGTGGTGAGGACAGCCCAGTACATCACTGGGGCCCAGCTCCCTGCCATCCAGGGCCTCTATACCAGAGGGTGGTGAGGACAGCCCAGTACATCACTGGGGCCCAGCTCCCTGCCATCCAGGACCTCTATACCAGAGGGTGGTGTGGACAGCCCAGTACATCACTGGGGCCGAGCTCCCTGCCATCCAGGACCTCTATACCAGGTGGTGGTGAGGACAGCCCAGTACATCACTGGGGCCCAGCTCCCTGCCATCCAGGACCTCTATACCAGAGGGTGGTGTGGACAGCCCAGTACATCACTGGGGCCCAGCTCCTGCCATCTAGAACCTCTATATCAGAGGGTGGTGAGGACAGTCCAGTACATCACTGGGGCCCAGCTCCCTGCCATCCAGGACCTCTATACCAGAGGGTGGTGAGGACAGCCCAGTACATCACTGGGGCCCAGCTCCCTGCCATCCAGGACCTCTATACCAGGTGGTGGTGAGGACAGCCCAGTACATCACTGGGGCCCAGCTCCCTGCCATCCAGGACCTCTATACCAGGTGGTGGTGAGGACAGCCCAGTACATCACTGGGGCCCAGCTCCCTGCCATCCAGGACCTCTATACAGGACCTACATCACTGGGGCCCAGCTCCTGCCATCCAGAACCAGAGGGTGGTGAGGACAGTCCAGCATCACTGGGGCCCAGCTCCCTGCCATCCAGGACCTCACCAGAGGGTGGTGTGGACAACCCAGTACATCACTGGGGCCCAGCTCCTGCCATCCAGAACCTCTATATCAGAGGGTGGTGAGGACAGCCCAGTACATCACTGGGGCCCAGCTCCCTGCCATCCAGGACCTCTATACCAGAGGGTGGTGAGGACAGCCCAGTACATCACTGGGGCCCAGCTCCCTGCCATCCAGAACCTCTATATCAGAGGGTGGTGAGGACAGTCCAGTACATCACTGGGGCCCAGCTCCCTTCCGTCCAGGACCTTTATACCAGAGGGTGGTGTGGAAAGCCCAGTACATCACTGAGGCTGAGCTCCCTGCCATCCAGGACCTCTATATCAGAGGGTGGTGAGGACAGCCCAGTACATCACTGGGGCCCAGCTCCCTGCCATCCAGGACCTCTATACCAGAGGGTGGTGAGGACAGCCCAGTACATCACTGGGGCCCAGCTCCCTGCCATCCAGGACCTCTATACCAGAGGGTGGTGTGGACAGCCCAGTACATCACTGGGGCCCAGCTCCCTGCCATCCAGAACCTCTATACCAGAGGGTGGTGTGGACAGCCCAGTACTTCACTGGGTCCGAGCTCCCTGCCATCCAGGACCTTTATATCAGGCCCGAAAAATTGCCACAGTCTCCAGCCACCCAAGTCATAGACTGTTCGCTCTGCTACTGTCTGGCAAACGGTACTGGAGCATTGACTCTCAGACAGGCACAGACACAGCTTCTACCCCCCATTAAATTGTTTCCCCCCCCTCACCAATCTACATACAATAATTATGACAAAGCAAAAACACTTATTAATACTTATTAACTCAAGACATTTTTTTGCTTTTAATGTTTTATACATTTTTAATTACACTTTGACACGATGGGATGCGTAGGTCAGTGACATAAAATCTCAACGTAACACAACAAAATGTAGAAGAAGTCAAAGGGGTGTGAATATATTACTGTAGGTACTGAAGGTACTGTATAGGCCTAGATATAGTAGATCTATAGGTGGGTATAAACCACTTCCCTAGCCGGCCGTTCTGCGCACACTAAAATCTCAACATTTCCAATTCGTGGTACAAAGAGTGTTTTAATAATTGGAAAGACTGTAGTGGGAGAATTAGTGAAGGCGACTTGCAGGCGCTTAGTGATGACTCAATCACCATTTACGACATTGTTTGGGTGGCTGACCGTCTGTGGACTATCACGAGGTTCAAACACACCTCATCTCTCGAGGAAGAGACGTCCCTACGGAAGTCCTGGGGGTCACTGACGCCAGGAGAGGTGTGAAGACTAAGGAAATGTTATGTGCATTTCCATTGGGATTTCACTTTAAAACTATTTAAGAGATTCAACTAAATTGTTTTTTTAAAGGTTTTTTTTGAGCTTTATTTAACCAGGTAGGCTAGTTGAGAACAAGTTCTCATTTACAACGGCGACCTGGCCAAGATAAAGCAAAGCAGTGGGACACAAACAACAACACAGAGTTACACATAAACAAACGTACAGTCAATAACACAATAGAAAAGAAAGATCTATGTACAGTGTGTGCTAATGTAGAAGAGTAGGGAGGTAAGGCAATAAATAGGCCATAGAGGAGAAATAATTACAACTTAGCATTAATACTGGAGTGATAGATGTGCAGATGATGATGTGCAAATAGAGATACTGGGGTGCAAAAGAGCAAGAGGGTAAGTAATAATATGGGGATGAGGTAGTTGGGTGTGCTATTTACAGATGGGCTGTGTACAGGTACAGTAATTGGTCAATTAATGTTGCCGTGTGAATGAAATTGTCATGTTTTATAAAGAGCTAGGAATTTGTATGTTATATTGTACTGTAAGTACAATGGATTTATTGTTACAGGGAAACTGTTATTTTGTTCATTGGACAGCGGATAGGTCAAAGAGGAGCGACACAGTGGGGCGCTCCTATCATTTAAATTGAGTTGATTAGATAAGAGTCTGGCTGTGTTTCCCTGTCTATTGTTTTTTTCTAGCAAAGTCCTAAGACATGTTAATTCAGGTCGGGGGTGAGTTTCTGCTTGAATTTGGTTAAAAGCACAGTGAGTTTGGTTAAAAGGACAGTGAGTTTGGTTAAAAGGACAGTGAGTTTGGTTAAAAGGACAGTGAGTTTGGTTAAAAGCACAGTGAGTTTGGTTAAAAGGACAGTGAGTTTGGTTAAAAGGACAGTGAGTTTGGTTAAAAGGACAGTGAGTTTGGTTAAAAGGACAGTGAGTTTGGTTAAAAGGACAGTGAGTTTGGTTAAAAGGACAGTGAACTTGGATAAAAGGACAGTGAATTTGTTCATTCTCTGCTTCCTCCTATGTCACACAGTCTTAAGGCATCAGCTTCAGTTCAGCTGGCGGGCTAGGCTCCCTAAAAAAGACCGCTTGAAAAATAAGAAAAATCAAGGTGTGAAATATTATGAACTTAATATACTGTGTAATAACGTGACCTAAAAAAAGGAGTTTCTCAGTGAGCCAGCCATTCCCCAGCCAATCGGACGGAAGAGTCGCCGACAAAGGAGTTCGCTTTTGCTGCAGTCTTTGCTGTAAAATAGAATGTGTTGTGCAGTGCTTTGATCTCCCACAAGCCACTTCTTCTGATATTCACCCCAGCCCTAACCCACAAGCCACTTCTTCTGATATTCACCCCAGCCCTAACCCACAAGCCATTTCTTCTGATATTCACCCCAGCGCTAACCCACAAGCCATTTCTTCTGATATTCACCCCAGCCCTAACCCACAAGCCACATATTCTGATATTCACCCCAGCCCTAACCCACAAGCCATTTCTTCTGATATCCACCCCAGCCCCAACCATAACCCACAAGCCACTTCTTCTGATATTCACCCCAGCCCTAACCCACAAGCCATTTCTTCTCATATTCACCCCAGCGCTAACCCACAAGCCATTTCTTCTGATATTCACCCCAGCCCTAACCCACAAGCCACTTCTTCTGATATTCACCCCAGCCCTAACCCACAAGCCACTTCTTCTGATATTCACCCCAGCCCTAACCCACATGCCACTTCTTCTGATATTCACCCCAGCCCTAACCCACAAGCCATTTCTTCTGATATTCACCCCAGCCCTAACCCACAAGCCACATATTCTGATATTCACCCCAGCCCTAACCCACAAGCCATTTCTTCTGATATCCACCCCAGCCCCAACCATAACCCACAAGCCACTTCTTCTGATATTCACCCCAGCCCTAACCCACAAGCCATTTCTTCTGATATTCACCCCAGCCCTAACCCACAAGCCATTTCTTCTGATATTCACCCCAGCCCTAACCCACAAGCCACGTATTCTGATATTCACCCCAGCCCTAACCCACAAGCCATTTCTTCTGATATCCACCCCAGCCCCAACCATAACCCACAAGCCACTTCTTCTGATATCCTCCCCAACCATAATCCACAAGCCACTTCTTGTGATATCCACCCCAGCCCTAACCCACAAGCCACTTCTTCTATCCTCCCCAACCATAACCCACAAGCCACTTCTTCTGATATCCTCCCCAGCCCCAGCCCTAACCCACAAGCCATTTCTTCTGATATTCACTCCAGCCCTAACCCACAAGCCATTTATTCTGAAATCCACTCCAGCCCTAACCCATAAGTCCTGTGTCAACGAAGCCCTAACCCGGAAGCTTGTAATAAATCCCGCTATGCCCTCAGACGAACCATCAAACAAGCAAAGCGTCAATACAGGATTAAGATTTAAACCTACTACACCGGCTCTGACACTCGTCGGATGTGGCAGGGCTTGAAAACTATTACGGACTAAAAAAGGAAACCCAGCAGCGAACTGCCTAGTGATGCGAGCCTACCAGATGAGCTAAATGCCTTTTATGGTCGCTTTGAGGCAAGCAACACTGAAGCATGCATGAGAGCACCAGCTGTTCTGGACGACTGTGTGATAAAGCTCTCGGTAGCCGATGTGAGCAAGACCTTTAAACAGGTCAATAGTCACAAAGCGGTGGAGCTAGATGGATTACCAAGACCTGTACTCAAAGCATGTGCGGACCAACTGGCAAGTGTCTTCACTGACATTTTCAACCTCTCCCTGACCGAGTCTGTAATACCTACATGTTTCAAGCAGACCACCATAGTCCCTGTGCCGATGGAAGTGAAGGTAACCTGCCTAAATTATTACCGCCCCGTAGCACTCAAGTCAATAGCCATGAAGTGCATTGAAAGGCTGGTCATGGCTCACACCAACAGCATCCTCCCGGATACCCTAGACCCTCTCCAATTCGCATACCATCCCAACAGATCCACAGATGACGTAATCCAAATCACACTCCCACATGGACAAAAGGAACACCTATGTGAGAATGCTGTTCATTGACTACAGCTCAGCGTTTAACACCATAGTGCCCTCAAAGCTCATCACTAAAATAAGGACCCTGGGACTAAACACCTCCCTCTGAAACTGGATCCTGGATTTCCTGGCGGGCTGCCCCCAGGTGGTGAGGGTAGGCAACAACACATCTGCTATGCTGATCCTCGACGCGGGGGCCCCTCAGGGGTGTGTGCTTAGCACCCTCCTATACTCCATGTTCACCCACGACTGCGTGGCCAGGCACGACTCCAACACCATCATTAAGTTTGTTGACGACATAACAGTGGTAGGCCTGATCACCGACAACGATGAGACAGCCTATAGGGAGGAGGTCAGAGAACTGGCAGTGAGGTGCCAGGACAACAACCTCTCCCTCAATGTGAGCAAGACAAAGGAGCTGATTATTGACTACAGGAAAAGGCAGGTCGAAGAGGCCCCTATTAACATCAATGGGCTGTAGTGGAGCGGGTCGAGAGTTTCAAGTTCCTTGGTGTCCACATCACCAACGAACTATCATGGTCCAAACACACCAAGACAGTTGTGAAGAGGGCCCGACAACACCTTTTCCCCCTTAGGAGAATGAAAAGACTTGGCATGGGTCCCCAGATCCTCAAAATGTTCTACAGTTGCACCATCGAGAGCATTCTGACCGGTTGCCTCACAGCTTGGTAAGGCAACTGCTCGGCCTCCGATCGCAAGGCGCTACAGATGGTAGTGCGTATGGCCCAGTATATCACTGGGGCCAGGCTTCCGGCCATCCAGGACCTATAAACTAGGCAGTGTCAGAGGAAAGCCCAAAAAATTGTCAGAGACTCCAGTCACCCATGTCACAGACGGCTCTCTCTGCTACCACATGCCAAGTGGTACAGGAGCACCGATTCTAGGACCAAAAGCCTCCTTAACAGCTTCTACCCCCATGTCATAAGACTGCTGAACAATTAACCAAATGGCCACCAGATGACTTACATTGACCCTCCCCATTTGTTTTTTAACACTGCTGCTACTCTGTTTATTATCTATGCATAGTCACTTCACCCCTACCTACATGTACAAATTACCTCTAACCTGTACCCCCGCACATTGACTCGGTACCAGTACCCCCTCTATATAGCCTTGTTATTGTTATTTTATTGTGTTACTTTTCATAATTTTTTACTTTAGTTTATTTGTTAAATATTTTTCTTAACTGTTTCTTGAACTGCACTGTTGGTTAAGGGCTTGTAAAGTCAGCATTTCACGGTAAGGGTAAGATTCCTGGTTTTCACCCAGGCAGCCCGGGTTCGACTCCCGGTATGGGAACGACTGTTTGGATCGAATCCCCGAGCTGACAATGTCAAAATATGTTGTTCGGCCCCTGAACCCACTCTACTCACTGTTGCCCGGTAGGCCGTAATAGTAAATAAGAATTTGTTCTTACTGTTCTTAACTGACTTGCCTAGTTAAATAAAGGTAAAATAAATCAATTTAAAAAGGTCTACACATGTTGTATTCGGCGCCTGTGACAAATAAATCCACTTCTTCTGATATCCCCTCCAACCCATAAAACAACTTAATGGTCTTTATTATACTATGTATTACAGTAAAGCACAGTAGAGTACAGTAGAGTACAGTAGAATACAGTACAAGCCAATTATCGTATATTGTACTGTAGTCTACTGCACTGAACTCCACTGAACTCTACTGTACTGTAATCTACTGCACTCTTCTCCACTGTACTCTTCTGTACTCTACTGCACTGTAATCTACTGTACTCTACTGCACTGTAATCTACTGTACTCTACTGCACTGTACTCTACTGTACTCTACTGCACTGTAATCTACTGTACTCCACTGTAATCTTCTGTACTCTACTGCACTGTAATCCACTGTACTCTACTGCACTGTAATATACTGTATCCCACTGTACTCTACTGCACTGTAATATACTGTACTCCACTGTACTCCACTGTACTCTACTGCACTGTACTCTACTGCACTGTACTCCACTGTACTCCACTGTACTCTACTGCACTGTACTCTACTGCACTGTAATCTACTGTACTCCACTGTAATCTTCTGTACTCTACTGCACTGTAATCCACTGTACTCTACTGCACTGTAATATACTGTATCCCACTGTACTCTACTGCACTGTAATATACTGTACTCCACTGTACTCCACTGTACTCTACTGCACTGTAATATACTGTACTCCACTGCACTGCACTCTACTGCACTGTAATATACTGTACTCCACTGCACTGTACTCTAATGCACTGTACTCTACTGCACTGTAATATACTGTACTCCACTGTAATCTACTGTAATCTACTCTACTGTGCTGCGCTGTGATGTCCAAACATGTGCCCAATGACATTCATATCCATAATTATGCATATCTGTGTAGAACAGATCAGGGACCCATTATTTAAATCCAATACCGGAATTCCATTAATGGGTGTAAATCCACTTCACCGTACTTCAATAACCGAAAGAGATGTTCTCTATATGGTGAACAGTAGTCTGTCTACCTGTAATAATGGACCGTAAAATTGCTCTCTCAGACCGGGCTTTACCAGAACCCAGCCCCGTAGCTATGCAAGTTGCAAAGGTGTCCATCACAGGCGCCCGAGAGCAACCAATGAGCCCGACCGGGACGTCCAATCCTTCTCGACGCAAGACAATAAACTTACGAGGCTACTTCATTTGGACGTGTACATAAAACAACATACCATTACGAACAGATTAGTAAATGACTAGCTGTTAATTAAGACTGTCTATGCAAGGTGTTGGTATACGCAGGGGATTGAGGATAACATTGTAGCCTATAGGGTCTGATGCACGCAACTCCCATGTTTCTAGTAGTCTGTGACATTACCAAGAGGTAACTTCATTCGGTGTCCTGACAACGCACCACGGCCGTTATAATGGTAGCCTATCGCATTGCCTTGGGGAGCGCTAGTTGTGTGTGTGTGTGTGTGTGTATGTGACTTCGCCTCCAAGGGCCACATTAAAATGTCCCTCTTTATTGTATAGTGTATACAAGGCTATTCTACTCCGAACTGAAGTGGTAACGTCCACTTCAACCACATATTTAGAAATTACCCCGTTTCCCCCAGCCACATCAATATTTTACCCCCCCCCTCACCCAACGAATAAAGATCAATTGCAAAATTGGAAAAACGATATCAAAATCTACAATTTACAGTGTAGAAAACGTGCAAAATGTAAAACAGCTTTCTGTCCAATTTAAACGAGTGGATCAGAATGAAGAACTTGAGAAATTGAAACTAATATTCTGTTATTCAATTTGAACAAGCGTATTAGATCATTAGACTGATCAGTGTTAACACGGACACCTACTGAAAGGCCAAAATGACCGAAAAGAAAACGAGCAAACAGTTACGAAAGTTGAAACATTGTTAGCCTTTACATCAAAGATCAAACTTTCGATGTAGCAAAATAACGCTATGCGTTGGATGACCAGGGTATAAACACATACACATAAGACCCTTTAAAGTGCCATTTAAAAACATTTAACATGAAATTATAAACATGTAACATGCCTATTTGTTAGTGCGTATCGTTCTTACCTGAGAACATCAGTCATCTGTATCCAACCGTTGCGCTCTCCTGCCGTGGTTCGACTAGAATGAACACATTCCTCTGTCCCGCTACGGCTGTTCCACAGGGAGAGGTAAGAGACAATAGAAAAGCCTATAGCAAATATAGGGATGAGCGGGGATGTTCTCTTGATAAATGCCAAGCATTCAAAATGTAACGAATACTTTTGGGTGTCAGAGAAAATGTATGCAGTAAAAAGTACATTATTGACTTTAAGAATATAGTGAAGCAGAAGTAGTCAAAAATGTAGATAAAGTACATATATTCCCCCCCCCGAAAAAAGTGTTTTTTACTTTAAGTAGTTTACACCTCTGGTGTCAGTCCCATTGATGAGATTAAACGATGTTGTGTTTCAAAGAAGCGAGAGTAGCCCAAAGGCTGGCAGATGGGGATATTGAGTCGTTTCCATTTTACCGTCCAAACACATTGTATGCAGCCTGCAATATTCTCATATCCTCCCGTGGACCGGCTTTACCTAAAACATTCTCCATCTTCAGGCTGCAAAGGCGTTGATTTCCTCCTTAATTAGATTTATTGTCGAGAAGGGGGGGGGGGGGACTGGAGAAATATGTGTACCTCTTTATGAAACACAATTTTTCACCACCATGCTAGAGTGGCTAATACCTAGGAATGCCAGTCCCAGATGTGACATATTGTGGTTTCAGTCAATCAGATTGCAGCAGTAACATCAGGAAGTAGCATTAGACATTAGCATGGTGGTGTAAAATGGCGTCTCATAAACAAAGTAAGCATATTTTCAGAAGAAATCCCCTCTTCGCCAATACATCTAGTTAAGTAGGAGATCGATACCTTTGCAGCCTGAATGGAGAATGTTTTAGGTACGAATAGGTCCATGGGGATATGAATGCAGTGCCAGCTGCGTACAATGCATTTGGATGGTAAGATGAAACCATCGATATCGCCATCTGCCGGTCTTTGGGCTAAAGGGAGAAAGGACTACAACTTTCTCTTTGAATTGCAATATGGGCTGTTGGAAATAAAGTGAGGGAGATATATTTATTATTATTATTATTTATTTATTTATTACAGCCTAATCCTGGGATCAAATCTCTCAGAAGGGTCTTGTTACAAAGTAGCCTACATACACTGTAGTGGTTCCCAAACCGTAGAGCCGGCAGGGGGGACCTGCAGAACTCAGTCCTCCTTTAAACTTACACTTGAAAATTGTAATAGTAGAATGCACAAGGTGCAATTTCTATATCGGGTAGTGAATCATCAGTTCCTCTTGTCCTGTCAGTCATTTCAGACCGTAGAGAGATATTTATAACTTGTCAGAAATGTCCAGATCAACTAGACCACGTCAGCTAACATGTTTTTAGCCCATAGATATTGTTGTACCTTATTTTTTGTCACTCAAATATCACATGAATACACATTAGGCATGGCAAAACGTATAGAATTACAAGGAAAGTAGCTTTAAAACGGAACATTTTTTATACATGCACCTCATGATAACGTGTAGAATTCCAGGAAATCAACTTTAAACCTGAAAAAACTCTCTCCACCAACAACAACGGGGGGGGATGTGAACAATTTGTGTCATGAACAGCGATAGTTCCCATAGGAACAGACGTGTTTCGTGCGTGCGGAAGGGGGTGGAACATGTGATGTTGGTCAACGCTGGGAAAGGGTCCCCGTGTGAAAAAGTTTGGGAACACCTGCTGTAAAAGTACTTATTTTCTGACAACACTGCTCTCTAGAGGGGAAGTAAGGAAATACGGTACTGAATGACGCTTCTCGTCTATTCTAGTGATGCAAAAATGATTGTTGTTTTAAAATCAGTTTCTTTATTCTCTGATTAAATGACATTGGTCTTAATCCATATAGAAGGTATGTGAAATTGTAACAGTACAAACCAATGAACTAGAATGGGACATTTACACTGGATCCTACTATACTAGCCCACTATAACCCACCATAGTAACTCAACACCTACAAACCAACCCATGGCGGTGAATTTGAGGTAGTAGACTCCTCTCATTGGTGCTGTGAAGTTACCTGTATCAGAGGAGAAACAGAGCTGTAAGGTCTACACCTGTTTTATTCGCCGTGACAAATATACTTTGATTTGATCAACACTGTCGCCCCCATAGACACTGGAGCAGTCTGTCAGTATTGTTTGACTCGGTGCCTGTTGCTGGACCCGGTGGACAAGTGTGTTCATACTACATTTCTAATAGTGAAATGCTTACTTAAATATGCTGAACATAAATATAACTGCAACGTACAACAATTTCAGCGATTTTACTGAGTTACAGTTCATATAAGAAAATCAGTCAGTTGAAATAAATTCGTTAGGCCCCTTAATCTATGGGTTTCACGTGACTGGGCATGACCGCAGGCTCGGCCTGGCACACCCACTGGGGAGCCAGGCCGAGCCAATCAGAATAAGTTTTCCCCACAAAGGGCTTTATTACAGACTGAAATAATCATGTTTCATCAGCTGTCCTGGTGGCTGGTCTCAGACGATCCTGTAGGTGAAGAAATCGGATGTGCTGTCAAATTCTCTAAATCGACGTTGGAGGCGGTTTATGGTAGAGAAATGAACATTAAATTCTCTGGCAACAGCTCTGGTGGACATTCCTGCAGTCAGCATGCCAATTGTACACTTCCTCAAAACTTGAGACATCTGTGGCATTGTGTTGGGACACAACTGCATATTTTAGAGTGGCCTCTTATTGTCCCCAGCACAAGGTGCACCTATGTAATTATCATGCTGTTTAATCAGCTTGATATGCCACACCTGTCAGGTGGATGGATTATCATGGCAAATGAGAAATGCTCACTAACAAGGATGTAAACAAATTTGTGCACAACTTTTGAGAGGAATAAGCTATTTGTGAATATGGAAAATGTCAGGGATCTTTTATTTCAGCTCATGAAACATGAGACCAACACTTTACATGTTGTGTTTATATTGTATCCTTATAGCAATGGTAGTAGCACCACCATAGTGGGGGGGACCCATAGTGGTGCTACTCCTGATAGCAGTGGTATCACTGGTGCTAATCCTGATAGCAGTGGTATCACTGGTGCTAATCCTGATAGCAGTGGTATCACTGGTGCTAATCCTGATAGCAGTGGTATCACTGGTGCTAATCCTGATAGCAGTGGTATCACTGGTGCTAATCCTGATAGCAGTGGTATCACTGGTGCTAATCCTGATAGCAGTGGTATCACTGGTGCTAATCCTGATAGCAGTGGTATCACTGGTGCTAATCCTGATAGCAGTGGTATCACAGACCATAGTGGTGCTACTCCTGATAGCAGCGGTATCACAGACCATAGTGATGCTAATCCTGATAGTAGTGGTATCACAGACCACAGTGATGCTAATCCTGATAGCAGTGGCATCACAGACCATAGTGATGCTAATCCTGATAGCAGTGGTATCACTGGTGCTAATCCTGATAGCAGTGGTATCACAGACCATAGTGGTGCTACTCCTGATAGCAGCGGTATCACAGACCACAGTGATGCTAATCCTGATAGCAGGGGTATCACAGACCATAGTGGTGCTACTCCTGATTGCAGTGGTATCACAGACCATAGTGATGCTAATCCTGATAGCAGTGGTATCACAGACCATAGTGATGCTAATCCTGATAGCAGTGGTATCACAGACTATAGTGATGCTAATCCTGATAGCAGAGGTATCACAGACTATAGTGATGCTAATCCTGATAGTAGTGGTATCACAGACTATAGTGATGCTAATCCTGATAGCAGAGGTATCACAGACTATAGTGATGCTAATCCTGATAGCAGTGGTATCACAGACTATAGTGATGCTAATCCTGATAGCAGAGGTATCACAGACCATAGTGATGCTAATCCTGATAGTAGTGGTATCACAGACCATAGTGATGCTAATCCTGAGAGTAGTGGTATCACAGACCATAGTGATGCTAATCCTGATAGCAGGGGTATCACACGGGGAGCAACACCAGCTGACTGTACTGAGGCACGGGGAACAAAACCAGCTGCCTGTACTGAGGCACGGGAAAGCTGCCTTTACTGAGGCACGGGGAGAGAAACCAGCTGCCTTTACTGAGGCACGGGGAGAGAAACCAGCTGCCTTTACTGAGGCACGGGGAGAAAAAACAGCTGCCTGTACTGAGGTACGGGGAGAAAAACCACCTGCCTGTACTAGGGCACGGGGAACAAAACCAGCTGCCTGTACTAGGGCACGGGGAACAAAACCAGCTGCCTGTACTAGGGCACAGGGAACAAAACCAGCTGCCTTTACTGAGGCACGGGGAACAAAACCAGCTGCCTTTACTGAGGCACGGGGAACAAAACCAGCTGCCTTTACTGAGGCACGGGGAACAAAACCAGCTGCCTTTACTGAGGCACGGGGAACAAAACCAGCTGCCTTTACTGTTGCCTTTACTGAGGCACGGGGAACAAAACCAGCTGCCTTTACTGAGGCACGGGGAACAAAACCAGCTGCCTTTACTGAGGGAACACGGGGAACAAAACCAGCTGCCTTTACTGAGGCACGGGGAACAAAACCAGCTGCCTGTACTAGGGCACGGGGCCTGTAACAAAACCAGCTGCCTGTACTAGGGCACGGGGGAACAAAACCAGCTGCCTTTACTGAGGCACGGGAACAAAACCAGCTGCCTTTACTGAGGCACGGGGAACAAAACCAGCTGCCTGTACTGGGCACGGGGAACAAAACCAGCTGCCTTTACTGAGGCACGGCAAAACCAGCTGCCTTTACTGGGCACGGGGAACAAAACCAGCTGCCTTTACTGAGGCACGGGGAACAAAACCAGCTGCCTGTACTAGGGCACGGGAACAAAACCAGCTGCCTGTACTAGGGCAAACAAAACCAGCTGCCTGTACTAGGGCACGGGGAACAAAACCAGCTGCCTGTACTAGGGCAGGAGGCACGGGAACAAAACCAGCTGCCTTTACTGAGGCACGGGGAACAAAACCAGCTGCCTTTACCAGCAAAACCAGCTGCCTGTACTAGGGCACGGGGAACAAAACCAGCTGCCTTTACTGAGGCACGGGAACAAAACCAGTTGCCTTTACTGAGGCAAAAAAACCAGCTGCCTGTACTAGGGCACGGGGAACAAAACCAGCTGCCTGTACTAGGGCAACAAAACCAGCTGCCTTTACTGAGGCACGGGGAACAAAACCAGCTGCCTGTACTAGGGCACCAGGGAACAAAACCAGCTGCCTGTACTAGGGCACGGGGAACAAAACCAGCTGCCTGTACTAGGGCACGGGGAACAAAACCAGCTGCCTTTACTGAGGCACGGGGAACAAAACCAGCTGCCTTTACTGAGGCACGGGGAACAAAACCAGCTGCCTGTACTAGGGCACGGGGAACAAAACCAGCTGCCTGTACTAGGGCACAGGAAACAAAACCAGCTGCTAGTACTGAGGCACGGGGAACAAAACACAACATTTTTTGATCCTAATGAACAATGAAAACAAATTCCTTCATCATCCACTCTTAGAAAAAAAGATAATAAGTAGAACCATACAGGGTTATTCGATTTGTCCCCATAGGGGAACCATTTGGTGCTGGGTAGAACCATTTGCAGAGGGTTATATCTAGAATCCTCTATGTATGGTTCCTCAAATAACCCCCTGTATATTTTTCTGCCTAGAACCCCTTATGAAGGGTTCTCCCGAGAACCCTTTTATCTTTGGAGGGTTCTTCCTAGAACCGTCTATGAATCTGCAGGAAATTCCACCTTGTGTATTCTATTATTCTAACTGTCAACAGTAAGTTGAGACTCTGACTGCTGTTGTAGAGGGTGCAACAGGTCAGCGCCTAAGGAGTAAATGTCAGTTGGCTTTTCATAGCTGAGCATTCAGAGGTCGAGACAGCAGGTGAGGGAGAGACAGAGGGAGGAAGGGAGGGAGAACGAGAGGGTCGAAAGCAGCAGGTCCGGGGACAAGTTAGCACATCTGGTGAACAGGTCAGGGTTCCTCAGCCGCAGGCAGAACAATTTAATTCACCTTGAATTGACGTCTGTGCCCAGTGGGTTTCCAGTTTCCACAATGGCCGAAATGGCTTCGCTACAGTTGGTCATGTGACATGTTTTCTCAACTATGATTCGCAGAGATTTTCTCTTTCTCTGATTGAAGATTATACACTGAGATGCCCTATTTGACTGCTGGAGGGCAGCAAAACACTGCTGCAAAGACCAAATCTGCAATACATGTAGCTACAAAATATGAGCATGTTGTCCATTCCATTTTTAAGGCATGAATTATTGTACTTCACCATGGTTGTCATTTAAAACCACCATTTAACTTTTTTACATGAACATTTTATATGTTTCTTCAAAATGACACATACTTCTACTACTATAGCCTTAGATCTGATTTACTCCTATAGCTTTAGACCTGATTTACTCCTATAGCTATAGACCTGATTTACTCCTATAGCTATAGACCTGATTTACTCCTATAGCTATAGACCTGATTTACTCCCATAGCCTTAGATCTGATTTACTCCTATAGCTATAGACCTGATTTACTCCTATAGCTTTAGATCTGATTTACTCCTATAGCTATAGGCCTGATTTACTCCCATAGCCTTAGATCTGATTTACTCCTATAGCTTTAGATCTGATTTACTCCTATAGCTTTAGATCTGATTTACTCCTATAGCTTTAGATCTGATTTACTCCTGTAGCTATAGACCTGATTTACTCCTATAGCTATAGGCCTGATTTACTCCCATAGCCTTAGATCTGATTTACTCCTATAGCTATAGACCTGATTTACTCCAATAGCTATAGATCTGATTTACTCCTATAGCTATAGATCTGATTTACTCCTATAGCTATAGGCCTGATTTAGTCCTGTAGCTATAGACCTGATTTACTCCTATAGCTATAGATCTGATTTACACCTATAGCTAGAGGCCTGATTTACTCCTATAGCTTTAGATCTGATTATACTCCTATACTCCTATATCTATAGATCTGATTTACTCCTATAGCTATAGACCTGATTTACTCCAATAGCTATAGATCTGATTTACTCCTATAGCTATAGATCTGATTTACTCCTATAGCTATAGGCCTGATTTAGTCCTGTAGCTATAGACCTGATTTACTCCTATAGCTATAGATCTGATTTACACCTATAGCTAGAGGCCTGATTTACTACTACAGCTATAGATCTGATCTATTCCTATTGACCTGATTTACTCCTATAGCTTTAGATCTGAAATACTCCTATATCTATAGATCTGATTTACTCCTATATCTATAGATCTGATTTACTCCTAAAGTTATAGACCTGATTTACTCCTTCAGCTATAGATCTGATTTAATCCTATAGATATAGACCTGATTTACTCCTATAGCTATAGATCTGATTTACTCCTATAGCTATAGATCTGATTTACTCCTATAGTTATAGACCTGATTTACTCCTTCAGCTATAGATCTGATTTAATCCTATAGATATAGACCTGATTTACTCCTATAGCTATAGATCTGATTTACTCCTATAGCTATAGATCTGATTTACTCCTATAGCTATAGACCTGATTTACTCCTATAGCTATGGACTTGATTTACTCCTATAGTTATAGACCTGATTTACTCCAATAGCTTATAGACCTGATTTACTCCTATAGACCTGATTTACTCCTATAGCTATAGACCTGATTTACTCCTATAGCTATAGACCTGATTTACTCCTATAGCTACAGACCTGATTTACTCCTATAGACCTGATTTACTCCAATAGCTACAGACCTGATTTAGTCCAATAACTATAGGCCTGATTTACTCCTATAGCTATAGGCCTGATTTACTCCAATAGCGATAGACCTGATTTACTCCTATAGCTATAGATCTGATATACTCCTATATCTATAGATCTGATTTAGACCTGATTTACTCCTATAGCTACCTGATTTACTCCTATATCTATAGATCTGATTTACTCCTATACTCTATAGACCTGATTTACTCCTGTAGCTACAGACCTGATTTAGTCCAATAACTATAGGCCTGATTTACTCCTATAGCTATAGGCCTGATTTACTCCAATAGCGATAGACCTGATTTACTCCTATAGCTATAGATCTGATATACTCCTATATCTATAGATCTGATTTACTCCTATATCTATAGATCTGATTTACTCCTAAAGACCTGATTTACTCCTATAGCTATCGATCTGATTTACTCCTATAGCTATAGATCTGATTTACTCCTATAGACCTGATTTACTCCTGTAGCTATAGATCTGATTTTCTCTTATAACAATAGACCTGATTTACTCCTATAGCTATAGACCTGATTTACTCCTATAGACCTGATTTACTTCTATAGCTATAGACCTGATTTACTCCTATAGCTACAGACCTGATTTAGTCCAATAACTATAGGCCTGATTTACTCCTATAGCTATAGGCCTGATTTACTCCAATAGCGATAGACCTGATTTACTCCTATAGCTATAGATCTGATATACTCCTATATCTATAGATCTGATATACTCCTATATCTATAGATCTGATTTACTCCTATATCTATAGATCTGATTTACTCCTAAAGACCTGATTTACTCCTATAGCTATCGATCTGATTTACTCCTATAGACTGATTTAGATCTGATTTACTCCTATAGACCTGATTTACTCCTATAGCTATAGACTATAGATCTGATTTTACTCTATAGCAATAGACCTGATTTACTCCTATAGCTATAGGCCTGATTTACTCCTATAGCTATAGGCCTGATTTACTCCTATAGCTATAGACCTGATTTACTCCAAGCTATAGATCTATAGATCTCCTGATTTACTAGCTATAGCTGATTAGCTACAGACCTGATTTTCTCCAATAGCTATAGATCTGATTTACTCCAATAGCTATTTACTATAGACCTGATTTACTCCTATAGCTATAGACAGGCCTGATTTACTCCTATAGCTATAGACCTGATTTACTCCAATATAGATCTGATAGGCCTGATTTACTCCTATAGCTATAGATCTGATTTACTCCTATAGACCTGATTTACTCCTGTAGCTATAGATCTGATTTTCTCTTATAGCAATAGACCTGATTTACTCCTATAGCTATAGGCCTGATTTACTCCTATAGCTATAGGCCTGATTTACTCCTATAGCTATAGACCTGATTTACTCCAATAGCTATAGGCCTGATTTACTCCTATAGCTACAGACCTGATTTTCTCCAATAGCTATAGATCTGATTTACACCTATAGCTATAGATATGATTTACTCCTATAGCTATAGATCTGATTTACTCCAATAGCTACAGGCCTGATTTACTCCTATAGCTATAGGCCTGATTTACTCCAATAGCTATAGATCTGATTTACTCCAATAGCTACAGGCCTGATTTACTCCTATAGCTGCTGGCCTGATTGACTCCTATAGCTATAGGCCTTATTTACTCCAATAGCTATAGATCTGATTTACTCCTATAGCTACAGGCCTGATTTCCTCCAATAGCTGCAGTAGAGGCCTAATGTTACATAATATACCTGAGTTGGTACCTCACCAGGTCAGTAATTGACCACCTGAAGACCGTGCCAGGTGTCAGCTTAGCATTGCATAAAAACTGGGTCAAGAACAGTAGCTCTATTTCTGTGTACATTTCATGACAGAATTTCAGTCCTTTAAAGTTTAAACACGAAATTAGATTTCAGCGTTGACATCTAAACATTTTTAATCTGTTTATAAATACTTTAACGACCCAAATCCGTGCAATTTCAAATTACCTTGAAGAACAGAGAAGCTTAACTGCTTACCGAAGCTATTTCTGCTGTGTTTTCACACATTCATTTCCATGTCTCTGCATTGACATGCCATTACAGTAATACCCACCTACACCAGATAGGAATTACCACAGATAACGATTGCGTCCCCAACGGCACCCTATTCCCGATGTAGTGCACTTCTTTTGACCAGAGCCCCCTATGGGCCCCCTATGGGGTCCTGATCAAAAGTAGAGCACTATATAGGGAATAGGGTGCTGTTGAGGACACAACCAGGAATTACCAGCACCTTCAAACAGCTCATTACTGTCAGAGAGACTGGGACCATAATGACGTCTTGGAGGAGTAGTGTGGTTTTTTTTGAGAAAAAAAAAATTATATGTTTTTTTTAAAATGGCATTTTACATGGCACTTTGAAACACAGTCGTTACATAACAACGGTATTGTTTATTATGTACACATTGTATATTGGTGTAGTAGATATTGTTTATTATATACACATTGTATATTGGTGTAGTAGTGTGTGGTACAGATTCTTCCACTGGAGGCTGCTGAGGGGAGGACGGCTCGTAATAATGTCTGGAATTGAATGTGTTAAATACCATTCCGTTTACATTCCAGACAATAATTTGTGCTAAGCTGATCAAGAAGCTAGAAGAAGAACTAGAGGAGACATAGTTAAATATGAGCTTTACATGCTAGGTAGCCTCTGGAATAAGTCTGATGCTGTAAATACTGTGGTTAACGTTGTTGTTGTTGTTGTTGTTGTTGTTGTTTTATCCTACGTTCTTCTGAATTAAACAAAACAATCTCTCCTGTCCTGTGATACACAATCAATATCTACTGTTGGTATAATACAGAACATCATGTAGGAGTGACACAAAACAAGAAACTACAAAACTCTATTTGAGAAATGCTTCTTGTTATTGAGCAACAAACCAACCAAACCACAAAAGCATTAATTCCTCCTCAGTCAAGTCTTCACAGCCTGTAAATGCGGTTCTGAGAGAGAGAGTGGGCGTACTTTCTGGATTGAGTCCCAAAAGGCACCCTAATTCCCTACATTGTGCACTACTTTGGACCGGAGGGCACAGGGAAAAGGGTGCCATTTGGGAGTCTCGCCTGGATCAGTCCTACCCAGGAAGCTCCTCATCTACATGGCCACAGGCCATTCTATCAAATATTTGTGGCGAACCGTATTCCTTTTGTCAAGTGCGATCACACCCCGGGTGTGGCTGAATACCATCCACCTATAGTTGCTATTAGAGTCAGCAGCACAGCAGTTACTAGACTGAGGCTATTAGAGTCAGCAGCAAGGCAGTTACTAGACTGAGGCTGTTAGAGTCAGCATCAAGACAGTTACTAGACTGAGGCTATTAGAGTCAGCAGCAAGGCAGTTACTAGACTGAGGCTGTTAGAGTCAGCATCAAGACAGTTACTAGACTGAGGGATGTCTATAAAAACCTCAACGGAGGCTTTGGTTACAGTATCAACTCAAAGTAATGGCATCTTTCATGAACCCTGGTCTAAAGTAGTGCACTATATAGGGAATAGGGTTCCATAGGGCTCTGGTCTAAAGTAGTGCACTATATAGGGAATAGGCTTCCGTAGGGCTCTGGTCTAAAGTAGTGCACTATATAGGGAATAGGGTTCCATAGGGCTCTGGTCTAAAGTAGTGCACTATATAGGGAATAGGGCCCATAGGGCTCTGGTCTAAAGTAGTGTACTATATAGGGAATAGGGCCCATAGGGCTCTGGTCTAAAGTAGTGTACTATATAGGGAATAGGGTTCCATAGGGCTCTGGTCTAAAGTAGGGTACTATATAGGGAATAGGGTTCTCTGGTCTAAAGTAGTGCACTATATAGGGAATAGGGCCCATAGGGCTCTGGTCTAAAGTAGTGCACTATATAGGGAATAGGGTTCCATAGGGCTCTGGTCTAAAGTAGGGTACTATATAGGGAATAGGGTTCCGGTCTATAGTAGTGCACTAAATAGGGAATAGGGTTCCATGGAGCTTCTGGTCTAAAGTAGTGCACCATATATATAGGAAATAGGGTTCCATAGGGCTCTAGTCAAAAATAGTGCACTATATAGGGAATAGGGTAACATTTCATACCAAGTCTAGATAGGGTACACTTGTTCCAGTGGTTTATCAAGCCTCCCTTGACTTCTATTCCACAGCTTATATATTGACTGCTTGAGGTTAAACCAACTGAGATTTACAAATCTGGACAAACAATATGGAGCATTTCCCATGTCATGCCTCTTTCGTGCCTATTTAATGCCTCTGCCCTGCAGACGTATCTGCTGTACATTTGGGCTCTCTGACGAGCCAAGGGTTTTAAACACTCCTCAATCTGATTCGCTACAACATTCCAGAATGAGACTTCCTTCCAGGCAGATACACTCCAGGAAATACAAACACACACACACACAAAAAAAGGAATCATTTGAGTGAGAGAGACTTTTAGTTTCTATCATGTAGAAATGTCGTTGTGTGCTATTTGCATGTGAAAAATAGTGAAGTGATCCTTCACGTGGCCCCATTATTTCAGTACACACTGTCATTATAAAGTATACCGGTCAGCTAGATACAGTAGGTTCTCAACCTACATTAGTCAATGGCATTTACACACAGCTCATTATGTGGCAGTGTGATCGTCAATGGCATTTACACACAGCTCATTATGTGGCAGTGTGATCGTTAATGGCATTTACACACAGCTCATTATGTGGCAGTGTGATCGGTAATGGCATTTACACACAGCTCATTATGTGGCAGTGTGATCGTCAATGGCATTTACACAGCTCATTATGTGGCAGTGTGATCGTTAATGGCATTTACACACAGCTCATTATGTGGCAGTGTGATCGTTAATGGCATTTACACACAGCTCATTATGTGGCAGTGTGATCGTTAATGGCATTTACACACAGCTCATTATGTGGCAGTGTGATCGTCAATGGCATTTACACACAGCTCATTATGTGGCAGTGTGATCGTTAATGGCATTTACACACAGCTCATTATGTGGCAGTGTGATCGTCAATGGCATTTTCTCCATGCTCATTTTGTGTGATATACCATGTTGCCCTTCCCACTCTACTGCTGCTACATACACACAGTCACAGTTGACACCGATGATGCATAATGGAGCTAAATACAGGAATTGAACACCTATCATGCAGTGAGTGTAGAGCCTGTGTAGTGGATGGCTACGTGCATCAGTTTCCCTCTGGCGCATGTACACGACTGGTTAAATTGTATATTTGTGGCAACTTTGTAGGCTATAAAATAAACACAAATGATCTAACTTGTGTTATGGTATCATGCTGTTTATTTCTGAGGGAATCTAGTGAATTAGATTAAAGAAGGGCTCTCCAACCTTTTTACTAGAGACCTAACCGCCTGTAAGTTTCCATCCAGAGCTCTCCAACCCTGTTCCTGGAGAGATACCCTCCTGTAGGTTTTCACTCCAACCCTAATCTAACGCACCTGATTGTAATCATTGACTGTTTAAAAAGCTGAATCAGGTTGGTTACAACTGGGGTTGGAGCGAAAACTTACAGGAGGTTAGTTCTTCAGGAACAGGGTTGGAGAGCCCTGCACTAGATAGATGAACAGGGTCGGAGAGCCCTGGACTAGATTGATGAACAGGGTCAGAGAGCCCTGGACTAGATTGATGAACAGGGTCAGAGAGCCCTGGACTAGATAGATGAACAGGGTCGGAGAGCCCTGGACTAGATAGATGAACAGGGTCAGAGAGCCCTGGACTAGATAGATGAACAGGGTCGGAGAGCCCTGGACTAGATAGATGAACAGGGTCAGAGAGCCCTGGACTAGATAGATGAACAGGGTCGGAGAGCCCTGGACTAGATAGATGAACAGGGTCAGAGAGCCCTGGACTAGATAGATGAACAGGGTCGGAGAGCCCTGGACTAGATAGATGTAAACCTACAGGAGGGTATCTCTCCAGGAACAGGGTTGGAGAGCCCTGGACTAGATAGATGTAAACCTACAGGAGGGTATCTCTCCAGGAACAGGGTTGGAGAGCCCTGGACTAGATAGATGTAAACCTACAGGAGGGTATCTCTCCAGGAACAGGGTTGGAGAACCCTGGACTAGATAGATGTAAACCTACAGGAGGGTATCTCTCCAGGAACAGGGTTGGAGAGCCCTAGACTAGATAGATGTAAACCTACAGAAGGGTATCTCTCCAGGAACAGGGTTGGAGAACCCTGGACTAGATAGATGTAAACCTACAGGAGGGTATCTCTCCAGGAACAGGGTTGGAGAGCCCTGGACTAGATAGATGTAAACCTACAGAAGGGTATCTCTCCAGGAACAGGGTTGGAGAGCCCTGGACTAGATAGATGTAAACCTACAGGAGGGTATCTCTCCAGGAACAGGGTTGGAGAGCCCTGGACTAGATAGATGTAAACCTACAGGAGGGTATCTCTCCAGGAACAGGGTTGGAGAGCCCTGGACTAGATAGATGTAAACCTACAGGAGGGTATCTCTCCAGGAACAGGGTTGGAGAGCCCTGGACTAGATAGATGTAAACCTACAGGAGGGTATCTCTCCAGGAACAGGGTTGGAGAGCCCTGGACTAGATAGATGTAAACCTACAGGAGGGTATCTCTCCAGGAACAGGGTTGGAGAGCCCTGGACTAGATAGATGTAAACCTACAGGAGGGTATCTCTCCAGGAACAGGGTTGGAGAGCCCTGGACTAGATAGATGTAAACCTACAGGAGGGTATCTCTCCAGGAACAGGGTTGGAGAGCTCTGGACTAGACCAATGCTCACTCTAAGTGGACCTCACCCTTCATACACAAACAAAATCACTGGGATGAGATCTGGTTTTTGTCTAGTTGGTCTGGGAAGGAGAGGAGACAGTCAATTCTGACCTTGTAAGTAACTGTCATCCCTCACAACACGTCTCCTACACCTTGATTATAACCTATTGTAGCCAACAATAATACGCAAAAAACCTCAGGTGGAGGAAAACAATGATTATCAGTCTGGTTTATCCCCTCCTTGGGAAAAAAAAGAACTGTCAGCATTGTACCTACTACCTGGGGTTGTTGGAAAATCTTTTTTTTCTGGACCTTGTTTGTATGACACTTGTGGTTGTTGTGGTGCCAGGCACACTGTAGTGATGACATCAGGACTGAATTCCTTTATCGGCAAGGACACACGTTGATGACATCAGGACTGAATTCCTTTATGGGCAAGGACACACGTTGATGACATCAGGACTGAATTCCTTTATCGGCAAGGACACACGTTGATGACATCAGGACTGAATTCCTTTATGGGCAAGGACACACGTTGATGACATCAGGACTGAATTCCTTTATGGGCAAGGACACACGTTGATGACATCAGGACTGAATTCCTTTATGGGCAAGGACACACGTTGATGACATCAGGACTGAATTCCTTTATGGGCAAGGACACACGTTGATGACATCAGGACTGAATTCCTTTATGGGCAAGGACACCGTTGATGACATCAGGACTGAATTCCTTTATGGGCAAGGACACACGTTGATGACATCAGGACTGAATTCCTTTATGGGCAAGGACACACGTTGATGACATCAGGACTGAATTCCTTTATCGGCAAGGACACACGTTGATGACATCAGGACTGAATTCCTTTATGGGCAAGGACACACGTTGATGACATCAGGACTGAATTCCTTTATGGGCAAGGACACACGTTGATGACATCAGGACTGAATTCCTTTATGGGCAAGGACACACGTTGATGACATCAGGACTGAATTCCTTTATGGGCAAGGACACACGTTGATGACATCAGGACTGAATTCCTTTATGGGCAAGGACACACGTTGATGACATCAGGACTGAATTCCTTTATCGGCAAGGACACACGTTGATGACATCAGGACTGAATTCCTTTATGGGCAAGGACACACGTTGATGACATCAGGACTGAATTCCTTTATGGGCAAGGACACACGTTGATGACATCAGGACTGAATTCCTTTATGGGCAGGACACACGTTGATGACATCAGGACTGAATTCCTTTATGGGCAAGGACACACGTTGATGACATCAGGACTGAATTCCTTTATGGGCAAGGACACACGTTGATGACATCAGGACTGAATTCCTTTATGGGCAAGGACACACGTTGATGACATCAGGACTGAATTCCTTTATGGGCAAGGACACACGTTGATGACATCAGGACTGAATTCCTTTATGGGCAAGGACACACGTTGATGACATCAGGACTGAATTCCTTTATGGGCAAGGACACACGTTGATGACATCAGGACTGAATTCCTTTATGGGCAAGGACACACGTTGATGACATCAGGACTGAATTCCTTTATGGGCAAGGCAACACCATGATTACATCCTCCAACAGGGAATTGTTTCTAACAACTAAAAGGGAAATGTAAAATAATTCAATCGTTTTTTTTTTGACAGCACCTGTTTTGATTCATAAACAAAACAACAGTTAAGAAAACTTGAAAATTAAAATTTAAGCTCTTGAAGCTCTTGAATAAAAGGTGGATGTAATTTCTATCATAGAAACATAATTCATAGAAGGGACATTTCCATTCAGACCCCTGACCCCTGTAATTTAGCTGGTACACCATTGACATTTGAATTGAATTGAAATGTTCACTTATAATTACTACCACAAAGGTGACCTCCAGTCCACCCATTGTTGAATGTCAACTTAAATGATCTTGTATGTATTTCTATAGGTTTCTTCTGGAAAGGAAAGGGAAACAGGGATACCTCGTCAGTAGTACAACTGAATGCATTCAACTGAAATGTGTCTTCCTTATTTAACCTAACCCTTCTGAATCAGAGAGGTGTGGGGGGCTGCCTTAATCAACATCAATTTCATCAGGGCCCAGGAAACTACCTTGTTCAGGGGCAGAACGACAGACCTTGTCAGCTAGGGGAATGGATCTGGCAAGCTTTCAGTTACAGTCCCAATGCTCTAACCAGTAGACTACCTGATATTGGACATAGTTTTGGACATGGTATTGGGCTTGTATTGGACATAGTATTGGGCTAGTATTGTGCTGGTATTGTGCTGGCATTGGACATGGTATTGGTCTTGTATTGGACATGGTATTGGGCTGATATTGGACATAGTTTTGGACATGGTATTGGGCTTGTATTGGACATAGTATTGGGCTAGTATTGTGCTGGTATTGTGCTGGCATTGGACATGGTATGGGACATGGTATTGGACATGATATTGGGCTGGATATGGACATGATATTGGACATGGTATTGGGTGGGTATTGGACATGGTATTGGGCTGGTTTTGGACATGGTATTGGGCTGGTATTATACATGGTGTTGGGCTAGTATTGGGCTGGTATTAGACATGGTATTGGGCTGGTATTGGACATGGTATTGAATATGGTATTGGGCTAGTATTAGACATGGTATTGGGCTAGTATTGGGCTGGTATTGGGCTGGTATTAGACATGGTATTGGGCTGGTATTTGACATGCTATTGGACATGGTATTGGGCTGGTTTTGGACATGGTATTGGTCTTGTATTGGACATGGTATTGGGCTGATATTGGACATAGTTTTGGACATGGAATTGGGGTGGTATTTGACAAAGTATTGGGCTGGTATTGTGCTGGTATTGTGCTGGTATTGGACATGGTATTGGGCTGGTATTGGACATGATATTGGGCTGGAATTGGGCTGGTATTGGACATGGTATTGGACTGGTATTGGACTGGTATTGGGCTAGTATTGGACATGGTATTGGACATGGTATTAGATATGGTGTTGGGCTAGTATTGGGCTGGTATTGTGCAGGTAATACACATGGTATTGGGCTGGTATTGGACGTAGTATTGGACATGGTATTGGGCTGGTATTGGACATAGTTTTGGGTTGGTATTGGACATAGTATTGGGTGGTATTGGGCTGGTATTGGACATGGTATTGGTTTGGTATTTTGCTGGTATTGGACATGGTATTGGGCTGGTATTGGACTGGTATTGGGCTGGAATTGGGCTGGTAATAGACATGGTATTGGGCTGGTATTGGACTGGTATTGGGCTGGAATTGGGCTGGTATTGGACAAGGTATGGGGCTGGTATTGGACTTGTATTGGGCTGGAATTGGGCTGGCATTGGACATGGTATTGTGCTGGTATTGGACATGGTATTGGACATGGTATTGGGCTAGTATTAGACATGGTATTGGACATAGTATTGGGCTGGTATTGGACATGGTATTGGGCTGGTTTTGGACATGGTATTGTGCAAGTTTTGGACATGGTATTGGGCTGGTTTTGGACATAGTATTGGGCTGGTTTTGGACACAGTATTGGGCTGGTTTTGGACATAGTATTGGGCTGGTTTTGGACATGGTATTGGGCTGGTTTTGGACATAGTATTGGGCTGGTTTTGGACATAGTATTGGGCTGGTTTTGGACATAGTATTGGGCTGGTTTTGGACATGGTATTGGGCTGGTTTTGGGCATGGTATTGGGCTGGTATTGGACATGGTATTGGGCTGGTATTGGACATGGTTTTGGGCTGGTATTGAACATGGTATTGGGCTGGTATTGAACATGGTATTGGGCTGGTTTTGGACATGGTATTGTGCTGGTTTTGGACATAGTATTGGGCTGTTGAACATGTTTCCTCCAAGTCATCCTTTGTCTCACATATGGTGTTCTGACCTCTAGACCCTATATTAAATGGGGAATTTACTAAGCCATGTGTATGGAGTCAATTTAAGGAATGACTCGTTGAGGAATGACTAAACAACTGATCAGGTCAATCAGATCCAAGCTATAAGCACTGTCTCATCTCATACTTACTAAAGGGGTGTTTGTGGCTTTGTTGAAGTGCTTGGTTTCTTTGAGCAGTACCACTAGGGAACATGCAGCCATGGAGAGCACTCATCTCAGACGATTGTAGAGAGATTAGTGATTGTGTTGTTGTGGGGGATGGGTCTCTCTCTCTCTCTCTCTCTCTCTCTCTCTCTCTCTCTCTCTCTCTCTCTCTCTCAGTTTCTCAGTCTCTCTCACTCTCTCTCTCTCTGTCTCTCAGTCTCTCAGTCTCTCTCTCTCAGTCTCAGTCCCTCTGTCTCTCTCTGTCTCACTCTGTCTCTCTCTCTGTCTCTCTCTCTCTCTGTCTCACTCTCTCTCTCTCGCTCGCTCTCTCTGTCTCTCTCTCTCTCTGTCTCTCTCTCTCTCTCTCTCTCTCACTATGTCTCTCTCTCTCTCTCTGTCTCTCTCTCTCTGTCTGTCTGTCTCTCTCTCTCTCTCTCTCTCTCTCTCTCTCTCTCTGTGTTGTATAGTAGACTAAGCTCAGTGGCGCTCGAGCCAAGAGAATGTGATGTCACAGCAGCTGATAACAGCTTTCAGATGTGTTGTGGCCCTCTGCTCTGCGGCCAGCCAGCCAATGAGATGACGCTAGGCTTATTCCATTACACATTACAGAGGCATCGGTGGAGTGGGCCGCCTCAACGCCTGCCAAATAATCTCCCTGTGATGTCACGCGGAATGTATGGGTTAGATGAACATGCTGGAACAACACTGGACAGTGCCAATATGTCACTTGATCAACACTGGACAGTTCCCAATATGTATCTTGATCAACACTGGACAGTTCCCAATATGTCACTTGATCAACACTGGACAGTTCCCAATATGTCACTTGATCAACACTGGACAGTTCCCAATATGATGGTTTGTTGGATAAGGACTTTATTTGCAATATAGACATCTGTCTATTATATATCATAATATTAAATACCATTATATGATATACCATCTATTATATATCATAATATTAAATACCATTATATTATATACCATTATATTGTATACCATCATTTATATACCATATATTATATACCATTATATTATATTATATACCATTATATTATATTATATACCATTATATTATATACCATTATATTATATACCATTATATTATATACCATTATATTATATACCATATATTATATACCATTATATACCATTGTATTATATACCATATATTATATACCATTATATTATATACCATATATTATATACCATTATATTATATACCATTATATTATATTATATACCATATATTATATACCATTATATTATATTATATACCATATGTTATATACCATTATATACCATTATATACCATTATATTATATACCATATAGTATAGACCATTATATACCATTATATTATATTATATACCATATATTATATACCATTATATACCATTATATTATATACCATTATATTATATTATATACCATATATTATATACCATTATATTATATTATATACCATATGTTATATACCATTATATACCATTATATTATATACCATATATTATATACCATTATATACCATTATATTATATTATATACCATTATATTATATACCATTATATTATATACCATTATATACCATTATATTATATACCATTATATTATATACCATATATTATATACCATTATATTATATTATATACCATATGTTATATTATATACCATTATATTATATACCATTATATTATATACCATTATATTATATACCATTATATTATATACCATATATTATATACCATTATATACCATTGTATTATATACCATATATTATATACCATTATATTATATACCATATATTATATACCATTATATTATATTATATACCATATAGTATAGACCATTATATACCATTATATTATATTATATACCATATATTATATACCATTATATACCATTATATTATATACCATTATATTATATTATATACCATATATTATATACCATTATATTATATTATATACCATATGTTATATACCATTATATACCATTATATACCATTATATTATATACCATATATTATATACCATTATATTATATACCATCTATTATATACCATTATATACCATTATATTATATACCATTTTATTATATACCATCTATTATATACCATTATATTATATTATATACCATATATTATATACCATTAAATGATATACCATATATTATATACCATTATATACCATTATATTATATACCCTTATATACCATTATATTATGTACCATATATTATATACCATCTATTATATACCATTATATTATATTATATACCATATATTATATACCATTAAATGATATACCATATATTATATACCATTATATACCATTATATTATATACCATCTATTATATACCATTATATTATATACCATCTATTATATACCATTATATTATATTATATACCATATATTATATACCATTATATTATATACCATTATATTATATACCATCTATTATATACCATATATTATATACCATTATATTATATACCATCTATTATATACCATTATATACCATATATTTTATACCATTATATTATATACCATCTATTATATACCATTATATACCATTATATTATATACCATCTATTATATACCATCTATTATATACCGTTATATTATATACCATCTATTATATACCATTATATTATATACCATCTATTATATACCATTATATGATATACCATTATATTATATACCATCTATTATATACCATCTATTATATACCATTATATTATATACCATCTATTATATACCATTATATGATATACCATTATATTATATACCATCTATTATATACCATTATATACCATATATGCTATACCATTATATTATATACCATCTATTATATACCATTATATTATATACCATCTATTATATACCATTATATTATATACCATTATATTATATACCATATATTATATTCCATTATATTAAATACCATCTATTATATACCATTATATTATATTATATACCATCTATTATATACCATTATATTAAATACCATATATTATATACCATTATATACCATCTATTATTGTTACGGCTTTCTTCCGTCGAAGGAGAGTCGGACCAAAATGCAGCGTGGTGGTTACTCATGTTCTTTAATGGAAAATGAACGATACATGAAATAACTTAAATCTACAAAACAACAAACAGAACGTGAAAACCTATACAGCCTATCTTGTGACAACAAACACAGAGACAGGAACAATCACCCACAAAACACACAGTGAAACCCAGGCTACCTAAATATGGTTCCCAATCAGAGACAACGATAATCACCTGACTCTGATTGAGAACCGCCTCAGGCAGCCATAGACTTTCCTAGACAACCCTACTCAGCCACAATCCCAATACCTACTAAAACCCCAATACAAAAACACACCACAAAATAACCCATGGCACACCCTGGCCTGACCAAATAAATAAAGATACACAAAATACTAAGACCAAGGTGTGACAATTATATACCAAACTGTAACTGTACATTTACAGTACAACATATTTACATACTTATCATTATTTGCTATAGTGGCTACATTTAGTTTAAAACCAACTTTTCAAATCACCATGAGTTAGTTAAAAGAAACTGCTCCAGAGAAACTGCTCCAGAGAAACTGCTCCAGAGAAACTTCTCCAAAGAGAAACTGCTCCAAAGAGAAACTGCTCCAGACAAACTGCTCCAGAGAAACTGCTCCAGAGAAACCTTTCCACTCCAACTCTTAAGACTAAACACATAACATAGCAGTGCTTTATCAAGTCAAGGTTTCCCCTGGAAACCGAGACAACACTTGAAAGAACCTATGCTAGAAGTAAAACAAAATCTCCCTCCCAAATGGTACTATATAGGGAATAGGGATCCATAGGGCCCTGGTCTAAAGTAGTGCACTATATAGGGAATAGGGTGCTATTTGGGAGGCAATTCAACAGGCACTTAATGAAGAGAGAACTGCTGTCTTCAACATGTGATGTCAGTGGTAGAAGCCCTAATTGAATCAATATTCTTAAAACAAATATAAATTCAAATTGAACTTACAGACACAGAGGAATCAAATTTCAAAGAGATACGTTGTTAGGATGGTTTAGAGGTGAAATGTACAACGAACCCTCCCTTCTAAGGGATCTGTTAGCTGGTAAATTAGATCTGAATGGATTCCATGGTGGTATCGTGAGAAACAGATGTGATTGACATATAGTTGGGGCAAAAACGAAATACATGGACTCTGGAGGATTACAGTGTTGTTGCTGTAATACATCTTTACTATATAGGTATACGAATAACTTTATGTACACTGGTACCATACCTACTAACCAATACTCGTGATAGGAGTGTGTCAGACTACCAAGCCACATCCAAAGGTAAGGTAAAAGATGTCATATATATATTGAAAAAATATAAATCTCTTCGCCACGCTTCTCCTCAAACTTTCCTTCAACTCTTGTCAGTCTGAAAAGGGCCTTATGAGAACCAGAAATGACCTTGATGTTCGTAGATGCACATGACAATAATTGTCATCCCGTTTGGCCCGATTGGATTGTCAGAGATTTGGATTAGAGCTACTCAGTCGTAGTCTGTCATTATTCACCTTCATAGCAGTAGGTTATCTTCTGTCAATCACGTCTGAGCCTCTCTTCCTCTGACTTCACATAGCCTACCAGACTCCGAATGGAGACCGGTTCTTTGGAGAATGTATATGGGAAGATTCCAGTTGCTATGACACCCGCAGCATATTGAATAATTACTATAACAACCTATAACTGATTGATCGGAAACTATTACAACCTATAACTGTGATTGATCGGAAACTATTACAACCTATAACTGTGATTGATCGGAAACTATTACAACCTATAACTGATTGATCGGAAACTATTACAACCTATAATTGATTGATCGGAAACTATTACAACCTATAACTGATTGATCGGAAACTATTACAACCTATAACTGTGATTAATCGGAAACTATTAGAACCTATAACTGATTGATCGGAAACTATTAGAACCTATAACTGATTGATCGGAAACTATTAGAACCTATAACTGATTGATCGGAAACTATTACAACCTATAACTGATTGATTGGAAACTATTAGAACCTATAACTGATTGATCGGAAACTATTACAACCTATAACTGTGATTGATTGGAAACTATTACAACCTATAACTGATTGATCGGAAACTATTACAACCTATAACTGTGATTAATCGGAAACTATTAGAACCTATAACTGATTGATCGGAAACTATTAGAACCTATAACTGATTGATCGGAAACTATTAGAACCTATAACTGATTGATCGGAAACTATTACAACCTATAACTGATTGATCTGTAGGTTTACATCTATCTAGTCCAGGGCCTATAACTGTGATTGATCGGAAACTATTACAACCTATAACATTGTAACAGTAAAGCTAAAAGGATGTAACATGAAAACCTTGATAAACTTAAACTGGTTGCTGATTGGCTGACAGCCATGGTATATCAGACAGTATACCACGGGTATGACAAAACATTACTTTTTGCTGATCTAACTATGTTGGTAACCAGTTTATAATATAGCAATAAGGCACCTCGGGAGTCCGCGCAGCGTCGTGCCTAGGAACAGCCCTTTAGCCGTGGTATATTTGTCACATACCACACCCCCTCGGGCCTTATTGCTGAATTATATCCTTGAGGTAAACTGATATATTATAAGTACTTATATTATTATTAAAACATAATAATAATTGAAACATTACATATTTATCATAAACCATTACATCCATCATACCTTAGTCTATAGTTTATTTGAGGTAGAATTATATGTACTGTATATTTGAGGTTAGATTATATGTATATTTGAGGTTAGATTATATGTATATTTGAGGTTAGATTATATGTATAGTTGAGGTTAGATTATATGTATAGTTGAGGTTAGATTATATGTATATTTGAGGTTAGATTATATGTATATTTGAGGTTAGATTATATGTATATTTGAGGTTAGATTATACGTATATTTGAGGTTAGATTATATGTATATTTGAGGTTAGATTATATGTATATTTGAGGTTAGATTATATGTATAGTTGAGGTTAGATTATATGTATATTTGAGGTTAGATTATATGTATATTTGAGGTTAGATTATATGTACATTTGAGGTTAGATTATATGTATATTTGAGGTTAGATTATATGTATATTTGAGGTTAGATTATATGTATAGAGGTTAGATTATATGTATATCTGAGGTTAGATTATATGTATAGTTGAGGTTAGATTATATGTATAGTTGAGGTTAGATTATATGTATAGTTGAGGTTAGATTATATGTATATCTGAGGTTAGATTATATGTATAGTTGAGGTTAGATTATATGTATATTTGAGGTTAGATTATATGTATATTTGAGGTTAGATTATATGTATATTTGAGGTTAGATTATATGTATATTTGAGGTTAGATTATATGTATAGTTGAGGTTAGATTATATGTATATTTGAGGTTAGATTATATGTATATTTGAGGTTAGATTATATGTATAGTTGAGGTTAGATTATATGTATATCTGAGGTAAGATAATATGTATTGTCACGGCTGTCGTTTGGAGATAGAGAGGAAGAGTAGTTGGAAGGATCGGAGGACCAAAATGCAGCGTGGCATGTGCTCATCGTGAATTTAATAAACAGAGAACACTTGAACGAACTATACAAAACAATAAACTAACAACAACCGCGAAGCTATATACGAAATGTGCTGACACAAGCAACTAACATATACAATCACCCACAACCCACAATGACAAAACAGGCAACCTAAATATGGTTCCCAATCACAGACAACGACTAACACCTGCCTCTGATTCTGATTGAGAACCATATCAGGCCAAACACAGAAACAGACAAACTAGACATACAACATAGAATGCCCACTCAGATCACACCCTGACCAAACAAAACATATAAACATACAAAGCAAACTATGGTCAGGCCGTTACAGTAACCCCCCCCCCAAGGTGCGGACTCTGGCCGCAAAACCTGAACCTATAGGGGAGAGCCTGGGTGGGCATCTGTCCGCAGTGGCGGCTCTGGCGCTGGACGTGGACCCCACTCCACCATAGTACCTAGGACTGGCAACCCTACTAAAGGGCCCCACTGGACTGAGGGGCAGCTCCGGACTGAGGGGCAGCTCCGGACTGAGGGGCAGCTCCGGACTGAGGGGCAGCTCCGGACTGACTGACGGCTCTGGCGGCTCCTGGCTGGCTGGCTCTGGAGGCTCCTGGCTGGCTGGCGGCTCAGGACAGATGGGAGACTCTGCGGCTCAGGACAGATGGGAGACTCTGGCGGCTCAGGACAGACGGGAGACTCTGGCGGCTCAGGACAGACAGGAGACTCTGGCGGCTCAGGACAGACGGGAGACTCTGGAGGCTCAGGACAGACGGGAGACTCTGGCGGCTCAGGACAGACGGGAGACTCTGGTGGCTCAGGAAAGACGGGAGACTATGGCGGCTCCGGACAGACGGGAGACTCTGGCGGCTCAGGACAGACGGGAGACACTGGCGGCTCAGGACAGACTCTGGCGGCTCAGGACAGACGGGAGACACTGGCGGCTCAGGACAGACGGGAGACACTGGCGGCTCAGGACAGACGGGAGACTCTGGCGGCTCAAGACAGACGGGAGACTCTGGCGGCTCAAGACAGACGGGAGACTCTGGCGGCTCAAGACAGACGGGAGACTCTGGCGGCTCAAGACAGACGGGAGACTCTGGCGGCCCAAGACAGACGGGAGACTCTGGCGGCTCAAGACAGACGGGAGACTCTGGCGGCTCAAGACAGACGGGAGACTCTGGCGGCTCAGGACAGACGGGAGACTCTGGAGGCTCAGGACAGACGGGAGACTCTGGCGGCTCAGGACAGACGGGAGACTCTGGTGGCTCAGGAAAGACGGGAGACTATGGCGGCTCCGGACAGACGGGAGACTCTGGCGGCTCAGGACAGACGGGAGACACTGGCGGCTCAGGACAGACGGGAGACTCTGGCGGCTCAGGACAGACGGGAGACACTGGCGGCTCAGGACAGACGGGAGACACTGGCGGCTCAGGACAGACGGGAGACTCTGGCGGCTCAAGACAGACGGGAGACTCTGGCGGCTCAAGACAGACGGGAGACTCTGGCGGCTCAAGACAGACGGGAGACTCTGGCGGCTCAAGACAGACGGGAGACTCTGGCGGCCCAAGACAGACGGGAGACTCTGGCGGCTCAAGACAGACGGGAGACTCTGGCGGCTCAAGACAGACGGGAGACTCTGGCGGCTCAAGACAGACGGGAGACTCTGGCGGCTCAAGACAGACGGGAGACTCTGGCAGCACTGGAGAAGAGGAAGCAACTGTAGGCAGAAGACGGAGAGACAGCCTGGTGCGGGGGGGGGGCTGGTGCGTGGAGGAGTCACTGGATAGACCAGACCGTGCAGGCGCACTGGAGCTCTTGATCACCGAGCCTGCCCAACCTTACCTGGTTGCATGCTCCCGGTAACCAGGCCAGTGCGGCGAGGTGGAATAGTCCGCACTGGGCTGTACTGGCGAACCGGGGACACCATGCGTAAGGCTGGTGCCATGTACGCCGGCCCAATGTGAGGAGCTGGAATGTACCGCACCGGGCTTTGCACCCGCACCGGGGACACCGTGCGCTCCACAGAATAACACGGTGCCTGCCCGGTCCCTCTCGCTCTCCGGTAAGCAGGGGAAGTTGGCGCAGGTCTCCTACCTGGCTTCGCCACACTCCCTGTGTTCCTACCCCAATACATTTTTGGGGCTGACTCTCGGGCTTCCAACCGCGCCGCCGTGCTGCCTCCTCAAACCGGCGCCTCTCTGCTTTTGCTGCCTCCAGTTCTGCTTTGGGATGGCAATATTCCCCTGGCTGAGTCCAGGGTCTTTTGCCGTCCAGTATCTCCACCCAAGTCCATCTCTCCAAGTATTGTTGATTCTCCTGCTGCTGCTGCTGCTTCCCGTTACCACGCCGCTTGGTTCTTGGTTGGTGGGTGATTCTGTCACGGCTGTCATCTGGAGATAGAGAGGAGGAGTAGTTGGAAGGATCCAAGGACCAAAATGTAGCGTGGTATCTGTTCATCGTGAATTTAATAAACAGAGAACACACAATGAACTATACAATAAATGAACAACGACGGTGAAGCTATATACGAAATGTGCTGACACAAGCAACTAACATAGACAATCACCCACAACCCACAATGACAAAACAGGCTACCTTAATATGGTTCCCAATCAGAGACAACGACTAACACCTGCCTCTGATTGAGAACCATATCAGGCCAAACACAGAAACAGACAAACTAGACACACAACATAGAATGCCCACTCAGATCACACCCTGACCAAACAAAACATATAAACATACAAAGCAAACTATGGTCAGGGCGTGACATGTATAATTGAGGTTAGATAATATGTTTATCTGAGGTTAGATGATATGCACCAAGTGAGGAAGCAACACATTCAACACCAATGAGGAATGTGAAGTGAGGTGAGCCTCAATATCCTGAACTCTATTTTACAACTGGCCATATGAAAAACATTTCCTTCATATTCAAAACCACTGTAGAGGTGAAGTACCATAGACTCCTCCCTCCAGGCTTGTGTCCCAAAGAGCAACCTATTTTCTACATAGTGTACTACCATTAATCAGGGCCTGTAGGGTAGTGTACTACATTGACCAGAGCCCATGGGGTAGTGCACTACATTGACCAGGGCCCATAGGGTAGAGCACTACTTTTGACAAGGACCCATAGAGTAGTGTTCTACTGTTGACTAGGACCCATAGCTAGGACCCATAGGGTAGTGTACTACATTGACCAGGACCCATAGGGTAGTGTACTACTGTTGACCAGGACCCATAGGGTAGTGTACTACTGTTGACCAGGACCCATAGATAGGACCCATAGGGTAGTGTACTACTGTTGACCAGGACCCACAGCTACGACCCATAGGGTAGTGTACTACTGTTGACCAGGACCCATAGGGTAGTGTAGTACATTGACCAGGACCCATAGCCAGGACCCATAGGGTAGTGTACTACTGTTGACCAGGACCCATAGGGTAGTGTAGTACATTGACCAGGACCCATAGGGTAGTGTAGTACTGTTGACCAGGACCCATAGGGTAGTGTTCTACTGTTGACCAGGACCCATAGCTAGGACCCATAGGGTAGTGTTCTACTGTTGACCAGGACCCATAGCTAGGACCCATAGGGTAGTGTACTACTGTTGACCAGGACCCATAGCCAGGACCCATAGGGTAGTGTACTACTGTTGACCAGGACCCATAGCCAGGACCCATAGGGTAGTGTACTACTGTTGACCAGGACCCATAGGGTAGTGTAGTACATTGACCAGGACCCATAGCCAGGACCCATAGGGTAGTGTACTACTGTTGACCAGGACCCATAGGGTAGTGTAGTACATTGACCAGGACCCATAGGGTAGTGTAGTACTGTTGACCAGGACCCATAGGGTAGTGTTCTACTGTTGACCAGGACCCATAGCTAGGACCCATAGGGTAGTGTACTACTGTTGACCAGGACCCATAGGGTAGTGTACTACTGTTGACCATGACACATAGGGTAGTGTTCTACTGTTGACCAGGACCCATAGCTAGGACACATAGGGTAGTGAACTACTGTTGACCAGGACCCATAGGGTAGTATACTACTGTTGAACAGGACCCATAGGGTAGTGCACTACTGTTGACCAGGACCCATAGGGTAGTGTTCTACTGTTGACCAGGACCCATAGCTAGGACCCATAGGGTAGTGCACTACTGTTGACCAGGTCCCATAGCTAGGACCCATAGGGTAGTGTACTACTGTTGACCAGGACCCATAGGGTAGTGTACTACATTGACCAGGACCCATAGGGTAGTGTACTACATTGACCAGGACCCATAGGGTAGTGTACTACATTGACCAGGGCCCATAGGGTAGTGTACTACATTGACCAGGGCCCATAGGGTAGTATACTACATTGACCAGGACCCATAGGGTATTGTACTACATTGACCAGGGCCATAGGGTAGTGTACTACATTGACCAGGACCCATAGGGTAGTGTACTACTGTTGACCAGGACCCATAGATAGGACCCATAGGGTAGTGTACTACTGTGGACCAGGACCCATAGCTAGGACCCATAGGGTAGTGTACTACTGTTGACCAGGACCCATAGGGTAGTGTAGTACATTGACCAGGACCCATAGCCAGGACCCATAGGGTAGTGTACTACTGTTGACCAGGACCCATATGGTAGTGTACTACTGTTGACCAGGACCCATAGGGTAGTGTACTACTGTTGACCAGGACCCATAGGGTAGTGTACTACTGTTGACCAGGACCCATAGGGTAGTGTACTACTGTTGACCAGGACCCATAGCTAGGGCCCATAGGGTAGTGTACTACATTGACCAGGACCCATAGGGTAGTGTACTACATTGATCAGGGCCATAGGGTAGTGTACTACATTGACCAGGACCCATAGGGTAGTGTACTACTGTTGACCAGGACCCATAGGGTAGTGTACTACTGTTGACCAGGACCCATAGCTAGGACCCATAGGGTAGTGTACTACTGTTGACCAGGACCCATAGGGTAGTGAACTACTGTTGACCAGGACCCATAGGGTAGTGTACTACTGTTGACAAGGACCCATAGGGTAGTGTTCTACTGTTGATCAGGACCCATAGGGTAGTGTACTACTGTTGACCAGGACCCATAGGGTAGTGTACTACTGTTGACCAGGACACATAGGGTAGTGTTCTACTGTTGACCAGGACCCATAGGGTAGTGTACTACTGTTGACCAGGACCCATAGCTAGGACCCATAGGGTAGTGAACTACTGTTGACCAGGACCCATAGCTAGGACCCATAGGGTAGTGTTCTACTGTTGACCAGGACCCATAGGGTAGTGAACTACTGTTGACCAGGACCCATAGCTAGGACCCATAGGGTAGTGTACTACTGTTGACCAGGACCCATAGGGTAGTGAACTACTGTTGACCAGGACCCATAGCTAGGACCCATAGGGTAGTGCACTACATTGACCAGGACCCATAGAGTAGTGCACTACATTGACCTGGACCCATAGGGTAGTGCACTACATTGACCTGGACCCATAGAGTAGTGCACTACATTGACCTGGACCCATAGAGTAGTGCACTACATTGACCTGGACCCATAGGGTAGTGCACTACATTGACCTGGACCCATAGAGTAGTGCACTACATTGACCTGGACCCATAGGGTAGTGCACTACATTGACCTGGACCCATAGGGTAGTGCACTACATTGACCTGGACCCATAGAGTAGTGCACTACATTGACCTGGACCCATAGGGTAGTGCACTACATTGACCAGGACCCATAGAGTAGTGCACTACATTGACCAGGACCCATAGAGTAGTGCACTACATTGACCTGGACCCATAGGGTAGTGCACTACTGTTGACCTGGACCCATAGGGTAGTGAACTACTGTTGACCAGGACCCATAGGGTAGTGCACTACATTGACCAGGACCCATAGAGTAGTGCACTACATTGACCTGGACCCATAGGGTAGTGTACTACATTGACCAGGACCCATAGGGTAGTGTAGTACTGTTGACCAGGACCCATAGGGTAGTGTTCTACTGTTGACCAGGACCCATAGCTAGGACCCATAGGGTAGTGTTCTACTGTTGACCAGGACCCATAGCTAGGACCCATAGGGTAGTGTACTACTGTTGACCAGGACCCATAGCCAGGACCCATAGGGTAGTGTACTACTGTTGACCAGGACCCATAGCCAGGACCCATAGGGTAGTGTACTACTGTTGACCAGGACCCATAGGGTAGTGTAGTACATTGACCAGGACCCATAGCTAGGACCCATAGGGTAGTGCACTACTTTGACCAGGACCCATAGGGTAGTGTAGTACATTGACCAGGACCCATAGGGTAGTGTAGTACTGTTGACCAGGACCCATAGGGTAGTGTTCTACTGTTGACCAGGACCCATAGCTAGGACCCATAGGGTAGTGTACTACTGTTGACCAGGACCCATAGGGTAGTGTACTACTGTTGACCAGGACACATAGGGTAGTGTTCTACTGTTGACCAGGACCCATAGCTAGGACCCATAGGGTAGTGAACTACTGTTGACCAGGACCCATAGGGTAGTATACTACTGTTGAACAGGACCCATAGGGTAGTGCACTACTGTTGACCAGGACCCATAGGGTAGTGTTCTACTGTTGACCAGGACCCATAGCTAGGACCCATAGGGTAGTGCACTACTGTTGACCAGGTCCCATAGCTAGGACCCATAGGGTAGTGTACTACTGTTGACCAGGACCCATAGGGTAGTGTACTACATTGACCAGGACCCATAGCTAGGACCCATAGGGTAGTGTACTACATTGACCAGGACCCATAGGGTAGTGTACTACATTGACCAGGACCCATAGGGTAGTGTACTACATTGACCAGGGCCCATAGGGTAGTATACTACATTGACCAGGACCCATAGGGTAGTGTACTACATTGACCAGGGCCATAGGGTAGTGTACTACATTGACCAGGACCCATAGGGTAGTGTACTACTGTTGACCAGGACCCATAGATAGGACCCATAGGGTAGTGTACTACTGTGGACCAGGACCCATAGCTAGGACCCATAGGGTAGTGTACTACTGTTGACCAGGACCCATAGGGTAGTGTAGTACATTGACCAGGACCCATAGCCAGGACCCATAGGGTAGTGTACTACTGTTGACCAGGACCCATATGGTAGTGTACTACTGTTGACCAGGACCCATAGGGTAGTGTACTACTGTTGACCAGGACCCATAGGGTAGTGTACTACTGTTGACCAGGACCCATAGGGTAGTGTACTACTGTTTACCAGGACCCATAGGGTAGTGTACTACTGTTGACCAGGACCCATAGCTAGGGCCCATAGGGTAGTGTACTACATTGACCAGGACCCATAGGGTAGTGTACTACATTGATCAGGGCCATAGGGTAGTGTACTACATTGACCAGGACCCATAGGGTAGTGTACTACTGTTGACCAGGAATCATAGGGTAGTGTACTACTGTTGACCAGGACCCATAGCTAGGACCCATAGGGTAGTGTACTACTGTTGACCAGGACCCATAGGGTAGTGAACTACTGTTGACCAGGACCCATAGGGTAGTGTACTACTGTTGACCAGGACCCATAGGGTAGTGTACTACTGTTGACCAGGACCCATAGGGTAGTGTACTACTGTTGACCAGGACCCATAGGGTAGTGTACTACTGTTGACCAGGACACATAGGGTAGTGTTCTACTGTTGACCAGGACCCATAGGGTAGTGTACTACTGTTGACCAGGACCCATAGCTAGGACCCATAGGGTAGTGAACTACTGTTGACCAGGACCCATAGCTAGGACCCATAGGGTAGTGTTCTACTGTTGACCAGGACCCATAGGGTAGTGTACTACATTGACCAGGACCCATAGGGTAGTGCACTACTGTTGACCAGGACCCATAGGGTAGTGAACTACTGTTGACCAGGACCCATAGCTAGGACCCATAGGGTAGTGCACTACATTGACCTGGACCCATAGAGTAGTGCACTACATTGACCTGGACCCATAGAGTAGTGCACTACATTGACCTGGACCCATAGAGTAGTGCACTACATTGACCTGGACCCATAGAGTAGTGCACTACATTGACCTGGACCCATAGGGTAGTGCACTACATTGACCAGGACCCATAGAGTAGTGCACTACATTGACCAGGACCCATAGAGTAGTGCACTACATTGACCTGGACCCATAGGGTAGTGCACTACTGTTGACCTGGACCCATAGGGTAGTGAACTACTGTTGACCAGGACCCATAGGGTAGTGCACTACATTGACCAGGACCCATAGAGTAGTGCACTACATTGACCTGGACCCATAGGGTAGTGCACTACATTGACCTGGACCCATAGGGTAGTGCACTACTGTTGACCAGGACCCATAGGGTAGTGCACTACATTGACCAGGACCCATAGGGTAGTGCACTACTGTTGACCAGGACCCATAGGGTAGTGCACTACATTGACCTGGACCCATAGGGTAGTGCACTACTGTTGACCAGGGCCATAGGGATAGGGTTCTACTGTTGACCAGGACCCATAGGGTAGTGTTCTACTGTTGACCTGGACCCATAGGGTAGTGCACTACTGTTGACCAGGGCCATAGGGATAGGGTTCTACTGTTGAACAGGACCCATAGGGTAGTGTTCTACTGTTGACCTGGACCCATAGGGTAGTGCACTACTGTTGACCAGGGCCATAGGGATAGGGTTCTACTGTTGACCTGGACCCATAGCTACTGTTGACCTGGACCCATAGGGTAGTGTACTACTGTTGACCTGGACCCATAGGGTAGTGTACTACTGTTGACCTGGACCCATAGGGTAGTGTACTACTGTTGACCTGGACCCATAGGGTAGTGAACTACTGTTGACCTGGACCCATAGGGTAGTGAACTACTGTTGACCAGGACCCATAGGGTAGTGCACTACATTGACCTGGACCCATAGAGTAGTGCACTACTGTTGACCAGGGCCATAGAGTAGTGCACTACATTGACCAGGACCCATAGGGTAGTGCACTACTGTTGACCAGGGCCATAGGGATAGGGTTCTACTGTTGACCTGGACCCATAGCTAGGACCCATAGGGTAGTGTACTACTGTTGACCTGGACCCATAGGGTAGTGCACTACTGTTGACCTGGACCCATAGGGTAGTGTACTACTGTTGACCTGGACCCATAGGGTAGTGCACTACTGTTGACCTGGACCCATAGGGTAGTGAACTACTGTTGACCTGGACCCATAGGGTAGTGAACTACTGTTGACCAGGACTCATAGGGTAGTGCACTACATTGACCAGGACCCATAGAGTAGTGCACTACTGTTGACCAGGGCCCATAGAGTAGTGCACTACATTGACCAGGACCCATAGAGTAGTGCACTACATTGACCTGGACCCATAGAGTAGTGCACTACATTGACCTGGACCCATAGGGTAGTGCACTACATTGACCAGGACCCATAGGGTAGTGCACTACTGTTGACCAGGACCCATAGGGTAGTGCACTACATTGACCAGGACCCATAGGGTAGTGCACTACATTGACCTGGACCCATAGAGTAGTGCACTACATTGACCTGGACCCATAGAGTAGTGCACTACATTGACCTGGACCCATAGGGTAGTGCACTACATTGACCAGGACCCATAGGGTAGTGCACTACATTGACCAGGACCCATAGAGTAGTGCACTACATTGACCTGGACCCATAGGGTAGTGCACTACATTGACCTGGACCCATAGGGTAGTGCACTACTGTTGACCAGGACCCATAGGGTAGTGCACTACATTGACCAGGACCCATAGGGTAGTGTACTACTGTTGACCAGGACCCATAGGGTAGTGCACTACTGTTGACCAGGACCCATAGGGTAGTGCACTACTGTTGACCAGGGCCCATAGGGATAGGGTTCTACTGTTGACCAGGACCCATAGGGTAGTGTACTACTGTTGACCTGGACCCATAGGGTAGTGCACTACTGTTGACCAGGGCCATAGGGATAGGGTTCTACTGTTGAACAGGACCCATAGGGTAGTGTTCTACTGTTGACCAGGACCCATAGGGTAGTGTTCTACTGTTGACCTGGACCCATAGGGTAGTGTTCTACTGTTGACCTGGACCCATAGGGTAGTGTTCTACTGTTGACCAGGACCCATAGGGTAGTGTTCTACTGTTGACCTGGACCCATAGGGTAGTGCACTACTGTTGACCAGGACCCATAGAGTAGTGCACTACATTGACCTGGACCCATAGGGTAGTGAACTACTGTTGACCAGGACCCATAGAGTAGTGCACTACATTGACCAGGACCCATAGAGTAGTGTACATTGACCTGGACCCATAGAGTAGTGCACTACATTGACCTGGGACCCATAGAGTAGTGCACTACATTGACCAGGACCCATAGGGTAGTGCACTACTGTTGACCAGGACCCATAGGGTAGTGACTACTGTTGACCAGGACCCATAGCTAGGACCCATAGGGTAGTGTTCTACTGTTGACCTGGACCCATAGGGTAGTGTTCTACTGTTGACCCATGGACCCATAGGGTAGTGTTCTACTGTTGACCTGGACCCATAGGGTAGTGTTCTACTGTTGACCTGGACCCATAGGGTAGTGTTCCTGGACCCATGACCTGGACCCATAGGGTAGTGCACTACATGTGACCAGGACCCATAGAGTAGTGCACTACATTGACCAGGACCCATAGAGTAGTGCACTACATTGACCAGGACCCATAGAGTAGTGCACTACATTGACCAGGACCCATAGGTAGTGCACTACATTGACCAGGACCCATAGAGTAGTGCACTACATTGACCAGGACCCATAGAGTAGTGCACTACATTGACCAGGACCCATAGGGTAGTGCACTACATTGACCAGGACCCATAGGGTAGTGCACTACATTGACCAGGACCCATAGAGTAGTGCACTACATTGACCAGGACCCATAGAGTAGTGCACTACATTGACCAGGACCCATAGAGGTGCACTACATTGACCTGGACCCATAGAGTAGTGCCTACATTGACCTGGACCCACCCATTGACCAGGACCCATAGGGTAGTGCACTACATTGACCTGGACCCATAGAGGTAGTGCACTACATTGACCAGGACCCATAGAGTAGTGCACTACATTGACCAGGACCCATAGAGTAGTGCACTACATTGACCAGGACCCATAGAGGACCCATAGAGTGCACTACATTGACCTGGACCCATAGGGTAGTGCACTACATTGACCAGGACCCATAGACTAGGACCCATAGGGTAGTGCACTACATTGACCAGGACCCATAGAGTAGTGCACTACATTGACCAGGACCCATAGAGTAGTGCACTACATTGACCATAGAGTAGTGCACTACCCAGGACATAGGGTACTAGTGCACCCATACATTGACCAGGACCCATAGGGTAGTGCACTACATTGACCAGGACCCATAGAGTAGTGCACTACATTGACCTGGACCCATAGGGTAGTGCACTACTGTTGACCAGGGCCATAGGGATAGGGTTCTACTGTTGACCAGGACCCATAGAGTAGTGCACTACATTGACCAGGACCCATAGAGTAGTGCACTACATTGACCTGGACCCATAGGGTAGTGCACTACTGTTGACCAGGGCCATAGGGATAGGGTTCTACTGTTGACCTGGACCCATAGGGTAGTGCACTACATTGACCAGGACCCATAGACTAGTGCACTACTGTTGACCAGGACCCATAGATAGTGCACTACATTGACCTGGACCCATAGGGTAGTGCTCTACTGTTGACCAGGGCCATAGGGATAGGGTTCTACTGTTGACCAGGACCATAGGGTAGTGCACTACTTTGACCAGGACCCATAGGGTAGTGCACTACATTGACCAGGACCCATAGGGTAGTGCACTACTGTTGACCAGGGCCATAGGGATAGGGTTCTACTGTTGACCAGGACCCATAGGGTAGTGCACTACATTGACCAGGACCCATAGGGTAGTGCACTACTGTTGACCAGGGCCATAGGGTATTGAGCTGCACTACTGTTGACCAGGGCCATAGTGGAACTACTGTTGACCAGGACCCATAGGGATAGGGTTCTACTGTTGACCTGGACCCATAGAGTAGTGCACTACATTGACCTGGACCCATAGGGATAGGGTTCCATCTGAGATCCACATACTTAGACTCACATCTGTTGTCCCAGTGTCTCTACGGACTCTCAGTTTAAAACCAACAACATTCTTCAGCCGGTAAGAAGCAGAATTTTGGAAATAAATCGTACAGCACCCTGTGTCCCAAATGGTAACCTATTCTCTACATGTGCACTATAGATGTAGGATATTCATTTGATGCTGAGAATGTTCCTGAACAGCAAACTTGAAAGGGTTTAAAAAGGCCTCTAGCGTTTGTAATTTACACTTTGAAATGTCAGACTTAAAAATAAATGTCTAATAATTATAATACACATAATTATTAACATTTCCTGATGCTGCAGGATTATCTCTCTGCTGTAGCAAACAGGCTCAAATTAAGATCCTACAGGGTTCCATAGGGCCCTGGTCTAAAGTAGTGCACTATATAGGGAATAGGGTTCCATAGGGCCCTGGTCTAAAGTAGTGCACTATATAGGGAATAGGGTTCCATAGGGCCCTGGTCTAAAGTAGTGCACTATATAGGGAATAGGGTTCCATAGGGCCCTGGTCTAAAGTAGTGCACTATATAGGGAATAGGGTTCAATAGGGTTCTGGTCTAAAGTAGTGCACTACATAGGGAATAGGGTGTACATTATTGAGTTGTTGGAGGTTAAGGATATGTCACTTTTTCTAACAGCAACACATCTTGAGTGAAGTGGGTGGAGCACTGCTAGAGAATTCCCCCGAGTTCCGTTGAAGAGAACACAGCAACCTAGAAAAAATATCACAGTTTTACATAAAGGGACTATGGTTTTAGGACTATGATTTTTAGGACTATGGTTTTAGACATAGGAAGAGGCATAATGAATGACTGGCACCCTTGATGATGAGCAAAACAAAGACTCTATAAAATAAATAACACAATCCTGAGTTATAGTCCATGTAAAACATAATGGGGAAATTATATTATTTTATAGTAATACAATAGCTCAGAGAAAGAGATGTCCTTTAACAAAGACAGGTCAAACAGCCTTTAGAATAAAATGCCTTGGTACTTGGGCCGAGTTCACGATGCTCTTGACCGGTCCCCAAGACCAGTGGAAACTAAATAGCCCCATAATATCACTGATCCACCACCATATTTTAGGTATGAGGTACTTTTTTCTGCATATGCCTGAAGTTTTTCCAACACCGAACCCATCACTGGTGTGCCTGGCCAAAGAGCTCTATTTTCATGTCACCTGACCATAAATCCGGTTCCAATCCAAGGACAGGTGCCGTTTATCAATCTCCAGGCGGTGCTGTGGTCACGTGACAGGAACACAGAGCTCTTAGGCCAGCGGTGGGTTTGACCTACTAAAGAACAATATGCAGAAAATACCTCATCCCTACTGTAAAATAAAATATGGTCGGATCTAAACAGCATTAATGCACACTTAAACGTAGCAAAACGTTTAGCAACAGAAAATGAAAGCAAGCTTTTCTTATTGGAAACAGAACACAAAGTCCCGTAGTCTTCCTGTCTTCCATGGGTGTGTGGGACGTAGGGATGTGGGTGGAAGTAGCAGGGAACATAGCTGAACGAGCTAGGAGGGTGTTCTGAGCCAGAACCTCAGCCACTACATGGCTTAGAAGTAGAAAGGCATCTCCCTCTGAGGGAAGAGAGAGAGAGAGAGAGAGAGAGAGACAGAGAGAGAGAGAGAGAGAGAGAGGCAGAGAGACAGACAGAGAGAGAGACAGACAGAGAGAGACAGAGAGAGAGACAGACAGAGAGAGAGAGAGAGAGAGACAGAGAGAGAGAGAGAGAGACAGAGAGAGAGAGAGAGACAGACAGAGACAGAGAGAGAGAGAGACAGAGAAAGACAGAGTTACCCATCCCCCGACACCAACACAATCACTAATCTCTCTACAATCACCTACTTATGGGATATAGAATATAAATATGATGATAAAACAGAGAGGATATGACGATAAAACACAGAAGATGATATGATGATAAAACAGAGATAATGATATGATGATAAAACAGAGATAATGATATGATGATAAAACAGAGATAATGATATGATGATAAAACACAGAAGATGATATGATGATAAAACACAGATGATATGGTGATAAAACACAGAAGATGATATGATGATAAAACAGAGATAATGATATGATGATAAAACACAGAAGATAATATGATGATAAAACACAGAAGATAATATGATGATAAAACAGAGAAGATAATATGATGATAAAACAGAGATGATATGATGATAAAACACAGAAGATGATATGATGATAAAACAGAGATAATATGGTGATAAAACAGTGATAATATGATGATAGAACAGAGAAGATAATATGATGATAAAACACAGATAATATGATGATAAAACAGAGATAGTAGACAGTAGATTTCCCTTCAATTCCACACCAACAATTAATTTCACACAGACAGTAGATTTCCTTTCAAATCCACTCCATCACTGAATCTCCAGCACAATTTCACATTAAATTCGTGAAAATATGTACAAAAAGTATTTCAACAGATTTTGTGCGTTTTTGTGTCTTAATTCCTAGGAAAATACATTTTTGGGGGGCAAACTTCGGAAAACATCTTTTAAAAGTTATTAGAGCAATGCATTTTGGGCAATGGTGTTTTCTACACTGCTTCATTTGTATAAAAACAAACGCTTTAACAACCCAATGTTGTTAATCAACCAGGTTGTCACAGAGATACTTATAATAGTAATGGTTAAAAATATATATATTAAATGCCAATGATGTTTTCTATGCATGTTTTCACTTAATAATTTGCGATAACGGTGTTATGTCGGATTTGATGAGGGTTCTGTATTTATCTGTTTTGTTGTTGTATCAATGAAGGTTTTTAATTGGGAACATTTTCATGATGGGAAATAAATTAATCAATAAATGTGGGGAAACAGAAGACCTGCAAAAAAAAAATCTGTTACGCGAATGCAGTAAGCCAGGGTAAGTTGCTAGCTAGCATTAAACGTATCTTATAAAAAACAATCAATCATAATCACTAGTTATCTACACATGGTTGATGATTTTATTAGTTTATCTAGCGTGTCCTGCGTTAAATATAATCAATGCAGTGCGTATCGTTGCTCCAATGTGTACCTAACCATGAACATCAATGCCTTTCTTAAAATCAATACACAGAAGTATATATTTTTAAACCTGCATATTTAGCTAAAAGAAATCCAGGTTAGCAGGCAATATTAACCAGGTGAAATTGTGTCACTTCTCTTGTGTTCATTGCATGCAGAATCAGTGTATATGCAACAGTTTGGGCCTCCTAATTTGCCAGAATTTTACGTAATTATGACATAACATTGAAGGGTGTGCAATGTAACAGGAATATTTAGACTGATGGATGCCACCCGTTAGATAAAATACGGAACGGTTCCGTATTTCACTGAAAGAATAAACGTCTTGTTTTCGAGATGATAGTTTCCGGATTCGACCATATTAATGACCCAAGGCTCGTATTTCTGTGTGTTATTATGTTATAACTAAGTCTATGATTTGATAGAGCAGTCTGACTGAGCGATGGTAGGCACCAGCAGGCTCATAAGCATTCATTCAAACAGCACTTTCGTGTGTTTTGCCAGCAGCTCTTCGTTGTGCGTCAAGCATTGCGCTGTTTATGACTTCAAGCTTATCAACTCCCGAGATTAGGCTGGTGTAACCGATGTGCAATGGCTAGCTAGTTAGCGGGGTGCGCGCTAATAGTGTTTCAAACGTCACTCGCTCTGAGACTTGGAGTGGTTGTTCCCCTTGCTCTGCATGGGTAACGCTGCTGCGAGGGTTGCCGTTGTCGTTGTGTTCCTGGTTCGAGCCCAGGTAGGGGCGAGGAGAGGGACGGAAGCTGTACTGTTACACTGGCAGTACTAAAGTGCCTATAAGAACATCCAATAGTCAAAGGTTAATGAAATACAAATGGTATAGAGAGAAATAGTCCTATAATTTCTATAATAACTACAACCTAAAACTTCTTACCTGGGAATATTGAAGACTCATGTTAAAAGAAACCACCAGCTTTCATATGTTCTCATGTTCTGAGCAAGGAACTTAAACGTTAGCTTTCTTACATGGCACATATTGCACTTTTACTTTATTTTCCAACACTTTGTTTTTGCATTATTTAAACCAAATTGAACGTTTCATTATTTATTTGAGGCTAAATTGATTTTATTGATGTATTATATTAAGTTAAAATAAGTGTTCATTCAGTATTGTTGTAATTGTCATTATTACAAATATTTTTTTTTTTAAATCGTCCGACAAATCGGTATCGGCTTTTTTTTTTGGTCCTCCAATAATCGGCATCGGTATCGCCGTCGAAAAATCATTATCGGTCGACCTCTAATAACAAGTTTCCCGTCCTAAAAACGTATCACCATTTCCCAATCAAATAGGTTCCTTGATACCACAAAAGAGAAACTGCATTTTATTCTCCAATCTTTCAACATCGCCTTATATTAAATGCGCTATGAAGAAAATAGTTTTTGCCTAACCCTTTCTGCCTCTAAGTGCTACGGTGTCCCAAAGTATTAAAGTGAAAACAAGGAAGTATTAGCTTTTATTTAAAAAACAACAACAACACTACTATTATATTGTAATTATTTTGGTGACAACCTGGTTGATTAACAATATTAGGACGCGAACACGTTTGCTTTTATATAAATAAATGTGGGACACAAAAAAAGGCAGTGTAGAACACCGTTGCCCATCATGCATTGCTCTAATAACTTTAGCCTCCCCCAATTTTTATTTATTTTTCTATGAATGAAGTTGCACAAAAATGTGTGTCTGTTCACATGAATTAAGATACACAAGAATACACAAGAAATGCACAAAATCTGCTGAAATACTTTTTGTACATATTTGCCCGAATTGAGTGTGAGATTGTTTTGGAATCTCCCACAGTCCATTCAATTCCACTTCAACACTGACTCACACACACACACACACACACACACACACACACACACACACACACACACACACACACACACACACACACACACACACACACACACACACACACACACACAGACACACACACACACACACAGTAGATTTCCCATAAATTCCACTTCAACACTGACTCACACACACACACTCACACACACACACACACACACACACACACACACACACACACACACACACACACACACACACACACACACACACACACACACACACACACACACACACACACACACACACACACACACACACACACAGTAGATTTCCCATAAATTACACTTCAACACTGACTGGACTGTAAACAGTGACTGTGAGGGACTTTTACTTTCAGAATGACCCAGCCCCATTGCTTCATGTGGTTTACAGGAAGCATTGGCCCTTCTTATAGGAAATTCAAAGGCTGTCTGTGGAGCATGGGGTGACTTGACAGTACCTGCAAAAGGGATGGACATCCTTTAGCATAGTAATTTATAACCACACAAATTGCTTTCAAACTAAAATTGATACTATGAGGACTGTTAAGAGCAGCAGGTTTTCTTGGCTCCGGTTCTGCATGGGGTGGACCCACTGCAGTGGCAGACGGTGACACTAGCCTATTCTACAGAAGACGCTGTCCGGCAGATGGGAAGTTAAATCGAGTTTCTGACTCACAAACAAAATCCCATGGGATTTATCACTAGAGTAGAGGGTAGAGAGTGTAGGGGCTGTTATTATTGTCTAACATAGTCTGGCTGCATTCCAAAAGGTGTCTGCAGCTGTCCATATAAGGGAACCCTTTTTTGATTCTAGGTAGAACTCATTTGGGTTCCATGTAGAACCTTCTACCAAAATGGTTCTAGCTGGAACCTAAAACGGGGTTCTTCAAATGGTTCTCTTATGGGGACAGCCAAAGAACACTCATGTTCTGGACAACACCTTGTTTTTCTAAGAGCGTATGTTTGAAGTTCTCAGTAACAAAGTTATTTCAAAGAACAGCTAACTTCACTTCTCTTGGTCAGAACACTTCTCACATCTAGTTGCCAATAACGTGAGGAGTAGGAAGACATACTACTGTAAAACACAATATGACCACCCCCCTCCACCATGTGGTTTCATATTAGGTTAATAGTGAAGACTATGTGTCAATCTCACTGTTGTTTCACATCTTCATACAGACTCCTGTATATTTCGCTTTAGGTTGTATCTACGTCATTTTAATTGAAAAGAGGGCAGGCTGTTTGTTTTACTAAGTTTGGTTGACTGCTCATGTATTTTGACAGTTGGCAAAGTAGAGAGTGAGTGTTGATTATAATACTGTAGCTGTCCCCTGATGATGACACAACAAGTAAAAAAAATATTTAAAAAATCCCGTTTCAGAAACCTACACTTTTTGTTTGATTTATTATTGATTTATTCATAAACATTGAAGGAAACAATTAACACGTTTTCAAGAAGACAGCATATTGTAAAAACCAAAGAAAAAAAAAACAGTTCAACAATTAAACCAAGGCAAGTCGCCCTGTAGTCAACAGTCATGTGTCCCTCTCATAGTCAACACTATTCAGACAGGGACTGCAGTGCATTCCAAATGACATCCTATTCCCTCTAAAGTGCACTACTTTTGACCAGAGCCCCTTTGGACCCGAGTCAAAAGAAGCGCCCTATAGGGATTAGGGTTGCCTGGCTACCCATCCATATCGCTCCGGCCAACTAACATTTCTTCATCCACGATGAGTTTAGATTTTCCTCCCTACCCGACGATTTACAGAATGCGAACACATCGTTCTGATTGGTTGGGTTGGGCCATAGCCGGCATACACGATTAACGTTAGCAACTTTGCTACTCTGACTAAAAAGACAATCCAACCGCTTATATATTTGTTTCGTATAATGCCCCTCATTTTGATTTCACACAAACGACTGCTAGGACGGCAGTTTCAGACTGAGCGTATGTGACGATGATGGAGCAGAGGAATTCAATTCAGGGTGAGTCGTCAGGTAAGAAAAGGGTGCAATTTGGGACGCACCCTCTGACACGGAATTTTCCACTGAGTACACACCAACTGTTGTGTCAATGCTATCCAGAATATAACGTCATACACCACAGCTTGACTTCCCTTTTTAAAACCATTATTGTTATTGATCCATTACAAGGTAATATTCATCATTGATCACATGGATTGTTCATCGTCATAGTGATAAATCATGACAATTGACTGTATTTTCAATATGTTGTCAACTTTCAGAAGGGCCCCGTTTATACATGGGTCATTTGTCCTACATTCTGAACGTGTTTCTACACATGGCATTACTACACTGCGTTACTGTCCACTGTGTCTGCATTGTGACCAGATTTCCTGGTCCCTTTACCTAACATCTATTCTTTAAAAATATAATGTATTTATATACTGTAAGACACATTGCTATAATCAGTCAATGGTGCCGAACTGACCATGATTTTAGAGGATGGGATAATGATGATTTAAAAGATCAGGACAATTAGAACCAGGTGGAAACAGGGCTTATGTGTAACATCGTGTCTACTTTACATGTTTGTATCTAAACCCTTTCAAATAGATACTGTAAAGTAAACCATGTTATACTGTCTCTAAACCCTTTTGTATCTACTGATAAACTCTTTTCTTTGGCTTGATCATGAGGGGTCTGGTGCTTACAATGAATCAGGTAATCTCTCTCTCTCTCTCTCTCTCTCTCTCTCTCTCTCTCTCTCTCTCTCTCTCTCTCTCTCCTCTCTCTCTCTCTCTCTCTCTCTCTCTCTCTCTCTCTTTGCACTCCAAATACCTGTAGTAGTGCCTTTTAAAATGTTATTACCATGGCTTTAGCCTAACAAATCACAGGGATACTAGGACAATCTCAACCCAATACAGCATCAAACCACAGACTACAGTGCTAGTAGAATTTACTGTTTGACATTCCTTTACTCACACATATAAAAACACACATTTCTCTCAGATTGGCTTAGTTACTGAAATGAATCTAGTCTCAGAAACACGTGTTTTAAACATTCTCCCCGAAAGAGGAATAGCTCTTTTTTTTTCCAGGAATGAAAGATCCACACACAACTCTGATCGAATTTAGACAGACCCTCTGTGGTCCCATCAACAACCTTTTTAATCTTGTATTACACTGGAAAATAAATATGTCACCGTAAAAACAGACGAATACTATTTCACTGAAATTGACACAAACGACTTTACACAACAAAGAGTAATGTTCCTAAGTACACACACCTACTTCAGTACATACAAAATAATACTACCCCCCCCCCACACCTACACCACCACCATCAAAATCTGTCTCAATAAATAATGTACAGTATGGAGAGAGAAGTACACTAAACTGTTAGAAGGTTGTCGTCATCATTTTCACTGAATCTAGAACTTTAGGAACGTTGATTTACATTTTGTACAAAAATATATAATTATTAGTGACTTTAAAAAAAAAAGCCTTTATTCAAGTTTGAAAAATACATATTTTCCTTGAAGATCACAAAAAACTATTTGACAGATTCTTCTTTTTTTATTATTATTATTTTTATATTTTTTATTTCTCTCTAGATTGATGTCAATAAAGTAAAGACATAATTATCATTAACCTTACATGTATATGTGTAGAAGCGAATGCATAATAAAATGCTGACACGTTTAAAAAAATGTGTCTGCATCAAGAAACTGCGGTGACCAAAAGAAGGTTTTGTTTTTGACATAGTAATTAAAGCTCTTCTGATATGATTTACCTACTATATCGACAATCACATTTGTACTGTAGGAATAAAAATTTTAAAAAACGAGAGAAAAAAACAAAAAGCATCAAATAGTTTCCAAAGACATTTCTACGCTGTGTAGAGACCATGATGAGACCACAGATAAATATCAGACAAGATTTCATGTTTTGATTTATGTGCAATATATTGTATTCCCCCCTCCGAAAAAAATTGTAAACGAGACACTAAATCCGTCCTGTGTAGTTCCACAGAAAACATAAATATCAGAGATACATTTTGCATAAATAAATTCCTCCAGAAATGTTTGTAAAATAAGAAATGAATTTAATCATCCAGTTTTGATTAAAAGCCCTTGTCTTGTTACTTCAGCTTGCTGCTTTCTCAAGAAGCCTTTTCCCTTTCTACTGTCCAACCGTGTGTCTGTCCATCTGTCCATCTGTCCGTCTGTCCGTCTGTCCATCTGTCCGTCTGTCCATCTGTCCGTCGGTCTGTCTGTCCGTCTGTCCATCTGTCCGTCGGTCTGTCTGTCCATCTGTCCGTCTGTCCGTCTGTCCATCTGTCCGTCTGTCAGTCTGTCCGTCTGTCCATCTGTCCGTCTGTCCATCTGTCCGTCTGTCCATCTGTCCGTCGGTCCGTCTGTCCATCTGTCCATCTGTCCGTCGGTCCGTCTGTCCGTCTGTCCATCTGTCCGTCTGTCCGTCTAATAACACAGCAAGTTTATCTAAAATGTCCCTTAAAAAAAATGTCGTTCTGACACAGTGTAGTTCAGGTTAACACAGCGCTGATACACAATGTATGTAATATATAATATGTTACCACATTGAACAATATATTAGTCAATCAGTGGAGTAGCGCAGCAACCCCCCTCCCCCTACACATTTTGCCATGAGGCTGGAGAGAAAATGTTGTTGTTTAAAAGCACATTTCCTGCAATTCTACACATATTGCCACGGAGAAAATATTTGTTTAACCTTTATTTTAAACTAGGCAAGTCAGTTAAGAACAAATCCTTATCTACATTGACGGGCTACCCCGGACGACACTGGGCCAATCCTGTGCCGCCCTATGGGACTCAAAATCACGGCCCGTTGTGATACAGCCTGGATTCGAACCACGGTGTCTGTAGTGACACCTCCTAGCACTGAGATGCAGTGCCTTACACCGCTGCGCCACTCTGGAGCCCCATTAGAAACACTCTGGAGCCCCATTAGAAACATTTGCGATTTTATAGCTGATCTCATGCTTATTCTACACATCTTGCCATGAGGCTGAAATAAAATGTGGCAGTTTTACAGCTAAATCCTGTAATTATTAAACAAATAAATCATCTACAACACATCACGTCCAATAGATTTGATCAACATGGTGATACTCTGACCAATTGCTTTTTTTTTTGTGTGAAAAAACAAAAAAGATCTATTTTCTCTTTACTTCAAAATAGAGTTTACAGTGACTAATACGCAGGGCCTTGGAGTAACACACAATGGTCTCCTAGTACCGTCATTTGTCATTTTGAAATTGTTTTTTAAAAGTCAAACTCAGTAAAACTTTTACTTCTGATTCGACTCAAATGTTTAGCTAGCAAAAATACTACAGTAATGACAGTAAGAAATACAATAGAACACCTTTTGGAATTGTTCTGAAATCATACGAGAGAGAGAGAGAGAGAGAGAGAGAGGTGACCTTTTAGAATGTAGAAATTCCGGTTCTGAGGTGACATGTACGTCTACCCTACAGGGAAACCCTGTATGTTTCACACCTTCTCAGTTATTAGACTTCCTGTTTACCAAAAACACCCGGGAACCTACTGAACTGTATACTAGAGGCACAATGTCCTCCGCTCCTCACGCTCCAATGGTTGCCTGGTTATGTACAAGGGTCAGTGTTGTAGAGCACAGTCTTCAGTCTGTGTGTGTGTGTGTGTGTGTGTGTGTGTGTGTGTGTGTGTGTGTGTGGTTTAATGTGTTCCTATTGAGCACAGATATACTTTGGTCACTGTCGGGGCTGCGGGAGGACAAAACTAAAGTAGGAAAGTAGAGGTGTCCCATGTCCTTTTCTTGTTGTGTTAATACGACAACTCAAAGTGTCTGTAGAGGTTAGAGAGGTGGGATTCTCCCTTCTCCCCAACCGCTCACGTAGTTAGCAGTTAGCATAGAGAGGTGGGATTCTCCCTTCTCCTCAACCACTCACGTAGTTAGCAGTTAGCATAGAGAGGTGGGATTCTCCCTTCTCCCCAACCTCTCACGTAGTTAGCAGTTAGCAGTTAGCATAGAGAGGTGGGATTCTCCCTTCTCCCCAACCGCTCACGTAGTTAGCAGTTAGCATAGAGAGGTGGGATTCTCCCTTCTCCTCAACCACTCACGTAGTTAGCAGTTAGCATAGAGAGGTGGGATTCTCCCTTCTCCTCAACATCTCACGTAGTACTTTATTTACCCACAACACCCATCATTTACCTTGTAGAGGTACTAATTCCTTTAGAGAGGACTGACTCAGAGCAACAGAAAACCACCCTCCTCATCCCTGTACAGTACAGTCCGTTGGTCAGCAGCTGGTGCTCTCCCTCTCCCCGGTGCTCTTGGACTGCAGGCCTGCTGAGCTGACTGCAATTTGGCAGCCGTTGGTGACGTGATTCATGACTTTCTGTTTGAGCTGGGCCACCTGTTCCCTCAGTACCGAGGCGGTGGAGGTCAGGTCACAGTTCTGGGTCTTCAGAACCTTCACCTTCTCCTCTAGCCTGGAGATCCGCTCCAGCTTCCTTTTACGACACTTAGACGCCGCGATCCGGTTACGTAGTTTCTTCCTCTCGGCCTTGATCCTCTCCTGGGTCTCCAGGTCGATGGGAGAGAGCGAGGGAGGGGAGGAGGTGGGGTCCCCGGAAGGGTGACGTATCTCTGGGACAGTCTGAGGGGCGTCCAACCCCCTGTTGTGAGGATGGTGGGGTCCCTGGCCTCCGGGTCCGTGGGGGCCGTGGCATGGGTAGCCGCCGGGCATCTGGCCCCCTGGGTAGGATGATGATATATGGCTGGGGTGGTTCGGGTTGTAGCTGCTGAGGTTGGTATAGATGGGCAGGTCTCCTGCAGACATGATGTTCCTCTGGTAGGGGCCTTGCATAGAGGAGGAAGGGGACACGGGAGCTCCAACCAGCTGGTTCTGTTTATGAAGATCCGCCAGGGCTTTGACGAACCCATCGGCAAAACCCTCCTGTTCATTAGTGGCGTTGTTCCGGTACATGAAGGGGTTACCTCCGTTAGGGTTGGGGACAGGAGATGTCGTCACTAGGCCCTGGTTAGACTGGATGATGAGGTGCTCGAGGTCAGGGGAGGCTAGCTTCAGAAGGTTCATATCTGACAAGCCGCCGGGCATTAACGAGCTGTTTGTGTTGCTGTTAATCCCTCCCAGATTACTAGGATTGATATTGCAGTTACTCCCGGGCTGGCTTTGTGACAGTTTCAGGCCAGAGCTGCTGTGGGAACCGCCTGAGAAGTTATGTGCCACCTTCTTACTCATCATCTTGTGGCTCTGGTAACGTTGGTAATCGGCATGGTGTTGTCCGAAGTTGTGAGGAACACCTAGGGACTCGTCGTGGTAGAAAGGAGTTTCCATTTTAGCCGTCATTGACGCAGGGAGACAGAATCTTCATCATCTGATTATTATATAGAGGTCGAAGTGTTCCACCTTCACATTAACTGTGAAGACTAAGACTTTTGTTTAAAAAAATATTCCAATATGGAGTCTGCCACCTGTAAGAGTAAAAAAATAAAAATAAACGTTGGATATTATAATATGTAATTTGGAGAAAAAAATTAATAAACATACAGTAGGCTACATATGTGATATAGCTTTATATTGACATGATATGATATGCATTACTTCTATGGCTTACAGGAATACCAAACTAGTTTATCTTTAGCTCAACAGTCGGAGCAACTTGCAGCGTACCTCTCTATACAGTACGCAGCATTTCGATAACAATTTATAACAAACTCCTGAGTTTGTAGCCTACTTATTGAGCATTCGCTTTTATGCTGTATCAATCATAATTCACATATTATTGCTTCCCTTGGAATAGAATCTTACCAATTAATGAAAATGAAACAACTCTCTGTTACTGGGTTCATATTATTTGGGTTGATAAGCTACTATTTACAGTTCCTTAATAGTTTTATCCTGTTTTGATACGGGAGACTCCTGGATGTATATAGCACACAGTTGGACATTGTCACCGTTATTATTTTATCACACAGTAGGCTACATTATAAATGACCAATTGCAAGAATAGTGTAACGTAATAATGTTGTTCAAATACATACACTAGGCGAAAGTCTCACAATGTCTCACGTCTCACAATGATGACAGGAAAGCCCGTTCAGTGCGATGACTAGTTGATTAGCCTACTAACGTTACGTTTCGAGAAATAACGTCCCCGTGAAACAATCCAGTGACTCAACTCCGGTGATTCGAGTTAATCACACCGATCAACGGTGACACAGAATACCATCCATCGTATGGTAGATGTTACCCACGCACGCTGTTTGTGAGTCGGTCGAGCGTGTGTGTGTGTGTGTGTGTACAGATGATCAATTCAAAATGAATACGATATCCGTGCGTTAAACAAAAATCTTCCAACGAATTCAGATGGAAAAATTAATATAATCCAGTTTATTCTCTGTAAACTGACATTTGACATAGGAGAAATCGGGCTTCTCTTCTCTTCGGGCTACTCTCGTTGCCTCTCGTTTCCTCGTCTGAGCTGCAAAGCCGCTGTCAGTTGTACTGTGGGGTTTTCTGCTTGGTCGATTACTAATACCATACGCCTCTCTCTCTCTCTCTCTCGTTCCTGAAACTACTCTGCATAGATGTCACACAGTCACTGACGCCTCCTCCCCTCTATGCCGCGTCGCTCAAATGTTTCTTTCTTTTTTTAACTGGCCATTTGAAAGCCAGTTACTATTTTAAAGTGTTTGTTAATGTACAATACAAATGTGTACACAATAGAACGTTTCCCCGACCATGTAGGCTAGTGCCCCGTGCGATAGGACAACCTGGTCTCAGAGCATTTCGTATTATTCTGTACATAAAGCCCAGACTCACAATTTAGTATGATATGATCCGTTTCATATGATGTGTATTCATTTGTGGATGTCCTTCATCCATTTCGTAAGATATGTTCTAAATTTACAATTTGTATGATACACTACATGACCAAATGTATTTGGACACCTGCTCTCGAAAATCTCATTCCAAAACCATGAGCAATAATATGGAGTCGGTCCCCTCTTTGCTGCTACAATAACCTACGCTCTTCTGGGAAGGCTTTCCACTAGATGTTGGAACATTGCTGCTATAACAGCCTCCACTCTTTTGGGAAGGCTTTCCACTAGATGTTGGAACATTGCTGCTATAACAGCCTCCACTCTTTTGGGAAGGCTTTCCACTAGATGTTGGAACATTGCTGCTATAACAGCCTCCACTCTTCTGGGAAGGCTTTCCACTAGATGTTGGAACATTACTGCTATAACAGCCTCCACTCTTCTGGAAAGGATTTCCACTAGATGTTGGAACATTACTGCTACAACAGCCTGCACTCTTCTGGGAAGGATTTCTACTAGATGTTGGAACATTGCTGCGGAGACTTCCATTCAGCCACAAGAGCATGAGGTCGTACACTGCTGTTGTGCGATCAGCCCTGGCTCGCAGTCAGTGTTCCAATTCATCTCAAAGGTGTTCGATGGGGTTGAGGTCAGGACTCTGTGCAGGCCAGTCAAATTATTCCACAATGATCTAGACAAACCATTTCTGTATGGACCTCGCTTTGTGCACGGGGGCATTGTCATGCTGAAACAGGAATGGGACTTCCCCCAAACTGTTGCCGCAAAGTTGGAAGCACAGAATCGTCCAGAATGTCATTGTATGCTGTAGCGTTAAGATTTCCCTTCACTGGAACTAAGGGGCCCGAACCATGAAAAACTGCCCCAGACCATTATTCCTGCTCCACCAAATTTTACAGTTGGCATCCGCCAAACCCAGATTCGCCAGATGGTGAAGTGTAAATTCATCACTCTAGAGAATATGTTTCCGCTGCTCTTGAGTCCAATGGGAGCGAGCTTTATACCACTCCAGCCGACGCTTGGCATTGCGCATGTTGATCTTAAGCATGTGGTGCGGCCGCTCGGCCATAGAAACCCATTTCATGAAGCTCCCAACGAACAGGTCTTGTGATGACGTTACTTCCAGAGGCTGTTTGGAACTTGGTAGTGAGTGTTGCAACTGAGGACAGACCATTTTTACTTGTGTAAAACACGCTTCAGCACTCGGCGGTCCCGTTTCCACCTCTCAATAACATCACTTACAGTTGACCAGCGGAGCTATTACTCTGTAATAGCTAGGGGACTCTGTAATAGGTACAGTGCTCTGTCATGGGCTGTTACAAAGGCTACCACAAAATGGACTGCCGAGTGAGGCTAGACGAGTAACCTTTACGCTCTAAAGCAGTGGGGACAGTTTCAGTTAAACCTAGGGTATGGCAAAGTGAGGTTAGTTCAGTTTAAACCTAGGGTATGGCAAAGTGAGGTTAGTTCAGTTTAAACCTAGGGTATGGCAAAGTGAGGTTGGTTCAGTTAAACCTAGGGTATGGCAAAATGAGGTTAGTTCAGTTAAACCTAGGGTATGGCAAAGTGAGGTATGGGGGGCTCAATTACTTCATTTCTACAAATTGTCTCACTAGACATACAAGCATATTCATTGTAGAGTTATGGCATAAAGATCATTTCTCCCGTCTCACAAAATATGAAAAAAATGCTAGCTGGAGCTTGTTGATTTCTGAGCCCTTACCCGCTATGAACATATTGCTTATTCCCTAAGATCTGCCCACTATAGTGTTGTCCTGTCGGAACGTGATGTTGAGGCCCATTACTATAGTGTTGTCATGTCGGAACGTGATGTTGAGGCCCATTACTATAGTGTTGTCCTGTCGGAACGTGATGTTGAGGCCCATTACTATAGTGTTGTCCTGTCGGAACGTGATGTTGAGGCCCATTACTATAGTGTTGTCCTGTCGGAACGTGATGTTGAGGCCCATTACTATAGTGTTGTCCTGTCGGAACGTGATGTTGAGGCCCATTACTATAGCGTTGTCCTGTCGGAACGTGATGTTGAGGCCCATTACTATAGTGTTGTCCTGTCGGAACGTGATGTTGAGGCCCATTACTATAGTGTTGTCATGTCGGAACGTGATGTTGAGGCCCATTACTATAGTGTTGTCCTGTCGAAACGTGATGTTGAGGCCCATTACTATAGTGTTGTCATGTCGGAACGTGATGTTGAGGCCCATTACTATAGTGTTGTCCTGTCGGAACGTGATGTTGAGGCCCATTACTATAGCGTTGTCCTGTCGAACGTGATGTTGAGGCCCATTACTATAGTGTTGTCCTGTCGGAACGTGATGTTGAGGCCCATTACTATAGTGTTGTCCTGTCGGAACGTGATGTTGAGGCCCATTACTATAGTGTTGTCCTGTTGGAACGTGATGTTGAGGCCCATTACTATAGTGTTGTCCTGTCAGATTGTGATGTTGAGGCCCATTACTATAGTGTTGTCCTGTCGGAACGTGATGTTGAGGCCCATTACTATAGTGTTGTCCTGTCGGAACGTGATGTTGAGGCCCATTACTATAGTGTTGTCCTGTCAGATCATGATGTTGAGGCCCATTACTATAGTGTTGTCCTGTCAGAAAGTGATGTTGAGGCCCATTACTATAGTGTTGTTCTGTTGGAACGTGATGTTGAGGCCCATTACTATAGTGTTGTCCTGTCAGATTGTGATGTTGAGGCCCATTACTATAGTGTTGTCCTGTCGGAAAGTGATGTTGAGGCCCATTACTATAGTGTTGTCCTGTCAGAAAGTGATGTTGAGGCCCATTACTATAGTGTTGTCCTGTCGGAACGTGATGTTGAGGCCCATTACTATAGTGTTGTCCTGTCACAATGTGATGTTTAGGCCCATTCCTATAGTGTTGTCCTGTCAGAATGTGATATTGAGGCCCATTACTATAGTGTATAGTGCTGTGAACTTTGGGCCTAGCAGGGCAGCACACTCGAAACCTGGTGGGCTAGGCAACTGCCTTCTAACTAAAGGCAGAGGGCTGCGGTCTGAGCATTGCAGGAGACTGCAGACCTGCAACCGAGGAAGCTAACTTAGAGCCTAGCAGGGCATAGAGGTCTAATCATCTTGAGCCAGCTAGCTTGGGTGCCTGAGAATGCTCACATCAACCCTACTCCTCAGCCAGAGCGTCCAGTGTGCGCTTTGCAGCTCGGAGAGCCAAACGCTCTGAATTTATGAACTGGCAATCTGACAAGCTCTGAATTTATGAACTGGCAATCTGACAACCCTCTGAATTTATGGACACCCAGAGCACACTCTGAGGGCACTCTGGCACTCCAGAGGGAATTTACGAACAGACCCTAAGGTTGGGGGTTTGGATTACAATTATGTAAAAAAAATGTATGCCCTCTTTTGTCAAACATTCAAAACACCCCTACTCTTTCCTTCATTAAATGGGGCTCTGTTATTTCATCGCCGCCAACGCGTTCAAAGGATCCCAGACCCTATATGGATTGAGCTTTGCCTCCACAGCCAAAGTTATATTGTTCGCATTCCCTGCCGAAGGACCCTAGTATGTGGAATAGGTGCTTGGAGTTTGTCGGTCCCCAAGTCAGCACCAGTAATGCTAGCTTGGTGTGCAACAACCGGTGGTGGTAAGTATAACCAGAGATACTGGAATATAATGACCTCTCTGGTATAAATGAGCAAATAACGTCTGATTATGTTATTGCTGGTTAAGTAAGTATAATGGCGCAGAGAGGATGGTTGCCCCTTTGCGGGTTCCTAACCAACTGTGCTATTTGTTAGTTTTTTTCCCACATTGTTTGTAACTAATTTTGTACATAATCTTGCTGCTATTGTCTCTTTTGACCAAAAAAGTACTTTGTTACCTACTTCCCAGTCCGTTTGACTGTGATCCTGGCTCAGTTGACACGCTGGTAAGTGAAATCGAACAACCTATTGAGCTGTCATTCGACCGAATGCTGCAGACAACCCATTCACTGGTCACTACAGAGGAATTTAGGTTCCTGGATCAAAAGGAACTCCCTGCAGTCTCCCTCTGAGCATCAATGCCGTGTTCAAAACAACTGGGAACTTGGAACTCGGAAAATCTCAGACTTCCGACTCTAGTGCATTTAAGACAACTTGGAATTCAGAAAGAAACAAGTTCTGACTGGGGAAAAATTGCCATCCAATTGCCATCAGGCTGCCATAAGATAAAGAAGCCCATTGTTTATGAGGATTGCCTGCTGCATTTGTTTGACAGATGTCCAGTTTACAACTGAACATGCAGCATCGGTGTCAAGCAGACATGCCCTCGCTGTGAGCATTCCTATAAATGGAACGGGGAGGACACTTCAATCAGATCAAAGGTCTAAGCAATTTCTACTTTTGTTCCTATTCACCTTCATAACCTAGCCTGGTGGAACCAGCCTGATCATGGAGTTTACCATTCTATTTCACTTCACGTTTTCTGACATCTGAAGTGAAATATAATGGTGAATGGAGCCATCTGGTTGGTTACACCAGGCTAATCATAACCACCATTAAATAATATAATCAGTGTTGTGTGTGTGACCGACCAGTACCCTTGATGAGCTGATCTATGCTGCCATGTCCGTCAATGGGGCGCTGGCAAAGATCTGACCTCCAACCTCAACTCTTGCCTGCTCGCCAACGGCCATCGATGGGGAGAACAGAATTAGTTAGGTTTAGTCTGACCTGTTCAAACTTCAACATTTATTTTGTTATTTTTATTTTACCTTTTTAAAGTGCACTGTTTCTAGGCCATCATTGAAAATAAGAATTTGTTCTTAACTGACATGCCTAGTTAAAAAAAGGTAAAATATAAAAACATTCTGAACAAGGCAGTTCAGGGGCAAACTTAAAGTCATACCACATATTCTTAATTGGATTGAGGTCTGGGCATTGTCTAGACATTTAAATGTTTCCCTTTGAACCACTCGAGTGTTGCTTTAGCAGTATGCATAGGGTCATTGTCCTGCTGGAAGGTGAACCTCCGCCCCAGTCTCAAATCTCTGGAAGACTGAAAGGGTGAGGGTTTCCCTCAAGAATTTCCCTGTGACCAGTTTCCCAGTCCCTGCCAATGAAAAACATCCAATGAAAAACATGATGCTGCCACCACCATGCTTCACTGTGGGGATGGTGTTCTCGGGGTGATGAGAGGTGTTGGGTTTGTCCCGGACTTAGCGTTTTCCTTGATGGCCAAAAAGCTCAATTTTAGTCTCATCTGACCAGAGTGCCTTCTTCCATATGTTTGGGGAGTCTCCCACATGCCTTTTGGTGAACACCAAACGTGTTTGCTTATTTTTTTCTTTAAGCAATGGCGTTTTTTCTGGCCACTCTTGTGTAAAGCCCAGCTCTGTGGAGTGTACAGCTTAAAGTGGTCCTATGGACAGATACTCCAATCTCTGCTGTGGAGCTTTGCAGCTCCTTTCTTTGCAGGTTTGTTGTGGTGTCATAATCTTTCCATTTTTTAATAATCAATTTAATGATGCTCCGTGGGATGTTCAAAGTTTCGAATAATTTTTTATAACCCAACCCTGATCTGTACTTCTCCACAACTTTGTCCCTGACCTGTTTGGAGAGCTCCTTGGTCTTCATGGTGCCACTTGCTTGGTGGTGCCCCTTGCAGACTCTAGGGCCTATGGGGCCTTTCAGAACACGTGTGTATATACTGAGATCATGTGATAGATCATGTGACTTTATTTAACTAATTATGTGACTTTTATTGAACTCCACCTGCAGGAGGTTTGTTTGTTGTGATGGAGGTCTGATGAATAAGGAAGGTCTGGTGAATTAGGCAGGTGTGATGAATTAGGCAGTGGTGATGAATTAGGCAGGTGTGATGAATTAGACAGTGGTGATGAATTAGGCAGTGGTGATGAATTAGGCAGGTCTGGTGAATTAGGCAGGTGTGATGAATTAGGCAGGTGTGATGAATTAGGCAGGTGTGATGAATTAGACAGTGGTGATGAATTAGGCAGTGGTGATGAATTAGGCAGGTCTGGTGAATTAGGCAGGTGTGATGAATTAGGCAGGTGTGATGAATTAGGCAGGGCTGATGAATTAGGCAGGTGTGATGAATTAGGCAGGTCTGGTAAATTAGGAAGGTCTGATGAATTAGGCAGGGCTGATGAATTAGGCAGGTCTGATGAATTAGGCAGGTCTGGTGAATTAGGCAGGTCTGATGAATTAGGCAGGTGTGATGGATTAGGCAGGTCTGATGAATTAGGCAGGTGTGATGAATTAGGCAGGTCTGGTAAATTAGGAAGGTCTGATGAATTAGGCAGGGCTGATGAATTAGGCAGGTGTAATGAATTAGGCAGGTCTGGTAAATTAGGAAGGTCTGATGAATTAGGCAGGGCTGATGAATTAGGCAGGTGTGATGAATTAGGCAGGGCTGATGAATTAGGCAGGTGTGATGAATTAGGCAGGGCTGATGAATTAGGCAGGTGTGATGAATTAGGCAGGTCTGATGAATTAGGCAGGGCTGATGAATTAGGCAGGTGTGATGAATTAGGCAGGTCTGGTAAATTAGGAAGGTCTGATGAATTAGGCAGGTCTGGTAAATTAGGAAGGTCTGAAAATTAGGCAGGTCTGGTGAATTAGGCAGGTCTGATGAATTAGGCAGGGCTGATGAATTAGGCAGGTCTGGTGAATTAGGCAAGGCTGATGAATTAGGCAGGTCTGGTGAATTAGGCAGTGGTGATGAATTAGGAAGGTCTGATGAATTAGGCAGGTCTGATGAATTAGGTAGTTTTGATGAATTAGGCAGGTCTGGTGAATTAGGCAGTGGTGATGAATTAGGCAGGTCTGGTGAATTAGGTAGGTTTGATGAATTAGGCAGGTCTGGTGAATTAGGCAGTGGTGATGAATTAGGAAGGTCTGATGAATTAGGCAGGTCTGGTAAATTAGGCAGGTGTGATGAATTAGGCAGGTCTGGTGAATTAGGCAGGTCTGATGAATTAGGCAGGGCTGATGAATTAGGCAGGTCTGGTGAATTAGGCAGTGGTGATGAATTAGGAAGGTCTGATGAATTAGGCAGGTCTGATGAATTAGGTAGGTTTGATGAATTAGGCAGGTCTGGTGAATTAGGCAGGTCTGGTGAATTAGGCAGGTCAGGTGAATTAGGCAGTGGTGATGAATTAGGCAGGTCTGGTGAATTAGGCAGGTCTGGTGAATTAGGCAGGTCTGGTGAATTAGGCAGGTCTGATGAATTAGGCAGGTGTGATGAATTAGGCAGGTCTGGTGAATTAGACAGTGGTGATGAATTAGGCAGGTCTGGTAAATTAGACATGGTTACGCAAGACAAAAACAAAAGTAGGGTGGCTGGGCGTATAAGGTGAATATTTAGGAATCCAAGGGTTGCGAGTTCAAATCTTATTATGGACAACTATAGCATTTTAGGTCATTAGCAACTTTCCAACTACTTACTACTTTTTAGCTACAGTGTAACTACTTAGCATGTTAGCTAACCCTAACCCTTGTTAACTAACCCTTCCCCTAACCCTAACCTAACTCCCAAACTTAACCCTAACACTTAGCCTAGTTATGTTAGCCACCTAGCTAGAATTTGTTATCATATGTTTTGCAAATATGTAACATATTGTACATTTTGCAAATTCGGTGCACATAATACGAATTGTAATTTGTAACATATTATATGAAATGGAAGATGGACATCCACAAATGAATACATACAATACGAAACATAAAATATCATACTAAATTGAGTGTCTCGAATGAATAGACAGAATAATACGAAATGCTCTAAAACCAGGTTAGGCTTTGAGGTTGTGGCCTCACTATTCAAGCAGGCAGCTTGAATAGTGAGGTTCAGGAATGTCCTCTGAAAAGAATAAGTATGTTTGTATATTGCAAAGTCGGATACTCAGGCTAACGTCAAACATGTAGCTAAATCCAAAGCGTTGGCCTTCCATGGATGTTTATACGACAAGTTATGGACTCTGGTTTACATCTCGTGCAGTGCTCAATCTCGCACTTAACAGCTAGCTACGTTGAAGAGATTGTTAGCTAGCTAGCTACGTTGAAGAGATTGTTAGCTAGCTAGCTACGTTGAAGAGATTGTTAGCTAGCTAGCTACGTTGAAGAGATTGTTAGCTAGCTAGCTAATAATTTGGCTAAAAACCCTGTATTACTTTGCTGAATATCGCTGTCTGATCCACTTTTGTTGTTGTGGTCTTTTATCTTTTTTATATTCTTGTTTGAGTTTCTTGTTTTACAGACCGATGGATTCTTATCTCGGCTTACATATCCTATATATTTTTTTAAACACTTTTTCCATTCCTGGAGGAAGAGTCCAGTTGCCTCTGGATGCCGGAGACTGCATGGAAATGCTCGGAAATGTCCAACTGACCAATTTGCTGCTTCCATTATAAAACGCATAAGTTTATTTGTTAGTGTAGCTGTAACATTCGTAATCAGATTGACCCTTTTCTTATCAAAATTGGCGCCGGTGACTCGCACAACATACTACACAACACTGTGACATCATTGCGCGAGACCAATCAATGACTCTACCACACCCACCGGCCTATTTGATTGGACGTCAGTACCAGATATCAAACGAGGCTGAATATCCCGCTTGGTTTCAGGAATGCAATGGACTGTGGACAAAGGAGAAATGAAATAGGAACCGTGATGTTCACCGCACGGCCCTGCAGTGGAGAAGCGCCACACGGGGACTGTGAGGGAGGCCGGTAGAGAGGAGGTGAGCAGGTTTTTACACTTATAGGCCTACTTTGTTGAACTCTCTGGACTCACCCCTCTGGATGTGTCAGGGTATTTTTCACCAGGCAGCAGAGAAAAGCAGGTCCTATTACACACAGTGAGGGTTGAGGACAGTGTCAATGCCGTCAGCGACAACACAGGCTGCATCCCAAATGGCACCCTTTTCCCTCTTTAAAGTACACTATTGATAAGACCCTGGTTAAAATAAGTGCACTATATAGGGAATAAGGTGCAATTTGGGACGAACCCTACAGATGCCCTCTACTCCTCTACTCTAACCCAGCACCACACTGCAGATGGGGCCAGAGGGAGTCGTGCTTGGCTGCCTGGCTGGCTGGCTGTGTTGTCGTCCAGTCCAACTGCATTAGTTTAGTTAGACCATCTGAAGGTGAACTGCTCTAGGATGTTATTCAACCTTTGTGAATTTGAATACCTGGCAGGACTGGACTGCATTTATAATGACCATTATGTTTGCGTCCCAAATTGTACCCTATTCCCTATATAGTGCAATACTTTAAACCAGAGCCATATGGAACCCTATTCCCTATATATAGTGTACTACTTTAGACCAGAGCCATATGGAACCCTATTCCCTATATATAGTGCACTACTTTAGACCAGAGCCATATGGAACCCTATTCCCTATATAGTGCACTACTTTAGGCCAGAGCCCTAAGCCCTATATAGTGCACTACATTGGACCAAAAGTGGTGCACTATAAATGGAATAGGGTGCCCTTTGGAATGCAAGGTCAGTCAAGATGAAATGACTTGTTTCCTGCTTCAGAAAATGACTGAAGATGATAGAAATAATAAATAGTCCTTTTGGATCTGGGATGTAATACATTCAGACAGACAGAACAGGTAGACTATTGTTTCAGACAGACAGAACAGGTAGAGACTATTGTTTCAGACAGACAGAACAGGTAGAGACTATTTACACTCACTCTCTAAACGTCCAACCTTTTCACACACTCACACACACAGGGGCTGATTGGCCATCTGGCAAGTCTGGAGGTTGCCAGATGTGCTGAACCATTTTTTTAGGAAGGTGGGCTGGTAGAAATATATATATTTTTTAAATATATCGTATTTTGGGGGGAAAAGAGAACAATGCAGCCGACAGCTCATGGGCCTATCTTAGGCTATACCTTTTTCTCTGTTGGTATAATCTAACAGCTTCCTCTATTGGGCCAATGCAGTGCAGAACCGCCCCCTACCAAGAGGGTCTGGTTAAGTTTGAAGTCAAACCAGCCAACAGTTAGCCAGCCCTATTACATTTTAGTTATTTAGCAGATGCTCGTATCCAGAGCAACTTACATACATTTTCATACTTTTTCCCCCATACTGGTCCCCCGTGGGAATTGAACCGACAACCCTGGCATTGTAAGCACCATGCTCTACCACGTTGTTCTACCAACTGAGCCTCAGGACCCATTTCTACTGACGTCTCCGAAATGACCGGTAGAAAATGTAAAGTGGGTGAGGAGATAAGAAAAAAAAGCTCGATGCCTTCGGAAAGTATTCAGACCCCCTTGACTTCTTCCACATTTAATTTACGTTACAGCCTTATTCTAAAATGAATTAAATAAATACAAAATCTCAGCAATCTACGCACAATACCTCATAATGACAAAGCAAAAACGGATTTTTAGAATTTGTTGCAAATTGATATACATATATATTTTTTAAATACTTTTTCCCGTCAGTATTCAGACCCTTTTCTATGAGACTCGAAAATTGAGCTCAGATGCATCCTGTTTCCATTGATCATCCTTGAGATGTTTCTACAAATTGATTGGAGTACACCTGTGGTAAATCCAATTGATTGGACATGATTTGGAAAGGCACACACCTGTCTATATAAGGTCCCACAGTTGACAATGCATGTTAGAGCAAAAATCAAACCATGAGGTTGAAGAAATTGTCCGTAGAGCTCCGAGACAGGATTGTGTCGAGGCACAGATCTGGGGAAGGGTACCAAAAAATGTATGCAGCATTGAAGGTCCCCAAGAACACAGTGGCCTCCATCATTATTAAATGGAAGACGTTTGGAACCACCAAGACATTTCCTAGCTAGTTAGGTTGGCCAGAGGTTCAGCATGATTTAGCTAGCTACTTAGCTAGCTGATCAGCGTGCTAGATCACCAAGTAGAACTTCTGTGTCCAAAAGTGAAACCAATTTCAAAGAGAATTTACCCACTCTTCTTTCTTGTGAACAATATTTATTTCGGACAATCTGTTCTGTCTGTTCTTTGCACACTTCTCATAGCCACGTCCATACTGATTCTTCACGATGAACTGTCACATGATTTCAGTGGTTGCAGTCCAAACTCAAAGTAGACAGCCCTCGGCCCTAAACCCGCATCCCTTGAATTACATTTTACATCGTCACATTTGAGTGTACCGTTAAACGTCCCTTGCCCAAACGAGGTAGAGTGATGATTGAAGAGACAATATCCTTGGTGGAAATCTTGAAATTGAGCTTAAAAACAACCAACCTAAAGCTAAGACTATACCTAGCAAGCTAACGTAGCTAGCTAGCACTCCTGTCAGGTAGCTAGCTAGCTACAGTTACCCATAGCTGGCTAGCTAGTTTTAAAGTTTGGTCATTTATCCCAATAAATGTCAGAATTCCCCAAATATGTGTTTGAAGCTGGTTACCCTTCACTTCGAGACTAACCCAATTTTCCAACACTAAAATCAATGTTATCTACATGTATATATATATATTTTTTAGCAAACTAGTGTCATAATTTTGTCTGACATACCGGAAACTTGTTGATTGAAATTGGACACTTCGCGGCCACCATAGTATGACCCGTCACTACAGTGTGCATTGAATCGTGGGTCATATCAACCCAACAATTGATCAGAGTTGTTCACGCGCTCCATCGAGCTAAACCGTTAGAGGGGGCAACGTTAGTGAATTGGACCTCCACTTAAGATGGTAATCAAACTGCATCTGGTTGCGACAGGGATTCCCCCCAACAGGAAGTGGCTAGTGTGAGGCCCGAGGGGGGTAAAAAAAAACGTGTTTGGATCGCAGCCAATGTCAACGCAAAATTCTGGGCACGTTCCAGATCGTCTTCATTTCAAGTCCGTTTCACAAATCTCACAAAGTCGGTGAAAACCAACGAACGACATCAATAATGTGGCTTGAGATCTTCAGATGAGGCCATCATTCCTGGAATAAATAAGTGTACCAATGCATCATCAGGGTTTCAAACGTGGGACAAGATGCATCATGGGAGTTGACCGTTGGTCTGAAAACCAACCATTTATGTTCCTGGTACAGAGCAACAATGCATCACACCCAAATGTGAGAAAATAGCAATTGTTTAACTCTTCATGGTTAAATTAGTTAAATAGAGGCTCACTATTTGGCATTCACTGACTGGCTATCGCACAATTTTGACCAATCTGTTATAACCCATGTATCAATGGTTTATAATGCATTTACAAATGATTAAATAACCATTAATCAAATCAAATGTATTTATAAAGCCCTTCTTATATCAGCTGATATCTCAAAGTGCTGTACAGAAACCCAGCCTAAAACCCCAAACAGCAAGCAATGCAGGTGTAGAAGCACGGAGGCTAGGAAAAACTCCCTAGAAAGGCCAAAACCTAGGAAGAAACCTAGAGAGGAACCAGGCTATGTGGGGTGGCCAGTCCTCTTCTGGCTGTGCCGGGTGGAGATTATAACAGAACATGGCCAAGATGTTCAAATATTCATAGATGACCAACAGGAGATTATAACAGAACATGGCCAAGATGTTCAAATATTCATAGATGACCAACAGGAGATTATAACAGAACATGGCCAAGATGTTCAAATATTCATAGATGACCAACAGGAGATTATAACAGAACATGGCCAAGATGTTCAAATGTTCATAAATGACCAACAGGAGATTATAACAGAACATGGCCAAGATGTTCAAATATTCATAGATGACCAACAGGAGATTATAACAGAACATGGCCAAGATGTTCAAATGTTCATAGATGACCAGCAGGAGATTATAACAGAACATGGCCAAGATGTTCAAATGTTCATAGATGACCAACATTAATAGTCAAATTACAAAACCTTTATAAACTCTTTACAAATGGAACCTTATTGTAAAGTGTTACCTAGAGGGGTGATGAACCTGAACTATATTAACAAAAGAAAAACTCACAACCAAGTTATCACTCAAACTTCTAAAAAACCGTGTCACAAAAAAAAAGAAGATAAATAATGTAGAGGGAAAAAAAGACAGTTTGTGTTTATTTACCAGCTGTTGGGTAGCAACAGAGCTACAGAGATATTAGTGGAATAAATTAGAGAGGTTGAACTAACAGCTCATGACATGAGGTAGTGTCTGAGAATGTAGAATAAACATGTATTTGCGTAGGTCTTTGAAGAGAGCCTGAGCTCAGGCTAGTGGCCAACTGGGTGAAGGCAGGGTGGGGCTGTGTATTGGGAATAAGGCCTGGGTTGATTAAAGCTGGTAGTACTGGTACGCCAACATGACTAATGCTCTCAAATCAAATCAAAACTAATTCTATTTGTCACATGCGCCGTATACAATAGCTGTAGATTTACCGTGAAATGCTTATTTACAAGCCCTTAACCAACAATGCAATTCAGGAAATAGAGTTAAGAAAATATTTACTAAATAAACTAAAGTTAAATATATATTTTTTTTTAAGTCCACTACTACCCTAAACCTAACCCTGCCCTATATAGTCCACTACTACCCTAACCCTGCCCTATATAGTCCACTACTACCCTAAACCTAACCCTTCCCTATATAGTCCACTACTACCCTAACCCTGCCCTATATAGTTCACTACTACCCTAACCCTGCCCTATATAGTCCACTACTACCCTAAGACAGAGCCTCATCTTTCTCCTTCCTCTACTCCCTTTATCCACTAATTACGCAACCCAGGAGATCTGAGGATTATACATGGAGATACACAAAGCTTCTTCTTCCATTACTCATAGCAGTTCCAAGAAGAGTCTAGACAGTTCCAAGGATCCAAGCTTACTCTACACATAGTCTAGACAGTTCCAAGGATCCACGTTACTCTACACAGAGTCTAGACAGTTCCAAGGATCCAACCTTACTCTACACAGAGTCTAGACAGTTCCAAGGATCCAAGCTTACTCTACACAGAGTCTAGACAGTTCCAAGGATCCAAGCTTACTCTACACAGAATCTAGACAGTTCCAACGATCCAACCTTACTCTACACAGAGTCTCGACACTTCCAAGGATCCAAGTTTACTCTCCACAGAGTCTAGACAGTTCCAAGGATCCAAGCTTACACTACACAGAGTCTCGACACTTCCAAGGACCAAGTTTACTCTACACAGAGTCTAGACAGTTCCAAGGATCCAAGTTTACGCTCCACAGAGTCTAGACACTTCCAAGGATCCAACCTTACTGTACACAGAGTCTAGACACTTCCAAGGATCCAACCTTACTATATACAGAGTCTAGACACTTCCAAGGATCCAGCCTTACTATACACAGAGTCTAGACACTTCCAAGGATCCAACCTTACTATACACAGAGTCTAGACACTTCCAAGGATCCAACCTTACTATACACAGAGTCTAGACACTTCCAAGGATCCAACCTTACTATACACAGAGTCTAGACACTTCCAAGGATCCAACCTTACTGTACACAGAGTCTAGACACTTCCAAGGATCCAACCTTACTATATACAGAGTCTAGACACTTCCAAGGATCCAGCCTTACTATACACAGAGTCTAGACACTTCCAAGGATCCAACCTTACTATACACAGAGTCTAGACACTTCCAAGGATCCAACCTTACTATACACAGAGTCTAGACACTTCCAAGGAGGTTGATGATCTTTTTCCAGTTTACAGATTGATGAATCAATGGAGAAACCCTTAACAAAAAGTCACCTAAAGACACAATTCCTGATTTACTGTGTGACTTGAATAGCAGGTAAGAAGATTATTCTTTAGTGTCCACTTTTCCAAGCCTTGTATATATATTGCCTAGTTAAATAAAAGTTAAATAAAAAATAATAATTGAACTCCAACTCAGACGAACTAACACTGACTGTTATGAGTGTAACCTCTCTCCAGAGATGAGTGATACCACACTTCCCTTGAATCATTTGCTGATGTCAGATTTGGTTAACGTGATGCAATATGAAAATACACCATGCAAGTGTTTCATTGAAAAGTCATAGCACACAATTACTATATGTTGAAATACTACAATACATGGTAATGGGGACTGGTAAGTTGTCTGCATTTAAATTTAGATATATTTTTTTTAACCTTTATTTAACTAGGCAAGTCAGTTAAGAACAAATTCTTATTTTCAACTACAGCCTAGGAACAGTGGGTTAACTGCCTGTTCAGGGTTAGAAAGACAGATTTGTACCTTGTCAGCTCAGGGATTCAAACTTGCAACCTTTCGGTTACTAGTCCAACGCTCTAACCACTAGGCTACCCTGCCGCCCCTTAAACTGCATTGTTGGTAAGCAATGCCAGGGGCAAATTGCCATAATGTGTTTTTGTGTATTTGCTTGTTGCCGGTTGTTGCTTAAGGCCAATGACTTTGTCTTTTCAGTACATTAAAATGTTTCTAGGTGATTTAAATGAATTCCAACTTGTGGAGGAGGTATGTCGACCCGGAGAGGGCCAGACTCTGTCTTGCTCTTAAAACAGGACCTGACAACTCTAACACTTTAATTTCTTATTTTAGGACCCTTCAAGAACCAATAGTCAACGTAACTATTTATTTGTTTATACCTCTTGGTTGATAACCATTGTTTTCATTGCTAAAATGGTGATGTGTTTGGAAATGTAAGTCCATTGGTGTGTAATGATCTGAGAACAGTGATATCGGTCTCACATGTGACATCACCCCTCACCCGAGAGTCATCTCCGCTCCAAGAACGTGTAAAGGTTCTTGGAATTAGGTTACTGCCTTTACTGTGCAATATAATGTGATTAAAGCCCAGGGGAATGTCCCCTTTCAACAATGCCCAGTTCTGTACCACATTGTTACTCATTAAAGCGTACTGTGGTGTTACTAAGGTGTTACTATGATGTTAATAATACGCTACAATGATGTTACTATGGTGTTACTATGATGTTGATATGGTGTTACTATGATGTTACTATGGTGTTACTAAGGTGTTACTATGATGTTAATATTACGCTACAATGATGTTACTATGGTGTTACTAAGGTGTTACTATGATGTTAATATTACGCTGCAATGATGTTACTATGGTGTTACTATGATGTTGATATGGTGGTACTATGATGTTACTATGGTGTTACTATGATGTTACTATGGTGTTACTATGATGTTAATATTACGCTACAATGATGTTACTATGGTGTTACTATGATGTTACTATGGTGTTACTAAGGTGTTACTATGATGTTAATATTACGCTGCAATGATGTTACTATGGTGTTACTATGATGTTGATATGGTGGTACTATGATGTTACTATGGTGTTACTATGGTGTTACTATGATGTTACTATGGTGTTACTATGATGTTACTATGGTGTTACTATGGTGTTACTATGATGTTACTATGGTGTTACTATGATGTTACTATGGTGTTACTATGATGTTGATATGGTGGTACTATGATGTTACTATGGTGTTACTATGATGTTGATATGGTGGTACTATGGTGTTACTATGGTGTTACTATGGTGTTACTATGATGTTGATATGGTGGTACTATGATGTTACTATATGGTGGTTATTTTACTGGTGTTACTATGGTGTTACTATGATGTTACTATGGTGTTACTATGATGTTGATATGGTGGTACTATGATGTTACTAAGGTGTTACTATGGTGTTACTATGATGTTACTATGGTGTTACTATGATGTTGATATGGTGGTACTATGATGTTACTATGGTGTTACTATGATGTTGATATGGTGGTACTATGATGTTACTATGGTGTTACTATGATGTTGATATGCACATACTACCTCGACTAACCGGTGCCCTCGCACATTGACTCTGTACCGGCACCCCCCTGTATATATTGTTATTTTACTGCTGCTCTTTAATTACTTGTTACCTTTCTCTCTTAGTCTTATCCGTATTTTTTTTAAACTGCATTGTTGGTTAGGGGCTCGTAAGTAAGCATTCCACTGTAAGGTCTACTACACCTGTTGTATTTGGCACATGTGACCAATAACATTTGATTTGATTTGGCGTTAATATTATGGTGTAAATATTACCCTACAATGATGTTACTATGGTGTTACTATGATGTTAATATTACGCTACAATGATGTTACTATGGTGTTAATATAATGCAACTATGGTGTTACTAAGGTGTTACTAAGGTGTTACTATGGTGTTACTATGGTGTTACTAAGGTGTTACTATGGTGTTACTATGATGTTAATAAGGTGTTACTAAGGTGTTACTATGATGTTAATATGGAGTTACTATGGTGTTACTATGATGTTAATATGGTGTTACTATGATGTTACTAAGGTGTTACTAAGGTGTTACTCTGATGTTAATATGGTGTTAATATGGTGGTACTATGATGTTACTATGGTGTTACTATGATGTTACTAAGGTGTTACTATGATGTTAATATTACGCTACAATGATGTTACTATGGTGTTACTATGGTGTTAATATGGTGTTACTATGATGTGTTACTGTGACATTGCTATTGTGTGTTGATGCTTTTGGCATGGTCAGTGTCTCATTCCTTAATTGTAAATTATAGACATGACACACACACACACACACACACACACACTGCATGCAGACACACACACACACACACACACACACACACACACACACACACACACACACACACACACACACACACACACACACACAGGCATGCTGCATGCAGACACACACACACACACACACACACACACACACACACACACACACACACACACACACACAGGCATGCACGCATGCAGACAAACACACACACACACACACACACACACACACACACACACACACACACACACACACACACACACACACACACACACACACACACACACACACACACACACACTCAGGACATCAGAACAACAGGAGTCATAATCTTGTAACATTACTCATTTTATTAAAAAAACAGTAAAAAAATAAACAAATAAACAAATAAGACGAGGAAACTTTAGTTGCTGTGGTTCATACACGAGTTGACTTGATTTAAAACCACGGGATTGAAGTAGTATTTGTGACGGTTAATTCATTTTGACAGTTGGAAATGCTAAATCCTCTGGGGCTTAACACACAGGCCTGTCTAAGTAGGGTAAATAGAGCCAAAGCTACTGTGATCAATTTCAGACGGCAGAACTCCATGTTGGGTTAACTGTTAACATGCTGTGTCCACATGCTTAGAACAACCACCCACTTCATTACATGTCAGTGACGGTGGGCACGGACGGTTGATTTTAAAACGCACGGTATAAATTGCAAGGGACCATTGATCACACTGAAGTATTGTAAATGGAACATTCCAGGCAGGAGAATATTATGTGGCTGTACACAACAGCTAAGACATGTAATTATCAAGTGAAGCTTTACCCTGTTGTAGGATTGCCTGACTGAATAATGTATAGGCTATCTCAGGAGAGTGACAGCAAACTGCAGAAGGTCAGTGGGTTTATCCCCTGAGAACCTAGAGCATTGGTGAGAGATTAGACCTGTACAGACAGAGGGAACAATCAATATTAGTCCAATATCTCTTCTCAGGTTAGCGTTTTTCCACCATGAATGTTGTTCTGGAGGCAGCTCTGCAGAGTGGTCACTAGCTGGCACAGCCACAAAGTCATTTTAAACCTTAACCCACACTCCTAACCCTAACCTTAACCCCTAACCTTAACCTTAACTCCTAACCCTAACTCCTAACTCCTAACCCTAACTCCTAACTCCTAACCCTAACCTTAACCCCTAACCTTAACCTTAACCCACACTCCTAACCCTAACCTTAACCCCTAACCTTAACCTTAACCCACACTCCTAACCCTAACCTTAACCCCTAACCTTAACCTTAACCACACTCCTAACCCTAACCTTAACCCCTAACCTTTACCTTAACCCACACTCCTAACCCTAACCTTAACCCCTAACCTTTACCTTAACCACACTCCTAACTCCAATGCCTAACCTTAACCCCTAACCTTAACCTAACCAACCCTAACCCTAACTCCTAACTTAACCCCTAACTCCTAACCCCTAACTTAACCTTAACCCTAACTCTAACCTAACCCTAACCTTAACCCTAACTAACCTAACCCTAACCTAACTCCTAACTCCTAACCCCTAACTCCTAACTCCTAACCCTACCCTAACCCTAACCTTAACCCCTAACCTTTACCTTAACCCACACTCCTAACCCTAACCTTAACCCCTAACCTTTACCTTAACCACACTCCTAACTCCAATGCCTAACCTTAACCCTAACTCCTAACTCCTAACTCCTAACTCCTAACCCCTAACCCCTAACCCCTAACTCCTAACCCCTAACTCCTAACCCCTAACTCCTAACTCTTACCCTAACGCTAACTCCTAACTCCTAACTCTAATCCCCTAAACCTAACTCCTAACTCCTAACCCTCCTAACCCCTAACTCCTAACCCTAACTAACTCCTAACCTAACCCTAACACTAACTCTAACCCTAACCCTAACTCCTAACTCCTAACTCTAACTCTAACCCTAACTCCTAACTCCTAACTCTAACCCTAACCCTAACCCCTAACTTCTAACTCCTACCCCTAACTCCTAACTCTAACCCTAACACTAACTCCTAACTCCTAACCCCTAACTCCTAACTCCTAACCCTAACTCCTAACTCCTAACTCTAACCCTAACTCCTAACTCCTAACTCTAACCCTAACTCCCTAACTCTAACCCTAACTCCTAACTCCTAACCCTAACTCCTAACTCCTAACCCTAACTCCTAACCCTAACCCTAACTCCTAACCCTAACAGTAACTCCTAACTCCTAACCCTAACTCCTAACTCCTAACTTTTAACCCTAACTCCTAACCCTAACTCTAACCCTAACTCCTAACCCTAACTCCTAACTCCTAACCCTAACTCCTAACTCCTAACTCCTAACCCTAACTCCTAACCCTAACCCTAACTCCTAACCCTAACCCTAACTCCTAACCCTAACTCCTAACTCCTAATCCTAACTCCTAATCCTAACCGTAACCCTAACCTTAACCACACTCCTAACCCTAACTCCTAACCCTAACCCTAACTCCTAACCCTAACTCCTAATCCTAACCTTAACCCTAACCTTAACCACACTCCTAACCCTAATGCCTAAACCTAAACTTAAACCTAACCTTAACCTTAACCATAACCCTAACCTTAACCACGGGGGCGTATGCCTTATGGCCAACGAGACATGGTGTGATGAAAGAAACATACAGGAACTCAAATCCTTCTGTTCACCTGATTTAGAATTCCTCACAATCAAATGTAGACCGCATTATCTACCAAGAGAATTCTCTTCGATTATAATCACAGCCGTATATATCCCCCCCCAAGCAGACACATCGATGGCTCTGAACAAACTTTATTTAACTCTTTGCAAACTGGAAACCATTTATCCGGAGGCTGCATTCATTGTAGCTGGGGATTTTAACAAGGCTAATCTGAAAACAAGACTCCCTAAATTTTATCAGCATATCGATTGCGCAACCAGGGGTGGAAAGACCTTGGATCATTGTTACTCTAACTTCCGCGACGCATATAAGGCCCTGCCCCGCCCCCCTTTCGGAAAAGCTGACCACGACTCCATTTTGTTGATCCCTGCCTACAGACAGAAACTAAAACAAGAGGCTCCCACGCTGAGGTCTGTCCAACACTGGTCCGACCAAGCTGACTCCACACTCCAAGACTGCTTCCATCACGTGGACTGGGATATGTTTCGTATTGCGTCAGATAACAATATTGACGAATACGCTGATTCGGTGTGCGAGTTCATTAGAACGTGCGTTGAAGATGTCGTTCCCATAGCAACGATTAAAACATTCCCTAACCAGAAACCGTGGATTGATGGCAGCATTCGCGTGAAACTGAAAGCGCGAACCACTGCTTTTAATCAGGGCAAGGTGTCTGGTAACATGACCGAATACAAACAGTGCAGCTATTCCCGCCGCAAGGCTATCAAACAAGCTAAGCGTCAGTACAGAGACAAAGTAGAATCTCAATTCAACGGCTCAGACACAAGAGGCATGTGGCATGGTCTACAGTCAATCGCGGACTACAGGAAGAAATCCAGCCCAGTCACGGACCAGGATGTCTTGCTCCCAGGCAGACTAAATAACTTTTTTGCCCGCTTTGAGGACAATACAGTGCCACTGACACGGCCTGCAACGAAAACATGCGGCCTCTCTTCACTGCAGCCGAGGTGTGTAAGACATTTAAACGTGTTAACCCTCGCAAGGCTGCAGGCCCAGACGGCATCCCCAGCCGCGCCCTCAGAGCATGCGCAGACCAGCTGGCCGGTGTGTTTACGGACATATTCAATCAATCCCTATACCAGTCTGCTGTTCCCACATGCTTCAAGAGGGCCACCATTGTTCCTGTTCCCAAGAAAGCTAAGGTAACTGAGCTAAACGACTACCGCCCCGTAGCACTCACTTCCGTCATCATGAAGTGCTTTGAGAGACTAGTCAAGGACCATATCACCTCCACCCTACCTGACACCCTAGACCCACTCCAATTTGCTTACCGCCCAAATAGGTCCACAGACGATGCAATCTCAACCACACTGCACACTGCCCTAACCCATCTGGACAAGAGGAATACCTATGTGAGAATGCTGTTCATCGACTACAGCTCGGCATTCAACACCATAGTACCCTCCAAGCTCGTCATCAAGCTCGAGACCCTGGGTCTCGACCCCGCCCTGTGCAACTGGGTACTGGACTTCCTGACGGGCCGCCCCCAGGTGGTGAGGGTAGGCAACAACATCTCCTCCCCGCTGATCCTCAACACTGGGGCCCCACAAGGGTGCGTTCTGAGCCCTCTCCTGTACTCCCTGTTCACCCACGACTGCGTGGCCACTCACGCCTCCAACTCAGTCATCAAGTTTGAGGATGACACAACAGTGGTAGGCTTGATTACCAACAACGACGAGACGGCCTACAGGGAGGAGGTGAGGGCCCTCGGAGTGTGGTGTCAGGAAAATAACCTCACACTCAACGTCAACAAAACTAAGGAGATGATTGTGGACTTCAGGAAACAGCAGAGGGAACACCCCCCTATCCACATCGATGGAACAGTAGTGGAGAGGGTAGCAAGTTTTAAGTTCCTCGGCATACACATCACAGACAAACTGAATTGGTCCACTCACACAGACAGCATTGTGAGGAAGGCGCAGCAGCGCCTCTTCAACCTCAGGAGGCTGAAGAAATTCGGCTTGTCACCAAAAGCACTCACAAACTTCTACAGATGCACAATCGAGAGCATCCTGGCGGGCTGTATCACTGCCTGGTACGGCAACTGCTCCGCCCACAACCGTAAGGCTCTCCAGAGGGTAGTGAGGTCTGCACAACGCATCACCAGGGGCAAACTACCTGCCCTCCAGGACACCTACACCACCCGATGTTACAGGAAGGCCATAAAGATCATCAAGGACATCAACCACCCGAGCCACTGCCTGTTCACCCCGCTATCATCCAGAAGGCGAGGTCAGTACAGGTGCATCAAAGCTGGGACCGAGAGACTGAAAAACAGCTTCCATCTCAAGGCCATCAGACTGTTAAACAGCCACCACTAACATTGAGTGGCTGCTGCCAACACACTGACACTGACTCAACTCCAACCACTTTAATAATGGGAATTGATGGGAAATGATGTAAATATATCACTAGCCACTTTAAACAATGCTACCTTATATAATGTTACTTACCCTACATAATTCATCTCATATGCATACGTATATACTGTACTCTATATCATCGACTGCATCCTTATGTAATACATGTATCACTAGCCACTTTAACTATGCCACTTGGTTTACATACTCATCTCATATGTATATACTGTACTCGATACCATCTACTGTATCTTGCCTATGCTGCTCTGTACCATCACTCATTCATATATCCTTATGTACATATTCTTTATCCCCTTACACTGTGTATAAGACAGTTTTGGAATTGTTAGTTAGATTACTTGTTGGTTATTACTGCATTGTCGGAACTAGAAGCACAAGCATTTCACTACACTCGCATTAACATCTGCTAACCATGTGTATGTGACAAATAAAATTTGATTTGATTTGACTCCTAACCCTAACCTTAAACCTAACCATAACCCTAACCTTAACCACACTCCTAACCCTAATGCCTAACCCTAACCCTAAACTTAACTACACTCCTAACCCTAATGCCTAACTCCTAACTTCTAACTCCTAACTCCTAACCCTAACCTTAAAAACATTTTTTACATTGTTTTATTTTTTATTTTTTTATATAGCCAATTTTGACTTTGTAGCTGGCCTATCTAAGGAGAAATCACCCAGTTCCGGCCCCAGGCCAAGACTCATCACAATGAACGTCAACCTGCATATCTCCTTTTAGTACTGCAAAATATCCATGGAAGTGACTCAGTTCATATGAAGCAGATTCCACATACATTCTACACTTAACAAGGAAGATAGATAAAAAAATCTATCTTTTGATGCGTCTTCACTCCCCTCCCCATGTTGAACTATTTGATACTTTGTCCCCACTGAACATTCTGCAACATTGTATGTTTTGTTTCTTGCTGTTAAGAGTGAAACAAAGCGTGATGTTATCAGATGTGATCTGAGGCATCTGAATCCCGGGTTCTGGGCTTTGCTGGAAAGGCGTCTGGGCGGCGGGGCACGGCGGCGTAGCAGGGGTACTCATGCAGCCGTAACCTAATTGCATACTGAACTGGCAGTAGAGAGCTAATAATAGAGACACATACTTCTTAACAGCTTACTGAAAGGTCATGGTCTCTCTCTATGCTTTTGTTTATTTAAAAGTAGCTGACCCAAAAAAATCAGCATCTCTAAATGACACTACATTGATTTGATGACAGTACATTGATTTGATGACAGTACATTGATTTGATGACAGTACATTGATTTGATGACAGTACGTTGATTTGATGACAGTAAATTGATTTGATGACAGTACATTGATTTGATAACACTACATTGATTTGATGACAGTAAATTGAAAGGGCAAATTAATTATCATAGATGACAGTCAATTGAAAGGGCAAATTAACCAAATATATCATAGTATCACTTAGAAATGTCCTATATACATATATATATATATATATATATATCTACTACCATTCAAAACAATGTAGTGTTATCAAATCAATGTAGTGTCACCAAATCAATGTACTGTCATCAAATCAATTTACTGTTATCAAATCACTTTACTGTTATCAAATCAATTTACTGTTATCAAATCAATTTACTGTTATCAAATCAACGTGATCAAATCAATGTACTGTCGTCAAATCAAGATATATATCTTGAACAGGATAATCTATTTTGGATGCAATTTGAATGGATTTGAAAAAGACTGCTAGAGAGTGCATGCGCCTGCACTGATAAAAAAAAAAAAAAAAAAAAATACAATAAAAAAAAAACCAAGGTGACACACGAAAGCCAGATTTAGACATTTGGGTCCTTATAGTACTGTAGCATAGGTTATTCCACAGAAAAAATGTAGGGCCTACCTGTCACAAGAAAACAAATGACCATGACGAGATGATGATAAGTCTACTATTGTGAACTGCACTCCATAGTTAGATAGGCCGTATGTCCCCACCCTGAGCATTGATGATTGATAATACAGAGAGCAGAGAGTAGGCAATAGAGAAGCCAGCTTTAGACAGAGCATATCATTTAACAGTTAGAGAGTAGGCCCTGGAGAAGCCAGCTTTAGACAGAGCATATCATTTAACAGTTAGAGAGTAGGCCCTGGAGAAGCCAGCTTTAGACAGAGCATATCATTTAACAGTTAGAGAGTAGGCCCTGGAGAAGCCAGCTTGAGACAGAGCATATCATTTAACAGTTAGAGAGTAGGCCCTGGAGAAGCCAGCTTTAGACAGAGCATATCATTTAACAGTTAGAGAGTAGGCCCTAGAGAAGCCAGCTTGAGACAGAGCATATCATTTAACAGTTAGAGAGTAGGCCCTAGAGAAGCCAGCTTTAGACAGAGCATATCATTTAACAGTTAGAGAGTAGGCCCTAGAGAAGCCAGCTTTAGACAGAGCATATCATTTAACAGTTAGAGTAGGCCCTAGAGAAGCCAGCTTTAGACAGAGCATATCATTTAACAGTTAGAGAGTAGGCCCTAGAGAAGCCAGCTTGAGACAGAGCATATCATTTAACAGTTAGAGAGTAGGCCCTAGAGAAGCCAGCTTTAGACAGAGCATATCATTTAACAGTTAGAGAGTAGGCCCTGGAGAAGCCAGCTTTAGACAGAGCATATCATTTAACAGTTAGAGAGTAGGCCCTGGAGAAGCCAGCTTTAGACAGAGCATATCATTTAACAGTTAGAGAGTAGGCCCTAGAGAAGCCAGCTTGAGACAGAGCATATCATTTAACAGTTAGAGAGTAGGCCCTAGAGAAGCCAGCTTTAGACAGAGCATATCATTTAACAGTTAGAGAGTAGGCCCTGGAGAAGCCAGCTTTAGACAGAGCATATCATTTAACAGTTAGAGAGTAGGCCCTAGAGAAGCCAGCTTGAGACAGAGCATATCATTTAACAGTTAGAGAGTAGGCCCTGGAGAAGCCAGCTTTAGACAGAGCATATCATTTAACAGTTAGAGAGTAGGCCCTAGAGAAGCCAGCTTGAGACAGAGCATATCATTTAACAGTTAGAGAGTAGGCCCTAGAGAAGCCAGCTTTAGACAGAGCATATCATTTAACAGTTAGAGAGTAGGCCCTGGAGAAGCCAGCTTTAGACAGAGCATATCATTTAACAGTTAGAGAGTAGGCCCTAGAGAAGCCAGCTTTAGACAGAGCATATCATTTAACAGTTAGAGAGTAGGCCCTAGAGAAGCCAGCTTGAGACAGAGCATATCATTTAACAGTTAGAGAGTAGGCCCTAGAGAAGCCAGCTTGAGACAGAGCATATCATTTAACAGTTAGAGAGTAGGCCCTGGAGAAGCCAGCTTTAGACAGAGCATATCATTTAACAGTTAGAGAGTAGGCCCTAGAGAAGCCAGCTTTAGACAGAGCATATCATTTAACAGTTAGAGAGTAGGCCCTGGAGAAGCCAGCTTTAGACAGAGCATATCATTTAACAGTTAGAGAGTAGGCCCTAGAGAAGCCAGCTTTAGACAGAGCATATCATTTAACAGTTAGAGAGTAGGCCCTGGAGAAGCCAGCTTTAGACAGAGCATATCATTTAACAGTTAGAGAGTAGGCCCTAGAGAAGCCAGCTTTAGACAGAGCATATCATTTAACAGTTAGAGAGTAGGCCCTAGAGAAGCCAGCTTTAGACAGAGCATATCATTTAACAGTTAGAGAGTAGGCCCTGGAGAAGCCAGCTTTAGACAGAGCATATCATTTAACAGTTAGAGAGTAGGCCCTAGAGAAGCCAGCTTTAGACAGAGCATATCATCAGTTCCATCTCACGTCATGCTGTTCATAGAAATCATTTATTATAAATTACTGCTTTCACGGCAGTTATTTACCCAGAGAAAAGGGAATTGTTTCGGCCGGTAAATCTCGGTAATTGAGTTCCCTACTCATCACTCAATGTAAACTGTCACCGGAATTTTGCGAAATTACTCACTGAAAGAAGGGGGTTCTACCGTGGATAAGGGCAGCATTTTCTCTACTACATACCTAGCTACATGTTTGTTCAGCTCTCCCTGCGTTACAGCCTTTTTTGAATGAGGTAGGCCTACAGTCATCTTCAGCAGCAGTGATCAGGTTTCGGGGGGGTCCAGTTTCGGGGGGGGGGATCCTTTCACTATGAGTTTTATTTTGGAGTGCAGGTGCTTCAATAAATTGCAAGTTGTGTTTCTAGCAGTGGACAGGTGTTTCTCGCCTGGACAGTTACCATTTTACAGTTATATTCTTGTCATTTTATCCCACCAAATCAAAGTAATGGGAGTACTTCCACGCTGAAAAAAGTACTTTTTTTTATATAGACGCTTCTGACATTTTTTTCATCTCACTCCCTAAAAACATTTAGTAGTATTGCATGAGTAACTTAGTGAGAGGACAAGAAGGATGACTCCCTGAGCAGGTCTCAAACCCAGGTCATCAGCACCAATGTGAACGCCTTATCCACTGTCAGAATAAGGGTCACCTCTAGAGAATGTGTTTATTGGGCCAGTATAGTTCACCTCTGCCCAGAATAAATCCTAACCCCTTCTCCCTTGAGTAGATCCGAAACAACTTTATAGGTTCAAGCAATAGAGTACATTGCATTTTAAAATAAATATCAGCTCTGTTAAAAGTACACTCAAGAAAATATATTAGATAACTATACAGAAAGTACATACATTGATGAAATAAGTAAGTAAAATCAATGATGAGAGAATGATCAGATTAACGTTTACCTGAGACGGATTACTGTATGAATGAACATGTATGCACAATGTAATCATGTTTGTCAACATGTGTCAAATACGTAATTAGAAACACTATGTTAAAAACACTGTGTGTGTGTGTGTGTGTATCACTAACCCTGCCAACAGACAAAGAGTTATGAGTTATGAATGGTTCACCAATCAGGGCCTTGATTGGCTCGGGCAACAGTAAAAATAACTGTTGTGTAATGAGGGAGGGACACATAAATGATCTTGCATCGTTCCCATGAAACGCGTCTAATATCTTATATTCTGAGAATGTGGCAACCATAGTTGTTTTTTTGGTGGGACGCTGATGGAATATTCTCCTAACCTCTCCTAAAAAGGAATAGAAAAGTTGTGTACAGCAGTAGTTCTATAGAATGAGCCGTGACTAGAATACAGCACATACATATGAAGAGGGGGACAAAAGTACGTAAACATCATTAAAATGACCAGTGTTCAATTACTTTTCTATGTACATAGGGCATCAGTCTATAAGGTGCAGAGAAGAGTAGAAGGTGGTAGCCGGATAGTAACAGAAACAAAGGTTCAGGGCAGGGGACTGGGCGCAGGCCGGCTAGTGATGATAATGCTCTGATCATGCTCTCCGTAAACCGATGTGAGCAAGACATTTAAACAGGTCAACATTCACAAAGCTGCGGGGCCAGATGGATTACCAGGACGTGTACTCAGAGCATGTGCAGACCAACTGCCAAGTGTCTTCACTGACATTTTCAACCTCTCCCTGACAGAGTCTGTAATACCTACATGTTTCAAGCAGACCACCATAGTGCCTGTGCCCAAGGAAGTGAAGGTAACCTGCCTAAATGACTACTGCCCTGTAGTAGCACTCACATCGGTAGCCATGAAGTGCTTTGAAAGGCTGGTCATGGCTCACATCCACACCATCATCCCGGAAAACCTAGACCCACTCCAATTTACATACCGCCCCAACAAATCCACAGATGACGAAATCTCAATTGCACTCCACACTGCCATTTCCCATCTGGACAAAAGGAACACCTATGTGAGAATGCTATTCATTGACGACAGCTCATCGTTCAACACCATAGTGCCCTCAAAGCTCATCACTAAGCGTAAGGACAGTGGGACTAATCACCTCCCTCTGCAACTGGATCCTGGACTTCCTGACGGGCCGCCCCCAGGCGGTAACAACACATCTGCCACGCTGATCCTCAACACTGGGGCCCGTCAGGGGTGCGTGCTTAGTCCCTCCTATACTCCTTATTCACCCACAACTGCGTGACCAAGCACGACTCCAAAACTATCATTAAGTTTGCTGACAACACAACAGTGAACTACAGGGAGGTCAGAGACCTGGCAGTGTGGTCCCAGGACAATAACCTCTCCCTCAATGTGAGCAAGACAAAGGAGCTCATCATGGACTACAGGAAAAGGAGGGTCGAACAGGCCCCCACTAACATCGACAGGGCTGTAGTGGAGCGGGTCGAGAGCTTCAGGTTCCTTGGTGTCCACATCACCAACGAACTATCATTGTCCAAACACACCAAGACAGTTGTAAAGAGGGCACGACAACACCTTTTCCCCCTTTAGGTTACTGAAAAGATTTGGCATGGGTCCCCAGATCCTCAAAAAGTTATACAGCTGCACCATCGAGAGCATCCTGACCGGTTGCATCACCGCCTGGTATGGCAACTACTCAGCATCCGACCGTAAGATGCTACAGAGGGTAGTGTGTATGGCCCAGTACATTACTAGGGCCAAGCTTCCTGCCATCCAGGACCTATATACTAGGTGGTGTCAGAGGAAGACCCCAAAAACTGTCAAAGGCTCCAGTCACCCTAGTCATAGACTGTTCTCTCTGCTACCACACGGCAAGCGGTACCGGAGCACCAAGTCTAGGTCCGAAAGGCTCCTTAACAGCTTCTACCCCCAAACCATAAGACTGCTGAGCAATTACTCAAATGGCTACCCGGAATATTTACATTGCCCCCCCCCCGCCTTTATTTTCTATGCGTAGTCACTTTACCCCTACCTACACGTACACATTACCTCGACTAACCTGTATCCCCGCCCCTTGACTCGGTACCGGAACCCCCTGTATATAGCCCTGTTATTGTTATTTTATTGTGTTCGTTTTTAAAATATATTTTTACTTTAGTTTTTACTCTAGAACTGCATTATTGGTTTAATGGTGTGTAAATAAGTATTTCATGGTAAGGTCTACACCTGCTGTATTCGGTGCATATGACAAATATAATTTGATTTGATTTGATTTAACAGTCTGATGGAGTGGAGATTGAAGCTGTTTTTCAATCTCTCGGTCTTTGATGCACCAGTTCTGTCTCCGCCTTCTAGATGGTAGCAGGGTGAACAGGCCGTGGATCGAGTGGCTGAGGTCCTTGATGAGCTTCTCGGCCTTCCTGTGACACCAGGTGTCCACAAGGTCAGGTAGTATGCCCCCGGTGATGCGTTGGACTGACCGCACCACCCTCTTGAGAGCCATCCGGTTGCGGACAGTGCAATTGCCGTACCAGGCGGTGATAAAGTCTGACAGGATGCTCTCAATGGTGCATCTGTAGAAGTTTCTGAGGGTCGTAGTGGCCAAGACGAATTTCTTCAGCCTCCTGAGGTTGAAGAGGCGCTGTTGTAAATGGACCACTTCAAGTTGTAAGTGATGTGTACACCAAGGAACTTGAAGCTTTTCAACCTCTGTGTTGATGTGGATGGGGATGTGCTCTCTCTGCTGTCTCCTGAAGTCCACGATCAGCTCCTTTGATTTGTTGACGTTGAGGGAGAATTTAATCACCTGGCACCACTCCGTCAGGGCTCTTACCTCCTCCCTGTAGGCTGTCTCATTGTTGTTGATATGATCTTTGTGGCATCAGCCAACTTGATGATTGAGATGGAGATGTGCGTGGCCATGCAGTCATGGATGAGCAGGGAGTACAGGAGAGGGCTGAGCCTGCACCATTGTGGGGTCCTCCGTGTTGAGGAATAGCTTGGCGGAGGTGTTATTGCCTACCTTCACCACCTGGGGTCAACCTGTCAGGATGCACAGGATCCAGTTGCACAGGGCGGGGTTCATACACAGGGCCCCAAGCTTAGTGATGAGCTTGGAGGGTACTATGGTGTTGAAAGCTGAGCTGTAGTTGATGAACAGCATTCTCACAAAGGTATACCTCTTGTCTAGATGGGATAGGGTAGTGTGCAGTGCAATGGCGATTGTGTCATCCATGGATCTGTTGGGGCGGTATGCAAATTGTAGTGGGTTTAGGTGGAGGTGATATGATCTTTAAACTCTCAAATCACTTCATGATGACAGAAGTGAGTGCTACGCGACAATAGTAGGCTTGTGTGCGGCTGCTCGGCCATGGAAACCCATTTCATGAAGCTCCCAACGAACAGTTATTTTGCTGATGTTGCTTCCAGGGGCAGTTTGGAACTCGGTAGCTGAGGACAGATGATGATTATTTTTTACAATTTATTTTATTTTATTTGACCCCTTTTTCGTGGTATCCAATTGTTTTTTAGTAGCTACTATCTTGTCTCATCGCTACAACTCCTGTACGGGCTCAGGAAAGACAAAGCTTGAAAGTCATGCGTCCTCCGATACACAACCCAACCAAGCCGCACTGCTTCTTAACATCTTAGCGCCATCCAACTCGGAAGCCAGCCGCACCAATGTGTCGGAGGAAACACCGTGCACCTGGCAACCTTGGTTAGTGCGCACTGCGCCCGGATCGCCACAGGACTCACTGGTGCGCGATGAGACAAGGATATCCCTACCGGCCAAGCCCTCCCTAACCCGGACGACGCTAGGCCAATTGTGCGTCGCCCCAAGGACCTCCCGGTCGCGGCCGGTTACGACAGAGCCTGGGCGAGAACCCAGGGTCTCTGGTGGCACAGCTGGCGCTGCAGTACAGCGCCCTTAACCACTGCGCCACCCGGGAGGCTGACAGATGATTTTTACGCTCTACAAGCTCCAGCACTCAGCTGTCCCATTCTGTGAGTTTGCATGGCTGTGTGTTCAATTTTATACACCTGTCAGCAACGGGTATGGCTGAACACAGGAGTAGCTGGTGCGTGATGAGACAAGGATATCCCTCAGCAACAGGTATGGCTGAACTAGCCAAACTGACTAATATGAAGGTTTGTTCTCATACTTTTTGTATATACAGTGTACGTCTCGTGTCTGAGCCATTGAAATGTGACTCCACTTTGTCCCTGTACTGCATCATTGAAATCAAATTTATTTATATAGTGACATCAGCTGATATCTCAAAGTGCTGTCCCTGTAAAACCCCAAACAGCAAGCAATGTCATTTTGCCTCTTTGATGCCTTACGGGGGGGTCATAGCTGGTCTGTTTGTACACGTCCAAGTTCCCAGTCACCTCGCCGTGGTTAAATGCAATGGTTTGCGCTTACAGCTTTACGCGAATGCTGTCATTTATCCACGTTTTTTTATGGGAACAAGATCTGTTACGCACGTCCTGATGAACCTAGTCACAGCAGGAACAGCATCCTCTATGCACTTCCTGATGAACCCAGTCACAGCAGGAACAACATCCTCTATGCACGTCCTGATGAACCTAGTCACAGCAGGAACAACATCCTCTATGCACTTCCTGATGAACCCAGTCACAGCAGGAACAACATCTTCTATGCACTTCCTGATGAACCCAGTCACAGTAGGAACATCATTCTCTATGCACTTCCTGATGAACCCAGTCACAGTAGGAACATCATTCTCTATGCACTTCCTGATGAACCCAGTCACAGTAGGAACGTCATTCTCTATGCATTTCCTGATTAACCCAGTCACCGAGTCATGGTATACGTTCATACTATTCTCAGAGGCAACCCGGAACATTTCCCAGTCCACGTGATCAAAACAATCTTGAATCAGAGACTCCGAATGGTAAGACCAACATTGAACAGGGTAGTTCCTGTTTAATGAAGACAGCTTTTCCATCCTAGAGGGAGAGATCAATCATTTCCAGACCAAGGGACATGTACTAGTTTGTGGTGACCTAAACGCAAGAACTTGACAAAAACCTGACACCCTAAGGACACATGAGGATAAACACCTTCCCCCTAGACACAACTATGACAAAACAACCAACAAATACGGGTCACAACTCCTGCAGCTCTGTCGCATGCTGGGTATGGATATAGTCAATGGTAGGCTTCAAGGGGACTCCTATGGTAGGTACACCTACACCTACATCTCTTGGCAGCAGCAAAATCACAGCCTACTTGAACAGGGCATAATCTTGAGGCATTAAAACTGAACAAACGGAGTACTATACCCCTCAAAAATATAAACACAACATGTAAAGTGTTGGTCTCATGTTTCATGAGCTGAAATAAAAGATCCCAGAAACGTTCCATATGCACAAAAAAGGTTATTTCTCTCACATTGAGCATTTATCCACTCACTGCCAAGATAATCCATCCACCTGACAGGTGTGGCATATCAAGAAGCTGATTAAACAGCATGATCATTACACAGGTGCAACTTGTGTTGGGGAGAATAAAAGAGCAATTTAAAATGTGCAGTTTTGTCACACAACACAATACCACAGATTTCTCAAGTTTTAAAGGAGTGTGCAATTGGCATGCTGACTGCTGGAATGTTCACCAGAGCTGTTGCAAGAGAATGTAATGTTAATTTCTCTACCATAAGCCGCCTCCAACATTGTTTTAAACATTTTGGCAGTACGTCCAACTGACCTCACAACCGCAGACCACGTGTAACCACGCCAGCCCAGGACCTCCACATCCGGCTTCTTCACCTGTGAGATTGTCTGAGACCCGGACAGCTGATGAAACTGTGGGTTTACACAACCGAAGAATTTCTGCACAAACTGCCAGAAAACGTCTCAGGGAAGCTCATCTGCGTGCTCGTCATCCTCACCAGGGTCTTGACATGACTGCAGTTTGGCATCGTAACAGACTTCAGTGGGCAAATGCTCACTTTCCATGACCATTGGCATGCTGGAGAAGTGTCCTATTCATGAATGAATCGCGGTTTCAACTGGTCCGGCAAGATAGCGTTGTGTGGGTGAGCAGTTTGCTGATGTCAACGTTGTGAACAGAGTGCCCCACTGTGGCAGTGGGTTTATGGTATGGGCAGGCATAAGCTACGGACAACGACCACAATTCTATTTTATCGATGGCAATTTGAATGCACAGAGATACCGTGACGAGATCCTGAGGCCCATTGTCATGCCATTCATCCACCACCATCACTTCATGTTTCAGCATGATAATGCACAGCCTCATGTCGCAAGGATCTGTATACAATTCCTGGAAGCTGAAAATATCCCAGTTCTTATATGTCCTGCATACTCAACAGACATGTCAACCATTGCGCATGTTTGGGATGTGTACGACAGTGTGTTCCAGTTCCCGCCAATATCCAGCAACTTCGCAAAGCCATTGAAGAGGACTGGGACAACATTCCACAGGCCACAATCGACAGCCTGATCAACTCTATACGAAGGAGAAGTGTCGCTCTGCATTAGGAAAATGGTGATCACACCAGATACCGACTGATTTCTGATTCACAACCCTACTTTTTTTTATAAGGTATCTGTGACCATTAGTCACAGGAAAATCAAGGAAAATCCATTGATTAGAGCCGAATGATTTATTTACAATTAACAATATCCTTTTGTGAACTTTTGTGAAAACAGATGAAAAAATACACCTTATGGAACAGCTGGGACTGTGAAGAGACACACACAGGCACAGACACACTCTTAAGTATACACATGAAAAGACAGGCATGCTACACACACAGTCACATTTTGTATTTTAGACATGTGATTTTAGCCTGAGGGAACACACTTAATGTGTTGTGAAAAGTGTTATGAAATATAACGTCATGTAATATTTTTAATTGTATATAACTACCTTAATGTTGCCCAACCCCAGGAAGAGTAGCTGCTGCCTTGGCAGGAACTCATGGGGATCCATAATAAACCCCAGGAAGAGTAGCTGATGACTTGGCAGGAACTAATGGGGATTGATAATAAACCCCAGGAAGAGTAGCTGATGACTTGGCAGGAACTAATGGGGATCCATAATAAACCCCAGGAAGAGTAGCTGCTGCCTTGGCAGGAACTAATGGGGATTCATAATAAACCCCAGGAAGAGTAGCTGCTGCCTTGACAGGAACTAATGGGGATCCATAATAAACCCCAGGAAGAGTAGCTGGTGCCTTGGCAGGAACTAATGGGGATCCTGATGACTTGGCATAATAAACCCCAGGAAGAGTAGCTGCTGCCTTGGGAAGAGTAGCTGCTGCCTTGGCAGGAACTAATGGGGATTCATAATAAACCCCAGGAACTGCTGCCTTGAATGGGGATTCCATAATAAACCCCAGGAAGAGTAGCTGCTGCCTTGGGGATTCATAATAAACCCAGGAAGAGTAGCTGCTGCCTTGACAGGAACTAATGACAATAACTAATGGGGATCCATAATAAACCCCAGGAAGAGTAGCTGGTGCCTTAGCAGGAACTAATGGGGATCCATAATAAACCCCAGGAAGAGTAGCTGGTGCCTTAGCAGGAACTAATGGGGATCCATAATAAACCCCAGGAAGAGTAGCTGGTGCCTTGGCAGGAACTAATGGGGATCCATAATAAACCCCAGGAAGAGTAGCTGCTGCCTTGACAGGAACTAATGGGGATCCATAATAAACCCCAGGAAGAGTAGCTGGTGCCTTAGCAGGAACTAATGGGGATCCATAATAAACCCCAGGAAGAGTAGCTGGTGCCTTAGCAGGAACTAATGGGGATCCATAATAAACCCCAGGAAGAGTAGCTGGTGCCTTGGCAGGAACTAATGGGGATCCATAATAAATACAAAATTCCAAGAAGGGCCTAGAGCAACACATACTGTACATCTTCTGAACAGATTCTGTCAGACTTGGGCCCTGACAGTTAATCTCAGTAAGACAAAAAATAATGGTGTTCCAACAAAGGTCCAGTGACAGAATCACAAACACCAGACACTGTTTCTCTAGAGCACAGAAAAAGCTGTACCGGACCACGGACAAAACATCAGCACCACTGGTAACCTCCACAGGGTTGTGAATGATATCAGGCCCTTCTACACCATCTAAAGGGACAACAAATTTGGCCTCCCAAATAGGATCTAGCTAAAAATGCCTTGAATCATTTACAGAACCCATTGCCCTTTATGGTTGTGAGGTCTGGGGTCCGCTCACCAATCAAAGAACTCAAAAATGGGACAAACACCAAATTGAGACTCTGCATGCAGAACTCTGCAAAAACATTCTCCGTGTACAACTTAAAACCCCAAATGCATGCAGAGCAGAATTAGGCAGACACCCACTAATGATCAAAATCCCAAAAATAGCAATTAAATTCTACAACCACCTAAAAGGAATGGATTCCCAAACCTTCCATAACAAAGGCGTCCTCTACAGAGAGATGAACCTGGAGAAGAGTCCCCTAAGCAAGCTGGTCCTGGGGCTCTGTTCACAAACACAAACAGACCTCACAGAGCCCCAGGACAGCAGCACAATTAGACCCAATCAAATCATGAGAAAACGGAAAATAATTACTTGACACATTGGAAAGAATTAACAAAAAACTGAGCAAACTAGAATGCTATTTGGCCCTAAACAGAGAGTACACAGCGGCAGAATACCTGACCACTGTGACTGACCCAAACATAAGGAAAGCTTTGAGTGTGTACAGACTCAGTGAGCATAGCCTTGCTATCGAGAGAGGCCACCGTAGGCAGACCTGGCTCTCAAGAGAAGACAGGCTATGTGCACACTGCCCACAAAATGAGGTGGAAACTGAGCTGCACTTCCTAACCTCCTGCCAAATGTATGACCATATTAGAGACACATACTTCCCTTAGATTGCACAGATCCACAAAGAATTTGAAAACAAATCCAATCTTGATAAACTCCCATATCTACTGGGTGAAATACCACAGTGTGCCGTCACAGCAGCAAGATTTGTGACCTGTTGCCACAAGAAAAGGGCAACCAGTGAAGAACAAACACCATTGTAAATACAACCTATATTTATGTTGATTTATTTTCTCTTTTGTACTTTAACTATTTGCACATAATCTGACATTTGAAAAGTCTTTATTTTTTTGAAACTTTCGTGAGTGTAATGTTTACAGTTAATTTCTATTCTATTTCACTTTTGTTTATTATCTACTTCACTTGCTTTTGCAATGTTAACATGTTTCTAATAGCAATGAAGCCCTTAAATTAAAAATGAATTGAATTGAGAGAGACAGTGAGAGACAGTGAGAGAGAGACAGTGAGAGAGAGAAAGAAAGAAAGAGAAAGAGAGAGAGAGAGAGAGAGAGAGACAGACAGACAGATGGACAGACAGACAGAAAGAGACAGACAGACAGACAGACTGACAGACAGACAGTCAGACAGACAGACAGACAGGGAGAGAGAGAGAGAGAGAGAGAGAGAGAGAGAGAGAGAGGCAGTGAACTTAGTATATGTCAGTTCTATGGTATAAAATATACAGTTGTCAACTGGTGTAGCACACAGATTCCTGTACTGGGGGTGGAGGGACACAGATGGTGTCTTGGTGTATGAGGCAGTCATGTCTGAGGGACTTTTCCTTAAGAAGTTGATTATGTCATTTATCCGAATAGCTTTTTGCACAGTACTTCCCTCAGACAGACATGAATAAAACAGCTAAGAGAGCCAAGACCGATTCGCTACAGTGTCAGACAAGTGAGAGTTGTTCACCTGTCCTGTTGTGGGACGCTTTGGCAGGAAGCTGCTGTCTGTAAAGCAATATGGAACTGTAAACTCTGTCACGCTGCCTCTCTCTATCTCTCTCAGACAGACAGGACCGACAGCGTGGAAAACAACTGTAATATTGAACCACAGACAGACAGGACCGACAGCGTGGAGAGCTAATTTAATTTTGTTATCACTGTGTCACTGTTCTGAAGGGTCACTCACCTTTTGGCTCTCAGGTAGATAGCTGTTTATAGTCGACATGGGTTTTAAAGAGGCTCTTGATCTCAATCACTGGGTTAAAGTTGAAGTTGGGCTATCTCAAATACAATATTTTCTAATGTGCAGTATTGTAACTTGAAGTTGTGTTGCATGCAGGGCACATATTTGAAACAATTTCTCAGTAGGATATGTTTCCATCTATTCATATAGTCCTGCAATGGGCTAAATCAGGGTCACACAGAGTGTTTTTTGGTAGTCTTTAACATGTAATTTGAAACAAAAGTATCCACCTCACACACATGGTTATGGGTTTAAAATAATGAAGAAACCTGTATCATGTCAGATATATAGAGTTGGAAAGTATAACATTGAGTTCGCATCCCAATATTACACTTCATAAACATCTACATTTTAGATGTTTTATTTAACTAGGTAAGTCAGTTAAGAATAAATTATTAGTTACAATGACGGCCTACACCGGCCAAACCCTCCCCTAACCTGGATGATGCTGTGCAATTTGTGTGACGCCTTATGGGTCTCTAAATCACAGCCGATTGTGATACAGCCCAGGACCGAACCAGGGTCTGTAGTGATGCCTCTAGCACTGAGATGCAGTGCCTTAGACTGCTGCGCCACACGGGAGCCCTGAGTGGCTCCATAGTGTCCATGTATAGTCCATAGTGTCCATGTATAGTCCATAGTGTCCATATATAGTCCATAGTGTCCATATATAGTTCATAGTGTCCATGTATAGCCAATAGTGTCCATGTGTAGCCAATAGTGTCCATGTATAGTTCATAGTGTCCATGTGTAGCCAATAGTGTCCATATATAGTCAATAGTGTCCATATATAGTCCATAGTGTCCATATATAGTTCATAGTGTCCATATATAGTCAATAGTGTCCAGGTATAGTCAAAAGTGTCCATGAATAGTCAATAGTGTCCATGTTTAGTCAAAAGTGTCCATGTATTAAGTTCATAGTGTCCATGTATAGTTCATAGTGTCCATATATAGTTCATAGTTTCCATATATAGTTCATAGTGTCCATATATAGTTCATAGTGTCCATGTATAGTTCATAGTGTCCATGTATAGTTCATAGTGTCCATGTATAGTCAATAGTGTCCATTATTAGTTCATAGTGTCCATGTATAGTCAATAGTGTCCATTATTAGTTCATAGTGTCCATATATAGTCCATATTGTCCATATATAGTTCATAGTGTCCATGTATAGCCCAGAGTGTCCATATATAGTTCATAGTGTCCATGTATAGCCCATAGTGTCCATGTATAGTCAATAGTGTCCATTATTAGTTCATAGTGTCCATGTATAGTCCATAGTGTCCATATATAGTTCATAGTGTCCATGTATAGCCCAGAGTGTCCATATATAGTTCATAGTGTCCATGTATAGCCCAGTGTGTCCATATATAGTTCATAGTGTCCATGTATAGCCCAGAGTGTCCATATATAGTTCATAGTGTCCATGTATAGCCCAGAGTGTCCATATATAGTTCATAGTGTCCATGTATATAGAGTGTCCATATATAGTGTCCATGTATAGCCCAGAGTGTACATATAGTTCATAGTGTCCATGTATAGCCAAGAGTGTCCATATATAGTTCATAGTGTCCATGTATAGCCCAGAGTGTCCATATGTAGTTCATAGTGTCCATGTGTCCATGTATAGTTCATAGTGTCCATATATAGTTCATAGTGTCCATATATAGCCCATAGTGTCCATATATAGTTCATAGTGTCCATGTATAGTCAATAGTGTCCATATATAGTTCATTGTGTCCATATATAGTTCATAGTGTCCATATATAGTCCATAGTGTCCATAAATAGTCAATAGTGTGCATGTATTAAGTTCATAGTGTCCATGTATAGTCAATAGTGTCCATATATAGTTCATAGTGTCCATGTATAGTTCATACTGTCCATGTATAGTTCATAGTGTCCATATATAGTCCATAGTGTCCATGTATAGTCCATAGTGTCCATATATAGTCCATATTGTCCATATATAGTTCATAGTGTCCATATATAGTCCATATTGTCCATATATAGTTCATAGTGTCCATGTATAGTCCATAGTGTCCATGTATAGTCCATAGTGTCCATATATAGTTCATAGTGTCCATATATAGTCCATAGTGTCCATGTATAGTCCATAGTGTCCATATATAGTTCATAGTGTCCATATATAGTCCATATTGTCCATATATAGTTCATAGTGTCCATGTATAGTCAATAGTGTCCATGTATAGCCCATAGTGTCCATATATAGTTCACAGTGTCCATATATAGTTCATAGTGTCCATATATAGTTCATAGTGTCCATGTATAGCCCAGAGTGTCCATATATAGTTCATAGTGTCCATGTATAGCCCAGAGTGTACATATATAGTTCATAGTGTCCATGTATAGCCCAGAGTGTCCATATATAGTTCATAGTGTCCATGTATAGCCCAGAGTGTCCATATATAGTTCATAGTGTCCATGTATAGTGTCCATATATAGTTCATAGTGTCCATGTATAGCCCAGAGTGTCCATATATAGTTCATAGTGTCCATGTATAGCCCAGTGTGTCCATATATAGTTCATAGTGTCCATGTATAGCCCAGAGTGTCCATATATAGTTCATAGTGTCCATGTATAGCCCAGAGTGTCCATATATAGTTCATAGTGTCCATGTATAGCCCAGAGTGTACATATATAGTTCATAGTGTCCATGTATAGCCCAGAGTGTCCATATATAGTTCATAGTGTCCATGTATAGCCCAGAGTATCCATATATAGTTCATAGTGTCCATGTATAGCCCAGAGTGTCCATATATAGTTCATAGTGTCCATGTATAGCCCAGAGTGTCCATATGTAGTTCATAGTGTCCATGTGTCCATGTATAGTTCATAGTGTCCATATATAGTTCATAGTGTCCATATATAGCCCATAGTGTCCATATATAGTTCATAGTGTCCATGTATAGTCCATAAGTTCATAGTGTCCATGTATAGTCAATAGTGTCCATGTATAGTCCATAGTGTCCATATATAGTTCATAGTGTCCATATATAGTTCATAGTGTCCATATATAGTCCATAGTGTCCATGTATAGTCAATAGTGTCCATGTATAGCCCATAGTGTCCATGTATAGCCCATAGTGTCCATGTATAGCCCACAGTGTCCATGTATTGTTCATAGTGTCCATATATAGTTCCTAGTGTCCATATATAGTCCATAGTGTCCATGTATAGTTCATAGTGTCCATGTATAGTTGATAGTGTCCATATATAGTTCATAGTGTCCATGTATAGCCCATAGTGTCCTTATATAGTTCATTGTGTCCATGTATAGTTCATAGTGTCCATGTATAGTTCATAGTGTCCATGTTTTATCAGCATATCGATTGCGCAACCAGGGGTGGAAAGACCTTTTATCATTGTTACTCTAACTTCCGCGACGCATATAAGGCCCTGCCCCGCCCCCCTTTCGGAAAAGCTGACCAGGACTCCATTTTGTTGATCCCTGCCTACAGACAGAAACTAAAACAAGAGGCTCCCACGCTGAGGTCTGTTCAACGCTGGTCTGACCAAGCTGACTCCACACTCCAAGACTGCTTCCATCACGTGGACTGGGAGATGTTTCGTATTGCGTCAGATAACAATATTGACGAATACGCTGATTCGGTGTGCGAGTTCATTAGAACATGCGTTGAAGATGTCGTTCCCATAGCAACGATTAAATCATTCCCTAACCAGAAACCGTGGATTGATGGCAGCATTCGTGTGAAACTGAAAGCGTGAACCACTGCTTTTAATCAGGGCAAGGTGTCTGGTAACATGACTGAATACAAACAGTGCAGCTATTCCCTCCGCAAGGCTATTAAACAAGCTAAGCGTCAGTACAGAGACAAAGTAGAATCTCAATTCAACGGCTCAGACACAAGAGGCATGTGGCAGGGTCTACAGTCAATCACGGACTACAGGAAGAAATCCAGCCCAGTCACGGACCAGGATGTCTTGCTCCCAGGCAGACTAAATAACTTTTTTGCCCGCTTTGAGGACGATACAGTGCCACTGACAGTGCCACTAAACGTGTTAACCCTCGCAAGGCTGCAGGCCCAGACGGCATCCCCAGCCGTGCCCTCAGAGCATGCGCAGACCAGCTGGCCGGTGTGTTTACGGACATATTCAATCAATCCCTATACCAGTCTGCTGTTCCCACATGCTTCAAGAGGGCCACCATTGTTCCTGTTCCCAAGAAAGCTAAGGTAACTGAGCTAAATGACTACCGCCCCGTAGCACTCACATCCGTCATCATGAAGTGCTTTGAGAGACTAGTCAAGGACCATATCAACTCCACCCTACCTGACACCCTAGACCCACTCCAATTTGCTTACCGCCCAAATAGGTCCACAGACGATGCAATCTCAACCACACTGCACACTGCCCTAACCCATCTGGACAAGAGGAATACCTATGTGAGAATGCTGTTCATCGACTACAGCTCGGCATTCAACACCATAGTACCCTCCAAGCTCGTCATCAAGCTCGAGACCCTGGGTCTCGACCCCGCCCTGTGCAACTGGGTACTGGACTTCCTGACGGGCCGCCCCCAGGTGGTGAGGGTAGGCAACAACATCTCCTCCCCGCTGATCCTCAACACTGGGGCCCCACAAGGGTGCGTTCTGAGCCCTCTCCTGTACTCCCTGTTCACCCACGACTGCGTGGCCACTCACGCCTCCAACTCAATCATCAAGTTTGCGGACGACACAACAGTGGTAGGCTTGATTACCAACAACGACGAGACGGCCTACAAGGAGGAGGTGAGGGCCCTCGGAGTGTGGTGTCAGGAAAATAACCTCACACTCAACGTCAACAAAACTAAGGAGATGATTGTGGACTTCAGGAAACAGCAGAGGGAAACCCCCCTATCCACATCGATGGAACAGTAGTGGAGACGGTAGCAAGTTTTAAGTTCCTCGGCATACACATCACAGACAAACTGAATTGGTCCACTCACACAGACAGCATCGTGAAGAAGGCGCAGCAGCGCCTCTTCAACCTCAGGAGGCTGAAGAAATTTGGCTTGTCACCAAAAGCACTCACAAACTTCTACAGATGCACAATCGAGAGCATCCTGGCGGGCTGTATCACCGCCTGGTACGGCAACTGCTCCGCCCTCAACCGTAAGGCTCTCCAGAGGGTAGTGAGGTCTGCACAACGCATCACCGGGGGCAAACTACCTGCCCTCCAGGACACCTACACCACCCGATGTTACAGGAAGGCCATAAAGATCATCAAGGACATCAACCACCCGAGCCACTGCCTGTTCACCCCGCTATCATCCAGAAGGCGAGGTCAGTACAGGTGCATCAAAGCTGGGACCGAGAGACTGAAAAACAGCTTCTATCTCAAGGCCATCAGACTGTTAAACAGCCACCACTAACATTGAGTGGCTGCTGCCAACACACTGACACTGACACTGACTCAACTCCAGCCACTTTAATAATGGGAATTGATGGGAAATGATGTAAATATATCACTAGCCACTTTAAACAATGCTACCTTATATAATGTTTACATACCCTACATTATTCATCTCATATGCATACGTATATACTGTACTCTATATCATCGACTGCATCCTTATGTAATACATGATGTATCACTAGCCACTTTAACTATGCCACTTTGTTTACATACTCATCTCATATGTATATACTGTACTCGATATCAGCTACTGTATCTTGCCTATGCTGCTCTGTACCATCACTCATTCATATATCCTTACGTACATATTCTTTATCCCCTTACACTGTGTATAAGACAGTAGTTTTGGAATTGTTAGTTAGATTACTTGTTGGTTATTACTGCATTGTCGGAACTAGAAGCACAAGCATTTCGCTACACTCGCATTAACATCTGCTAACCATGTGTATGTGACAAATAAAATTTGATTTGATTTGATTTGTGTTAAGCCCAACGTTTCCATGTATAGTTCATAGTATCTATATATAGCCCATAGTGTCCATGTATAGCCCATAGTGTCCATGTGTTAAGCCCATCGTTTCCATGAATAGTTCATAGTGTCCATATACAGTTCATAGTGTCCATGTATAGTCCATAGTATCTATATATAGTCCATAGTGTCCATGTATAGTCCATAGTGTCCATATATAGTCCATAGTGTCCATATATAGTTCATAGTGTCCATGTATAGCCCATAGTGTCCATATATAGTCCATAGTGTCCATGTATAGTTCATAGTGTCCATATATAGTTCATAGTGTCCATGTATAGTCCATAGTGTCCATGTATAGTTCAAAGTGTCCATATATAGTCCATAGTGCCATGTATAGTCCATAGTGTCCATATATAGTTCATAGTGTCCATGTATAGTTCATAGTGTCCATATATAGTCCATAGTGTCCATATATAGTTCATAGTGCCATGTATAGTCCATAGTGTCCATGTATAGTTCATAGTGTCCATGTATAGTTCATAGTGTCCATGTGTTAAGACCATAGTGTCCATGTATAGCCCATAGTGTCCATGTATAGTCCATAATGCCCATATATAGTTCATATTGTCCATATATAGCCCATCGTTTCCATGTATAGTTCAGTGTCCATGTATAGTCCATAGTGTCCATATATAGTCCATAGTGTCCATGTATAGTCCATAGTGTCCATATATAGTCCATAGTGTCCATATATAGTCCATAGTGTCCATATATAGTCCATAGTGTCCATGTATAGTCCATAGTGTCCATATATAGTCCATAGTGTCCATGTATAGTCCATAGTGTCCATGTATAGTCCATAGTGTCCATGTATAGTTCATAGTGTCCATGTATAGTCCATAGTGTCCATGTATAGTCCATCGTGTCTATATATAGTCCATAGTGTCCATGTATAGCCCATAGTGTCCTTATATAGTCCACAGTGTCCATGTATAGTCCATACTGCATCCCTACTTACTAATCACAATGCTTTGTTTGTAAATGATGTCTAAGTGTTGGAGTGTGACCCTGGCTATCTGTAAATGATGTCTAAGTGTTGGAGTGTGACCCTGGCTATCTGTAAATGATGTCTAAGTGTTGGAGTGTGACCCTGGCTATCTGTAAAGGATGTCTAAGTGTTGGAGTGTGACCCTGGCTATCTGTAAATGATGTCTAAGTGTTGGAGTGTGACCCTGGCTATCTGTAAATTATGTCTAAGTGTTGGAGTGTGACCCTGGCTATCTGTACATTTGAAAACAAAAACATTGTGAAGTCTGGTTTTCAATATAAGGAATTTGAAATGATTTATACTTTTACTTTGACTTTTGATACTTAAGTATATTTCAAACCAAATACTTTTAGACTTTTACTCAAGTAGTATTTTACTGGGTGACTTTCACTTTTACTTGATTCATTTTCTATTAATGTAACTTTGCTTTTACTGAAGTTTGAAAATTGGGTGTTTTCTCCACCACTGCCCAGTGTAATTTGTTTGGGAACATCGAAAGTAACTTGTTTTCACAGCGAAACATATTTCATTAAACTGTTGACAGCCCCTCTGCACACTAAGGAAAGGAATGAAGGAGAGAGGGGTGGAGATGGAAATGCACAGTGGTGAGATATTCTGTAGCTTAAGGTAATGTGTCAGCCTATTAATTATGAATATTTTAAAAAAAATCCATATTAGTAGGCTAATAAAAATCTAATACAAATTCACTATAAGGCTATAAGGTATAGGCTAACTCTGAATTTGTTAAGTATATGTTAGACCAATTCTGTACCAAAGACATCTTGAATCAGTATTAGTTCATTTTTTTCTGCCATAATGTACTAGGCTATTAGGCTATGTGGCCCATAATGCACTAGGCTATTAGGCTATGTGGCCCATAATGCACTAGGCTATTAGACTATGTGGCCCATAATGCACTAGGCTATTAGACTATGTGGCCCATAATGCACTAGGCTATTAAGCTATGTGGCCCATAATGCACTAGGCTATTAGACTATGCGGCCCATAATGCACTAGGCTATTAGGCTATGCGGCCCATAATGCACTAGGCTATTAGGCTATGTGGCCCATAATGCACTAGGCTGTTAGGCTATGTGGCCCATATAAATGCCTACGTAGAAGCTCTAATATGTATATGGGGGTTTTGAATGAATCATCACCTTAGAAAGCACTTTCCATTTTGTTGTGTTTGGCTTTGAAACAACATCCACAATGACCATGTTTTTCACTCAGTTTCAACCTGTTGTTGAACTTCTTTCTCAAATTGATCAATCACAGTGAGATCAGTTTTAAAAGAACATACTGTTTTGATGATAAGAGTTTGATGTGATTTTAGATTGCATTTCCATTGAGGTTAGTGGGACAATAGAACTGTGAGTACCAGGCCATTAGCAACCTGATAATCGTTAGCGAGTTAGGTACTGCTAACACATGTCCAGAGTGCATAAGAGGAGATTACCGTGACTCATTGGTCACGTAGAATGGCACTGCGGTCATGACTCATGACTGCTGGTGTGCCAGTAATATCTTCCTGATTCCTGCTTAAAAGCAAAAACTCAAAACAGGAAGTACCAATGATGCGCCAAATACAGAAGTGGTCCATTGAAGTGGATGCTAAGCTACAGAACTGTTTTGCTAGCACAGACTGAAATATGTTCCGGGATTCATCTGAAGGTATTGAGGAGTTTACTAAATCAGTCACCGGCTTCATTAATAAATTAATCTAAGATGTTGTCCCCACAGTCCCCACAGCATCCACACTGAGCTAAAAGCTAGACCTTCCACTTTCAAGGAGCGTGACACTAATCCGGAAGCTTATAAGAAATCCTGCTATGACCTCGATGAACCATCAAACAGTCAAAGTGTGAATACAGGAGTAAGATCGAATCCTACTAAGCCAGCTCTGATGCTCGTCAGATGTGGCAGGGCTTGCAAACTGTCACAGATTACAAAGGGAAACCCAGCCGCGAGCTTCCCAGTGACGTGAACATACCAGACAAGATAAATGCATATGCTAGCTTCGAGGCAACCAACACTGAACCATGCATGAGGGCACCAGCTGTTCTGGATGACTGTGTGAGCTTGCTCTCTGTAGCCGATGTGATTAAGACCTTTAAACCGGTTAACATTCACAAGGCCGAAGTGACAGACTGATTATCAGGATGCATACTCAGCACGTTCGCCGACCAGCTGGCAAGTGTTTTCACTGACATTTTCAAATATTCCCTGACACAGTTTGTAATACCTACATGTTTTAAGCAGGCCACCATAGTCCCTCTGCCCAAGGATGCCAAAGTAACCTGTCTAAATCACATCTGCACTCACATCTATAGCCATGAAATGCTTTGAAAGGCTGGTCATGGCTCACATCAACACCATCATCCCAGAACCACTGGACCCACCCCAATTCGCATACGCCCCAACAGATCCACAGATGACGCAATCTCTATTGCGCTCCACACTGCCCTCTTCCACCTGGACAAGAGGAACACCTACGTGAGAACGCCCCCAGTTGATGAGGGTAGGTAATAAGACATCCGCCATGCTGATATTCAAAACGGGGGCCCTTCAGAATGCATTTTCAGTCCTCGCCTGAGTAACCAATCACAACTATAACACCATCAATTAAGTTTGCTGACAATACAGTGGTAGGCCCGAACACTGATGCCGATGAGACAGATTTCAGGGAGGAGATCAGAGACCTGGCAGTGGTGCCAAGAAAACAACCTCTCCCTTAACGTCAGAAAGACAAAGGAGCTAATCGTGGGATACAGGAAATGGAGGGCTGAGTACAAATCAACTGGGCTGTAGTGGAGGGGGTTGAGAGCTTCAAAGTCCTCTGTGTAAATATCACTAAGGATCTATCATGGTCCACACACACCAACAGAGAAATGAAGAGGGTACGACAATGCCTCTTCCCCCTCAGGAGGCTAAAAAGATTTGTCATGGGCCCTCATATCCTCAAAAAGTTCTCCAGCTGCACCATTGAGAGCATCTTGACTAGCTGCATCACCATTTGGTATGGCAACTGCTTGGCATCCAACCACAAGGCGCTACAGAGGGTAGTAAGTACATCACAGTTGAGAACATCACTGGGGCAGAGCTTCCTGCTATCCAGGACCTCTGTAACAGGCAGTGTCAGAGGAAAAATGGTCAAAGACTCCAGCCACCCAAGTCATAGACTGTTCTCTCTGCTACCGCACAGTGGGTAGCCACCCAAGTCATAGACTGTTCTCTCTGCTACCGCACAGTGGGTAGCCACCCAAGTCATAGACTGTTCTCTCCGCTACCGCACAGTGGGTAGAATAAAAGTGGTCTGGAATTGTAGCGGCCCTAGTGGCGCAGGAGATGTCTTGTTTACAGTCTACCCACGTTAAAGTCTCGCCCCACTGGAAATTAAGACTCATCTCTTCAGTAGGTCATATGATTGAGTGTAGTCTGGCCTAGGAGTGTGAAGGTGAACGGAAAGGCTCTGGAGCAACGAACTGCCCTTGCTGTCTCTGCCTGGCCGGTTCCCCTCTCTCCACTGGGATTCTCTGCCTCTAACCCTATTACAGGGGCTGAGCCACTGGCTTACTGGTGCTCTTCCATGTCGTCCCTAGGAGGGGTGCGTCACTTGAGTGGGTTGAGTCGCTGACGTGGTCTTCCTGTCTGGGTTGGCTCCCCCCCTTGGGGTGTGCCGTGGCGGAGATCTTTGTGGGCTATACTCGGCCTTGTCTCAGGATGGTAAGTTTGTGGTTGAAGGTATCCCTCTAGTGGTGTGGGGGCTGTGCTTTGGCAAAGTGGGTGGGTTTATATCCTGCCTGTTTGGCCCTGTCCAGGGGTATCATCAGATGGGGCCAAGACAAGACATCCAACATAGAATGCCCACTCAGATCACACCCTGACCATAGTTTGCTTTGTATGTTTCTATGTTTTGGTTGGTCAGGGTGTGATCTGAGTGGGCATTCTATGTTGGATGTCTTGTTTGTCTATTTCTATGTCTGGCCTGATATGGTTCTCAATCAGAGGCAGGTGTTAGTCATTGTCTCTGATTGGGAACCATATTTAACCATGGAGTTATGAATCACGCTTCACCATCTGGTAGTCCGACGGACGATTCTGGGTTTGGCAGAAGACAGGAGAACGCTACCTGCCCAAATGCATAATGGCAACTGTAAAGTTTGGTGGAAGAGGAATGATGGTTTCATCTATGAACCTGGAGAGTCAGTGACCCCTTTACTTGAGACCCCTTAACTTGAGAGGAAGGGAAAGAGAGAGAGAGAGAGAGAGAAAGAGAGAGACAGCAAGAGAGGGAGGGAGGGACAGAGAGAGAGAGGGGGAGAAAGCGAGCAAGAGAGAGAGAGAGAGAGAGAGAGGGAGATAGAGAGAAAAAGAGAGCATGAGAGGGAGAGGGAGAGAGAGAAAAAAAATGTAAAAGAGAGAGAGACTGTCAAAATTAACAGTTAACAGAAAACTTCAAACGCCTCAGCTGAATGGTGTCTTAATGCCATGTGCATGGTACAGTATGACCACAATATAATGTCATGTCTGGTACAGTATGACCACAATATAATGTAATGTCTGGTACAGTATGACCACAATATAATGTAATGTCTGGTACAGTATGACCACAATATAATGTAATGTCTGGTACAGTATGACCACAATATAATGTAATGTCTGGTACAGTATGACCACAATATAATGTAATGTCTGGTACAGTATGACCACAATATAATGTAATGTCTGGTACAGTATGACCCCAATATAATGTAATGTCTGGTACAGTATGACCACAATATAATGTAATGTCTGGTACAGTATGACCACAATATAATGTAATGTCTGGTACAGTATGACCACAATATAATGTAATGTCTGGTACAGTATGACCACAATATAATGTAATGTCTGGTACAGTATGACCACAATATAATGTCATGTCTGGTACAGTATGACCACAATATAATGTAATGTCTGGTACAGTATGACCACAATATAATGTAATGTCTGGTACAGTATGACCACAATATAATGTAATGTCTGGTACAGTATGACCACAATATAATGTAATGTCTGGTACAGTATGACCACAATATAATGTAATGTCTGGTACAGTATGACCACAATATAATGTAATGTCTGGTACAGTATGACCACAATATAATGTAATGTCTGGTACAGTATGACCACAATATAATGTAATGTCTGGTACAGTATGACCACAATATAATGTCATGTCTGGTACAGTATGACCACAATATAATGTAATGTCTGGTACAGTATGACCACAATATAATGTAATGTCTGGTACAGTATGACCACAATATAATGTAATGTCTGGTACAGTATGACCACAATATAATGTAATGTCTGGTACAGTATGACCACAATATAATGTAATGTCTGGTACAGTATGACCACAATATAATGTAATGTCTGGTACAGTATGACCACAATATAATGTAATGTCTGGTACAGTATGACCACAATATAATGTAATGTCTGGTACAGTATGACCACAATATAATGTAATGTCTGGTACAGTATGACCACAATATAATGTAATGTCTGGTACAGTATGACCACAATATAATGTAATGTCTGGTACAGTATGACCACAATATAATGTAATGTCTGGTACAGTATGACCACAATATAATGTAATGTCTGGTACAGTATGACCACAATATAATGTAATGTCTGGTACAGTATGACCACAATATAATGTAATATCTGGTACAGTATGACCACAATATAATGTAATGTCTGGTACAGTATGACCACAATATAATGTAATGTCTGGTACAGTATGACCACAATATAATGTAATGTAATGTCTGGTACAGTATGACCACAATATAATGTAATGTCTGGTACAGTATGACCACAATATAATGTAATGTCTGGTACAGTATGACCACAATATAATGTAATGTCTGGTACAGTATGACCCCAATATAATGTAATGTCTGGTACAGTATGACCACAATATAATGTAATGTCTGGTACAGTATGACCACAATATAATGTAATGTAATGTCTGGTACAGTATGACCACAATATAATGTAATGTCTGGTACAGTATGACCCCAATATAATGTAATGTAATGTCTGGTACAGTGTGACCCCAATATAATGTAATGTAATGTCTGGTACAGTATGACCACAATATAATGTAATGTAATATCTGGTACAGTATGACCACAATATAATGTAATATCTGGTACAGTATGACCCCAATATAATGTAATGTAATGTCTGGTACAGTGTGACCCCAATATAATGTAATGTAATGTCTGGTACAGTGTGACCCCAATATAACAATATAATGTAATGTCTGGTACAGTATGACCCCAATATAATGTAATGTAATATCTGGTACAGTATGACCACAATATAATGTAATATCTGGTACAGTATGACCCCAATATAATGTAATGTAATGTCTGGTACAGTGTGACCCCAATATAATGTAATGTAATATCTGGTACAGTATGACCACAATATAATGTAATGTCTGGTACAGTGTACGACCCCAATATAATGTAATGTAAATGACAATGTATATACTGGTACAGTATGACCACAATATAATGTAATGTCTGGTACAGTATGACCCCAATATAATGTAATGTAATGTCTGGTACAGTGTGACCCCAATATAATGTAATGAGTCTGGTACAGTGTGACCCCAATATAATGTAATGTCTGGTACAGTATGACCCCAATATAATGTAATGTAATGTCTGGTACAGAATGACCCCAATATAATGTAATGTAATATCTGGTACAGAATGACCCCAATATAATGTAATGTAATATCTGGTACAGAATGACCCCAATATAATGTAATGTCTGGTACTGTATGACCCCAATATAATGTAATGTCTGGTACAGTGTGACCCCAATATAATGTAATGTAATGTCTGGTACAGTGTGACCCCAATATAACAATATAATGTAATGTCTGGTACAGTATGATCACAATATAATGTAATGTCTGGTACAGTGTGACCCCAATATAATGTAATGTAATATCTGGTACAGTGTGACCCCAATATAATGTAATGTAATGTCTGGTACAGTGTGACCCCAATATAACGTAATGTCTGGTACAGTGTGACCCCAATATAATGTAATGTCTGGTACAGTATGATCACAATATAATGTAATGTCTGGTACAGTGTGACCCCAATATAATGTAATGTCTGGTACAGTATGATCACAATATAATGTAATGTCTGGTACAGTATGTCCGGGGGTGTCCAAAATTGCCCTCGCTAGAAGCATGTGTTTCAGACATAAGGAAGTGGATGGCTGCAAACTTTCTACTTTTAAACTCAGACAAAACAGAGATGCTTGTTCTAGGTCCCAAGAAACAAAGAGATCTTCTGTTGAATCTGACAATTAATCTTAATGGTTGTACAGTCGTCTCAAATAAAACTGTAAAGGACCTCGGCGTTACTCTGGACCCTGATCTCTCTTTTGAAGAACATATCAAGACCATTTCAAGGACAGCTTTTTTCCATCTACGTAACATTGCAAAAATCAGAAACTTTCTGTCCAAAAATGATGCAGAAAAATTAATCCATGCTTTTGTCACTTCTAGGTTAGACTACTGCAATGCTCTACCGGCTACCCGGATAAAGCACTAAATAAACTTCAGTTGGTGCTAAATACGGCTGCTAGAATCCTGACTAGAACCAAAAAATTGGATCAAATTACTCCAGTGCTAGCCTCTCTACACTGGCTTCCTGTCAAAGCAAGGGCTGATTTCAAGGTTTTACTGCTAACCTACAAAGCATTACATGGGCTTGCTCCTACCTATCTCTCTGATTTGGTCCTGCCGTACATACCTACACGTACGCTACGGTCACAAGACGCAGGCCTCCTAATTGTCCCTAGAATTTCTAAGCAAACAGCTGGAGGCAGGGCTTTCTCCTATAGAGCTCAATTTTTATGGAATGGTCTGCCTACCCATGTCAGAGACGCAAACTCGGTCTCAACCTTTAAGTCTTTACTGAAGACTCATCTCTTCAGTGGGTCATATGATTGGCCCAGGAGTGTAGTCTGGCCCAGGAGTGGGAAGGTGAACGGAAAGGCTCTGGAGCAACGAACCACCCTTGCTGTCTCTGCCTGGCCGGTTCCCCTCTTTCCACTGGGATTCTCTGCCTCTAACCCTATTACAGGGGCTGGGTCACTGGCTTACTGGCTTACTGGGGCTCTCTCATGCCGTCCCTGGAAGGGGTGCGTCACCTGAGTGGGTTGATTCACTGATGTGGTCATCCTGTCTGGGTTGGCGCCCCCTTGGGTTGTGCCATGGCAGAGATCTTTGTGGGCTATACTCAGCCTTGTCTCAGGATGGTAAGTTGGTGGTTGAAGATATCCCTCTAGTGGTGTGGGGGCTGTGCTTTGGCAAAGTGGGTGGGGTTATATCCTTCCTGTTTGGCCCTGTCCGGGGGTGTCCTCGGATGGGGCCACAGTGTCTCCTGACCCCTCCTGTCTCAGCCTCCAGTATTTATGCTGCAGTAGTTTATGTGTCGGGGGGCTAGGGTCAGTTTGTTATATCTGGAGTACTTCTCCTGTCCTATTCGGTGTCCTGTGTGAATTCTCTAATTCTCCCTTTCTTTCTCACTCTCGGAGGACCTGAGCCCTAGGACCATGCCCCAGGACTACCTGACATGATGACTCCTTGCTGTCCCCAGTCCACCTGGCCGTGCTGCTGCTCCAGTTTCAACTGACCTGAGCCTTAGGACCATGCCCCAGGACTACCTGACATGATGACTCCTTGCTGTCCCCAGTCCATCTGACCGTGCTGCTGCTCCAGTTTCAACTGTTCTGCCTTATTATTATATGACCATGCTGGTCATTTATGAACATTTGAACATCTTGGCCATGTTCTGTTATAATCTCCACCCAGCACAGCCAGAAGAGGACTGGCCACCCCACATAGCCTGGTTCCTCTCTAGGTTTCTTCCTAGGTTTTGGCCTTTCTAGGGAGTTTTTCCTAGCCACCGTGCTTCTACACCTGCATTGCTTGCTGTTGGGGGTTTTAGGCTGGGTTTCTGTACAGCACTTTGAGATATCAGCTGATGTACGAAGGGCTATATAAATAAATTTGATTTGATTTGATATTTCTCATTGATCTCATGTTGAGCAGAACAACTGTTCACTCAGCAGAAAAAATCCACTAGACCAAGAACTTGTCACCTTCATCTCTCCAGGTTGATCTCTCTCTACCATCCTCCTGTCGATCAATTCAATTTTATTTCAATTTAAGGGCTTTATTGTCAAGGGAAACATATGTTAACATTGCGAAAGCAAATGAGATAGATAATAAACAAAAGTGAAATAAACAATTAACAGTAAACATTACATATACAAAAGTTCCAAAAGATTAAAGACATTTCAAATGGTTAAAGGACACAAGATAAAATAAATAAACATAAATATGGGTTGTATTTACAATGGTGTTTGTTCTTCACTGGTTGCCCTTTTCTCGTGGCAACAGGTCACAAATCTTGCTGCTGTGATGGCACACTGTGGTATTTCACCCAGTGGAAATGGGAGTTTATTGAAATTGGCTTGTTTTCAAATTCTTTGTGGGTCTGTGTGATCTAAGGGAAATACACTGCTCAAAAAAATAAAGGGAACACTAAAATAACACGTCCTAGATCTGAATGAATGAAATATTCTTATTAAATACTTTTTTCTTTACATAGTTGAATGTGCTGACAACAAAATCACACAAAAATGATCAATGGAAATCAAATTTATCAACCCACGGAGGTCTGGATTTGGAGTCACACTCAAAATTAAAGTGGAAAACCACACTACAGGCTGATCCAACTTTGATGTAATGTCCTTAAAACAAGTCAAAATGAGGCTCAGTAGTTTGTGTGGCCTCCACGTGCCTGTATGACCTCCCTACAATGCCTGGGCATGCTCCCGATGAGGTGGCGGATGGTCTCCTGAAGGATCTTCTCCCAGACCTGGACTAAAGCATCCTCCAACTCCTGGACAGTCTGTGGTGCAATGTGACGTTGGTGGATGGAGCGAGACATGATGTCCCAGATGTGCTCAATTGGATTCAGGTCTGGGGAACGGGCGGGCCAGTCCATAGCATCAATGCCTTCCTCTTGCAGGAACTACTGACACACTCCAGCCACATGAGGTCTAGCATTGTCTTGCCTTAGGAGGAACCCAGGGCCAACCGCACCAGCATATGGTCTCACAAGGGGTCTGAGGATCTCATCTCAGTACCTAATGATAGTCAGGCTACCTCTGGCGAGCACATGGAGGGCTGTGCGGCCCCCCAAAGAAATGCCACCCCACACCATGACTGACCCACCGTCAAACCGGTCATGCTGGAGGATGTTGCAGGCAGCAGAACGTTCTCCACGGCGTCTCCAGACTCTGCTACGTCTGTCACATCTGCTCAGTGTGAACCTGCTTTCATCTGTGAAGTGCACAGGGCGACAGTGTCAAATTTGCCAATCTTGGTGTTCTCTGGCAAATGCCAAACGTCCTGCACGGTGTTGGACTGTAAGCACAACCCCCACCTGTGGACGTCGGGCCCTCATACCACCCTCATGGAATCTGTTTCTGACCGTTTGAGCAGACACATGCATATTTGTGGCCTGCTGGAGGTCATTTTGCAGGGTTCTGACAGTGCTCCTCCTGCTCCTCCTTGCACAAAGGCGGAGGTAGCGGTCCTGCTGCTGAGTTGTTGCCCTCCTACGGCCTCCTCCACGTCTCCTGATGTACTGGCCTGTCTCTTGGTAGTGCCTCCATGCTCTGGACACTACGCTGACAGACACAGCAAACCTTCTTGCCACAGCTCGCATTGATGTGCCATCTTGGATGAGCTGCACTACCTGAGCCACTTGTGTGGGTTGTAGACTCCAACTCATGCCACCACTAGAGTGAAAGCACCGCCAGCATTCAAAAGTGACCAAAACATCAGCCAGGAAGCATAGGAACTGAGAAGTGGTCTGTGGTCACCACCTGCAGAACCACTCCTTTATTGGGGGTGTCTTGCTAATTGCCTATAATTTCCACCTGTTGTCTATTCCATTTGCACAACAGCATGTGAAATGTATTTTATCAATCAGTGTTGCTTCCTAAGTGGACAGTTTGATTTCACAAAAGTGTGATTGACTTGGAGTTACATTGTGTTGTTTAAGTGTTCCCTTTATTTTTTGAGCAGTGTATGTGTCTCTAATATGGTCATACATTTGGCAGGAGGTTAGGAAGTGCAGCTCAGTTTCCACCTCATTTTGTGGGCAGTGTGCACATAGCCTGTCTTCTCTGGAGAGCCAGGACTTGTTTTTGCATTCTTCATCGAACCATTTGTCATTGTTATTCATTTTCTAGGTTTTTCTGCTTGAAATATTTAGAAGCTGAGAGGTCAAATACAGAGCTCCTACTACCAAGTTTACACTATTACACTATCACTATTACAGTGAAACATTTTGTCCAGGAAGTTGAATTTGTTGTTGCCTAATAGTTTTTTGGTTGGTTTCCACACTACTTTCTTTTCATCTATGGCATTTCTTAATATTATTCAGTTCCTTTGGCTTCAATGCCTCAAAATTTGAGTATTACTCTGTTCAAGTAGACTGTGATTTTGCTTTGATCTGATAGGGGTGTCAGTGGGCTGACTGTGAACGCTCTGAGAGACTCTGGGTTGAGGTCAGTGATAAAGTAGTCTACAGTACTACTGCCAAGAGATGAGCTATAGGTGTACCTACCATAGGAACCCTACCATTGACTATGTACAGACCCAGCGTGCGACAGAGCTGTTGGAGTTGTGACACGTTTTTGTTGGTTATGTTGTCGTAGTTGTGCCTATGGGGGCATATGGGAAGGGAATGTTGTCACCTGCAGGCAGGTGTTTGTCCCCCTGTGTGCTGAGGATGGCAGGTTCTTGTCCGGTTCTGACATTTAGGTCACCACAGACTAGTACATGTCCCTGGGCCTGGAAATTATTGATTTCTCCTCCAGGATGGAGAAGCTGTCTTCATTAAAGTATGGGGATTCTAGTGGGGGGATATAGGTAGCACACAGGAGGACATTTTTCTCTGTTGAAATAATTTCCTTTTGTATTTCTAGCCAGATGTAAAATGTTCCTGTTTTGATTAATATAATAGAGTAAGTTAGGTCTGCTCTATACCAAATTAGCATACCCCCTGAGTCCCTTCCCTGTTTCACACCTGGTAGTTTGGTGGAAGGGACTACCAGCTCTCTGTAACCCAGAGGTCAACCAGTGGGTCCATCTCCTCATTACCAGGTTTCTTGTAGAATGACAATGTATTTCTGATTTCTTTGGTGAAGTCCAGGTTCCTGCTCTTTAGGCCAAAGGCAGATGACCACAGGCCTTGAATATTCCAGGATGAGATAGTGAAGGCTTTGTGTTTTCTCTCTCTCTCCCCCCTCTCTCTCTCTTTCACTCTCTCTCTCGCTCTCTCTTCTCTCCCTCTCTCTCTTTTTCTTTCACTCTCTCTCTCTCACACTCTCTCTCTCTCTCTTTCACTCTCTCTCTCTCTCGCTCTCTCTTTCTCTCCCTCTCTCTCTCTTTCACTCTCTCTCTCTCTCGCTCGCTCTTTCTCTCCCTCTCTCTCTCTTTCTTTCTCTCCCTCTCTCTCTCTTTCTTTCTCTCCCTCTGTCTCTCTTTCTCTCTCTCTCTTACACACTCTCTCTCTCTTACACTCTCTCGATCCATCTCTCCCCCTCTCTCTGTCTCTCTCTCTCTTTCTTTCTCTCCCTCTGTCTCTCTTTCTCTCTCTTACACTTTCTCTCTCTCTCTCTTACACTCTCTCTCTCTCTCTTTCACTCTCTCTCTCTCGCTCTCTCTTTCTCTCCCTCTCTCTCTTTCTTTCTCTCCCTCTCTCTCTCTGTCTTTCTCTCCCTCTGTCTCTCTTTCTCTCTCTCTCTTACACACTCTCTCTCTCTCTTACACTCTCTCGATCCATCTCTCCCCCTCTCTCTGTCTCTCTCTCTCTTTCTTTCTCTCCCTCTGTCTCTCTTTCTCTCTCTTACACTTTCTCTCTCTCTCTCTCTCACTCTCAATCCATCTCTCCCTCTGTCTCTCTCCCCTCTCTCTCTCTCCCTCTCTCTACCATCCTCCTGCCTCGTGTTTATTATGGACGGACACCTTTGGAGACGGAAAAAGGGGAGATTGACATGATGGTATAAGCTGGAAGGATATCCTGAGATATGGAAGATAAGATACACTTTTAGTGTCTACTTTTCACAGAATTTAGCTTTGTGTCTTTAAAACCTATCACAGGATGTAAAATGCAACCGACAAATAAAAGAAGGTTTTGTTATAAGGGTTCATAAGATAAGCTTGAGCTGACGCTAACATTTAGCCTGTTTCCTGGACCTGGAAGTGACTTACAAACTAATGGTAATTCCTTCTTCATTTTCTGGAAGAGGCCCTTTTCTGTGCAGTGTAGGCATTAGTGATATCATAGCTATTCTTAGTCACGATTCACTTCTGGTCAGACATCCCAGATTGACTAAGAAATGACTAGAATAGGTTTTACTCACCCGTTGTGAACGACAGAGGCGAAAGGTCGAAAGGTCATACGTTTAACCTTATTAAATGTCACTCATAACATGTGTTCAGGGTAGGTTACTTTCTAAAAGTAATTTAAAAAATGTTTATATTTTATTTCACCTTTATTTAACCAGGTAGGCCAGATCACCTTTATTTAACCAGGTAGGCCAGATCACCTTTATTTAACCAGGTAGGCCAGATCACCTTTATTTAACCAGGTAGACCAGATCACCTTTATTTAACCAGGTAGGCCAGATCACCTTAATTTAACCAGGTAGGCCAGATCACTTTTATTTAACCAGGTAGGCCAGATCACCTTTATTTAACCAGGTAGGCCAGTCGAGAACAAGTTCTCATTCACAACTGCGACCTGGCCAAGATAAAGCATAGCAGTGCGACACAAACAACAACACAGAGTTACACATGGAATAAACAAACGTACAGTCAATAACACAATAGAAAAAATATATATACAGTTTGTGCAAATGAGGTAGGATAAGGGAATTAAGGCAATAAATAGGCCATAGAGGTGAAGTAATTATAATACAGCAATTAAACACTGGAGTGACAGATGTGCAGAAGATGAATGTGCCAGTAGAGATACTGGGGTGCCAAGGAGCAAAAAAATAAATAAAAATATAACAGTATGGGGATGTGGTAGATAGATGGGCTGTTTACAGATGGGCTGTATACAGGTGCAATGATCTGTGAGCTGCTCTGACAGCTGGTGCTTAAAGTTAGTGAGGGAGATATGAGTCTCCAGCTTCAGAGATTTTTGCAGTTCGTTCCAGTGATTGGCAGCAGAGAACTGGAAGGAAAGGCGACCAAAGGAGGAATTGGCTTTGGGGGTGACCAGTGAAATATACCTGCTGAAGCGTGTGTTATGGGTGGGTGCTGCTATGGAGATCAGTGAGCTGAGATAAGGCGGGGCTTTACCTAGCAAAGACTTATAGATGCCCTGGAGCCAGTGGGTTTGGTGACGAATATGATGCAAGGGCCAGCCAATGAGAGCATACAGGTCGCAGTGGTGGTTAGTGTATGGGGAATTGGTGACGAAACGGATGGCACTGTGATAGACTGCATCCAATTTGCTGAGTAGAGTGTTGGAGGATATTTTGTAAATGACATCGCCGAAGTCAAGGATCGGTAGGATAGTCAGTTTTACGAGGGTATGTTTGTCAGCATGAGTGAAGGATGCTTTGTTGCGAAATAGGAAGCCCATTCTAGATTTAATGTTGGATTGGAGATGCTTAATATGAGTCTGGAAGGAGAGTTTACAGTCTAACCAGACACCTAGGTATTTGTAGTTGTCCACATATTCTAAGTCAGAACCGTCCAGAGTAGTGATGCTAGACGGGTGGGCAGGGGCGGGCAGCAATCGGTTGAAGAGCATGTATTTAGTTTTACTTGCATTTAAGAGCAGTTGGAGGCCACAGAAGGAGTGTTGTATGGCATTGAAGCTCATCTGGAGGTTAGTTAACACAGTGTCCAAGGAGGGGCCAGAAGTATACAGAATGGTGTCGTCTGCATAGAGGTAGATCAGAGAATCACCAGCAGCAAGAGCGACATCATTGATGTATACAGAGAAGAGAGTCGGTCCAAGAATTGAACCCTGTGGCACCCCCATAGAGACTGCCAGAGGCCCGGAAAACAGGCCCTCCGATTTGACACAATCCGTTACAGTTACTAGTTACCTGTCCAAAATAGTAATCAGTAACTGTTGGATTACACAAATGAGTAATGTAATCTGATTACATTCAGTTACTTTTAGATTACTTTCCCTTTAAGAGGCGTTAGAGGAAGATGGCAACGTAGGTTACCAATTGAACCACATCTATTGCAGGATAAATCCATGTTAAAGTTTACATAGTTGGCCATCTATTATATATATATATATATATATATATATATAAGACAATAGTGTAGGTTACCAATTGAACCACATCTATTGCAGGATAAATCCATGTTAAAGTTTACACAGCTGGCCATATATGGATGTTACATTGTACTTTATGGGTTGGTTATGTAGGCTTCCTCTAACCTATCGCTTTCTACTACATTATAATATGATGAAATTATATATTTAGATTAAAAACCAAAGTCTATCAGAATTCCAATCCTCACAGTACATTTTCTTACCCCTTGATCTTCAAGAATAGGACTTGGAAATATGGAAGTGTAGATTAGCCAAATTGTTTTTATCTGATCGTGACCCCAAAACGAAGGACTTATTAGCCAGCCCTACTCTATTGTTTACTGTCACGGAGGACTGATTGGGCTCGTTGATTCCAGTTGACCAATACATGCTGCGTTCATGGAATGGCTTTGAAGCACTACTGAAAAGGGCTATTTACATGTGGAAAACGAATGCCATATGCTGCATTTGCTATAGGCCTGTTGTTTACCTTTTTGTTGGTGACACTTTGATATCTTGATAATATGCAGCTGTTTAAAGGGCAAATCCACAGATGAAACAATAACAGAATGGCTGCCCCACCTCTGTTTTGGTAAAAAGATGAAGGATGGCCTGGAGAAATGTAACCACTCTCAGATTAATAGACAGAGCTATGGATGCAAGGACTGACCATCCATGATTTAAAAAGTATTGTTTTAATTTTATGAAACAGTGTTTGTTTACATTTACAATGTTTAACAAGAATTTAAGCTTTCTGCCAATATCAGATATGTCTATGTCCCGGGAGATGTTCTTGTTACTTACAAAACCTCATGCTAATCACATTAGCCTACGTTAGCTCAACCGTCCCGCAGGGGGACCCACCGATCCTGACGGAGATTTAACTACAGAGAGCACACACTGTTGCTCTCTCATTTTGATATTTGCGTCTTACGGATTGTGGTTGGACTGGATGGCTGTTCACAAATCTAAAATGTGCATTTGAACCCAATAGTAGTTGAATTGAAGAATTTTAAGCTGCCTATCAATCATTGTTTTTAAAACTGGTGGACAGCCAGTGAAAAATGCGCTCTTGCAACAGCTGCATAGTGCGGATCCCAGCATATTGAATAAAAGTGGGGCTTTTAACCCGAAAGCCTAATGGACACATGCTCAAACTCGCACACTTTTGATTTAAAGGGGCAGTCTGTATTTGCTACGTCCATCTTTGGACTGTATATACACTAACGTTCAAAAGTTTGAGGTCACTTAGAAATGTGCTTGTTTTTGAAACAAAAAGCACATTTTTTTGTCCATTAAAATAACAGCAAAACGATCAGATATTTCTGATCAATTTGATGTTCTGATCAATCTGGTGTTATTTTAATGGACAAAACACTTTTGAACCATAGTGTATCCACATGAATTCCTGAAGAATATAATTTATAAATACCTCATGAGCTTAGTCCAACTGTCACACTCCATGAGAACCCAAAATATAAGCTTGTTTTTTTCTCCAATGTTTAACAATAATATGTGATATCCGTATCACCGTAGACTACACCACTGCTGTCATCCTCCAAGTGTTTATCCAAGTTTGATGTATAGTCTTCAGATGCTGGCAGCAGTCGTACCATTGGAAGACATGGCTTGGACTGTAGCCTATCAAAGCCTGTACCTGCTCTTTTCCCACGATCCATCAAACACATTTGGTGGGTCATCAAATAATATTATATCACATTTTAATTGTCACATGAGCCAAATTCAACAGTGAAATGTTGACTGACATGTTTAACATGCCATCCTTCCATGGCATCCTTAGACAACAATGTAGTTCTAAGAAAAATAAGTGTTAAATAAAAATAGATAAGTGAAATATTTAATGGAAATAATAATTAAAGAGCAGCAGTAAAATAACAATAGTGTGGCTATGTACAGGGTGTTACGGTACAGAGTCAATGTGGAGGCTATATACAGGGTATTACGGTACAGAGTCAATGTGGAGGCTATATACAGGGTGTTACGGTACAGAGTCAATGTGGAGGCTATATACAGGGTGTTCGGTACAGAGTCAATGTGGAGGCTATATACAGGGTATTACGGTACAGAGTCAATGTGGAGGCTATATACAGGGTGTTACGGTACAGAGTCAATGTGGAGGCTATATACAGGGTGTTACGATACAGAGTCAATGTGGAGGCTATATACAGGGTATTACGGTACAGAGTCAATGTGGAGGCTATTTACAGGGGGTACCGGTACAGAGTCAATGTGGAGGCTATATACAGGGTGTTACGGTACAGAGTCAATGTGGAGGCTATATACAGGGTGTTACGGTACAGAGTCAATGTGGAGGCTATATACAGGGTGTTACGGTACAGAGTCAATGTGGAGGCTATATACAGGGTGTTACGATACAGAGTCAATGTGGAGGCTATATACAGGGTGTTACGGTACAGAGTCAATGTGGAGGCTATATACAGGGTGTTACGGTACAGAGTCAATGTGGAGGCTATATACAGGGGGGTACCGGTACAGAGTCAATGTGGAGGCTGTATACAGGGGGTACCGGTACAGAGTCAATGTGGAGGCTATATACAGGGGGTTACCGGTACAGAGTCAGTGTGGAGGCTATATACAGGGGGTACCGGTACAGAGTCAATGTGGAGGCTATATACAGGGGGTACCGGTACAGAGTCAATGTGGAGGCTATATACAGGGGTACCGGTACAGAGTCAATGTGGAGGCTATATACAGGGTATTACGGTACAGAGTCAATGTGGAGGCTATATACAGGGGCACCGGTACAGAGTCAATGTGGAGGCTATATACAGGGTATTACGGTACAGAGTCAATGTGGAGGCTATATACAGGGGGCACCGGTACAGAGTCAATGTGGAGGCTATATACAGGGGGCACCGGTACAGAGTCAATGTGGAGGCTATATACAGGGGGTACCGGTACAGAGTCAATGTGGAGGCTATATACAGGGGGTTACGGCACAGAGTCACCGGTACAGAGTCAATGTGGAGGCTATATACAGGGTGTTACGGTACAGAGTCAATGTGGAGGCTATATACAGGGTGTTACGGTACAGAGTCAATGTGGAGGCTATATACAGGGGGTACTGGTACAGAGTCAATGTGGAGGCTATATACAGGGGGTACCGGTACAGAGTCAATGTGGAGGCTATATACAGGGGCACCGGTTAGTCGAGGTAATTGAGGTAATATGTACATGTAGGTAGAGTTGAAGGGACTATGCATAGATAATAAACAGAGAGTAGCAGCAGCATAAAAAGAGAGGGCGGGGGGCAATGCAAATGGTCTGGGTAGTCATCTGAGTAGCTGTTCAGGAGTCTTATGACTTGGGGGTAGAAGCTGTGGTCTCTGATTGGTGGTCATCATTTGGTGTGTCATCACGGCGGTCTCTGATTGGTGGTCATCATTTGGTGTGTCATCACGGTGGGCTCTGATTGGTGGTTAGACTCGCTCAGGTGGAACACACTTAAACTTGCGTCTTTTTCAATGCTGATTTGAATGTCGTTGAGAAAACAGATTTTTTTTTCCACCAAACATCCTTTCTGAATTTAAAGTAATCCTTAAAGTAATCCTCAAAGTAATCCTCAAAGTAATCCTCAAAGTAATCCTCAAAGTAATCATTTCGTTTTTCAAAGTATCTGTAATCTGATTACAATATTTTTGCTGGTAATGGATTACACGCAATTGTTACTCCCCAACCCTGTGTTACAAGATACTGACAGACATGGAGAGAGTCAGACAGACAGACAGACAGACAGACAGACAGACAGACAGACAGACAGACAGACAGACAGACAGACAGACAGACAGACATGGAGAGAGTCAGACAGACAGACAGACAGACAGACAGACAGACAGACAGACAGACAGACAGACAGACAGACAGACAGACAGACAGACAGACAGACAGACAGACAGACAGACAGACATGGGGAGAGTCAGACAGACAGACAGACAGACAGACATGGAGAGAGTCAGACAGACAGACAGACAGACAGACATGGAGAGAGTCAGACAGACAGACAGACATGGAGAGAGTCAGACAGACAGACAGACAGACAGACAGACAGACAGACAGACAGACAGACAGAGTCATGGAGAGAGTCAGACAGACATGGAGAGAGTCAGACAGACAGACAGACATGGAGAGAGTCAGACAGACATGGAGAGAGTCAGTCAGACAGACAGACAGACATGGAGAGAGTCAGACAGACAGACATGGCGAGAGTCAGACAGACATGGAGAGAGTCAGACAGACAGACATGGAGAGAGTCAGACAGACAGACATGGAGAGAGTCAGACAGACATGGAGAGAGTCAGACAGACAGACAGACAGACATGGAGAGAGTCAGACAGACATGGAGAGAGTCAGACAGACAGACATGGGGAGAGTCAGACTGACAGACAGACATGGAGAGAGTCAGACAGACAGACATGGAGAGAGTCAGACAGACAGAAAGAAAGACATGGGGAGAGTCAGACGGACATGGAGAGAGTCAGACAGACAGACAGACAGACAGACAGACAGACAGACAGACAGACAGACAGACAGACAGACAGACAGACAGACAGACAGACAGACAGACAGACATGGAGAGAGTCAGACAGACATGGAGAGAGTCAGACAGACAGACAGACAGACATGGAGAGAGTCAGACAGACATGGAGAGAGTCAGTCAGACAGACAGACAGACATGGAGAGAGTCAGACAGACAGACATGGCGAGAGTCAGACAGACATGGAGAGAGTCAGACAGACAGACATGGAGAGTCAGACAGACATGGAGAGAGTCAGACAGACAGACAGACAGACAGACATGGAGAGAGTCAGACAGACATGGAGAGAGTCAGACAGACAGACATGGGGAGAGTCAGACTGACAGACAGACATGGAGAGAGTCAGACAGACAGACATGGAGAGAGTCAGACAGACAGAAAGAAAGACATGGGGAGAGTCAGACGGACATGGAGAGAGTCAGACAGACAGACAGACAGACATGGAGAGAGTCAGACAGACATGGGGAGAGTCAGACAGACAGACAGACAGACATGGAGAGAGTCAGACAGACAGACATGGGGAGAGTCAGACTGACAGACAGACATGGAGAGAGTCAGACAGACAGAAAGACAGACATGGGGAGAGTCAGACAGACAGACAGACAGACAGAGATGAGAGAGACAGAAAGACAGATCCAGTTTCTCAGACAGACAGACAGACAGCTCCAGTTCCTCAGGGCACAGAAGTCGTTATGAAGTTGTCATGCGCTAACTGCATAACTATTCATTTCTCGTGTTATTATAATTTTCTACAGACTAGCAACGCTGTGTGTGTTGCCGTAGCAACGCTCTGTGTGTGTTTCCGTAGCAACGCTCTGTGTGTGTGTTTTGCCGTAATCCTTTTCCCCCTCCTTGGGTTTTTATGTAGCGTCGGAGTGATGTTACCATGTTACCATTAACAGGCTCCCTGTGTGTTGGTATTTGATATTTTATTAGGATCCTCATTAGCTATGTTGTGAAAGTAGCAGCTACTCTTCCTGGGGTCCAACACAAAACACAAAACATGACATAATACAGAACATTAATAGACAAAACATAATACAGAATTAAATAATACAGAACATTAATAGACAAGAACAGCTCAAGGACAGAACTACATCCATTTAAAAACAACATAGATAGCCTACATATCAATATATACGCTCTAAAACGAAAAAGGTTCCTGGAGCATCCTTTAGGTGTTTTTCAAATTGAAAATGTGAGGGAACCCCATATACATTTTACACAGAACCCTTCAAAAGTTTGGTTCCTCAAAGAACCTTTTGGGGTTAATTTTTTTAACTACCCCCTGCTCTTAACAATAATAATAACAATAATAATAATAATAATAATACGCATAACAATATATATTTTAGTTCTCAGTGTTTATTATGATTTTTGTGGAAAAGCAGAATTTAAAAATCTAAATATGAGGTAAACTCCCAGCAGAGTCCTAAGCCCAATGGATGTTTACTCTGGCGCGCGTTGATGTTAATGTGTTGATGTTCTCCGTATCCATAGACAGAATGATTTGGCAGTGCATTGTTACCGAACAGGTTTCCTGTTATATTCATCAGAGGTGTACAGAGGGCGGAGTCTGTGAATCCATAAAGGTTTTAATTATACAGATGATTAACAAAACATGCACACGACATTACTCATACTTTGGTTTTTGTGGTGAATGTGAATGAAAATAATGTAGAGGGCTTTGGGATATTGATTGAAGAGGTCAGGGAGGAGGAAGATAAATGTGATCTGTATAACAACCCAAAACCAAATGACATACCTTTGTGTGCCTCCTCGTCTGTACACCTGCAGACACAGACACTAAAGTGCAGCTACATATTATTGTAGCCTACCTATTCTTACCTCTTTGTTGATTGATATCCATTGAATTGTGTGTCCATTTTCTATTTTAGAATTATTTGCACAAATATGAAAAGATAGATGGTTTCACCATAAAACAACACCAATTTAGATCATACAAGGGAACACAAACTTTACCTTAAATTGACGAGATCTTTACATGTTCCAGTAAAGTGCCTGCACCTGCTGTCCTTTCAAATCCACATGTTTTGGTTTGGGGCAGTTAGGTTCCTGCAAGAACCCCCCCCACCAACTACTAAGGAGGTTCCTCGATGAACCTCCACCTCCTACGTGGTTCTTGGAAAAACCTTTTGGGGGCCGTTTTCAGTGCCAAGAACCCTGAGGTTCTTCAAAGAACCCCCGAGGATCTTACAAGAACCCTTGAGGATCTTAGAAGGTGTTGGTGTTGTGAGGTGTTGTGAGGTGAGGTGTTGTGAGGTGAGGTGTTGTGAGGTGAGGTGAGATGTTGTGAGGTGTTGTGAGGTGAGGTGTTGTGAGGTGAGGTGTTGTGAGGTGTGGTGAGGTGTTGTGAGGTGAGGTGTTGTGAGGTGAGGTGTTGTGAGGTGTTGTGAGGTGTGGTGAGGTGTGGTGAGGTGTGGTGAGGTGTTGTGAGGTGAGGTGAGGTGTTGTGAGGTGTGGTGAGGTGTTGTGAGGTGAGGTGTTGTGAGGTGAGGTGTTGTGAGGTGAGGTGTTGTGAGGTGTTGTGAGGTGTGGTGAGGTGTTGTGAGGTGAGGTGTTGTGAGGTGTTGTGAGGTGAGGTGTTGTGAGGTGTGGTGAGGTGTTGTGAGGTGTTGGTGTTGTGAGGTGAGGTGTTGTGAGGTGAGGTGTTGTGAGGTGAGGTGTTGTGAGGTGTTGTGAGGTGTGGTGAGGTGTTGTGAGGTGTGGTGAGGTGTTGTGAGGTGAGGTGTTGTGAGGTGTGGTGAGGTGTTGTGAGGTGAGGTGTTGTGAGGTGAGGTGTTGTGAGGTGAGGTGTTGTGAGGTGTTGTGAGGTGTGGTGAGGTGTTGTGAGGTGAGGTGTTGTGAGGTGAGGTGTTGTGAGGTGAGGTGTTGTGAGGTGTGGTGAGGTGTTGTGAGGTGAGGTGTTGTGAGGTGAGGTGTTGTGAGGTGTTGTGAGGTGTGGTGAGGTGTTGTGAGGTGAGGTGTTGTGAGGTGAGGTGTTGTGAGGTGAGGTGTTGTGAGGTGTGGTGAGGTGTTGTGAGGTGAGGTGTTGTGAGGTGAGGTGTTGTGAGTTGAGGTGTTGTGAGGTGTTGTGAGGTGTGGTGAGGTGTTGTGAGGTGTGGTGAGGTGTTGTGAGGTGAGGTGAGGTGTTGTGAGGTGTGGTGAGGTGTTGTGAGGTGAGGTGTTGTGAGGTGAGGTGTTGTGAGGTGAGGTGTTGTGAGGTGTTGTGAGGTGTGGTGAGGTGGTGTTGTGAGGTGAGGTGTTGTGAGGTGTTGTGAGGTGAGGTGTTGTGAGGTGTGGTGAGGTGTTGTGAGGTGTTGGTGTTGTGAGGTGTTGTGAGGTGTTGTGAGGTGAGGTGTTGTGAGGTGAGGTGTTGTGAGGTGAGGTGTTGTGAGGTGTTGTGAGGTGTGGTGAGGTGTTGTGAGGTGTGGTGAGGTGTTGTGAGGTGAGGTGTTGTGAGGTGTGGTGAGGTGTTGTGAGGTGAGGTGTTGTGAGGTGAGGTGTTGTGAGGTGAGGTGTTGTGAGGTGTTGTGAGGTGTGGTGAGGTGTTGTGAGGTGAGGTGTTGTGAGGTGAGGTGTTGTGAGGTGAGGTGTTGTGAGGTGTGGTGAGGTGTTGTGAGGTGTTGGTGTTGTGAGGTGTTGTGAGGTGAGGTGTTGTGAGGTGTTGTGAGGTGTTGGTGTTGTGAGGTGTTGTGAGGTATTGTGAGGTGTTGTGAGGTGAGGTGTTGTGAGGTGAGGTATTGTGAGGTGAGGTGAGGTGAGGGTGTGTGAGGTGTTGTGAGGTGAGGTGAGGTGAGGTGTTGTGAGGTGAGGTGAGGTGTTGTGAGGTGAGGTGTTGTGAGGTGAGGTGTGTTGTGAGGTATTGTGAGGCGAGGTGTTGTGAGGTGTCGTGAGGTGTTGTGAGGTGTTGCTTTGTATTTTTGTTTAAACCAGGTTTGCTGTTTATTTGAGCAATATGAGATTCTACGGAGTTCCATGGGATAATAGCACTGTATAATACTGTATGCTTTCTTGAATTTGTTCTGGATTTGGGGACTGTGAAAAGACCCCTGGTGGCATATCTGGTGGGGTAAGTGAGCTGTGTGTAATTGGACAATGCAAACAATCTGGAATTTTCAACACATTAATGTTTCAGACAGAATTTGTTCAACTATCACAGCTTTACCAGACAGCATTTAGCCAATTATCACAGCTTTACCAGACAGCATTTAGCCAATTATCACAGCTTTACCAGACAGCATTTAGCCAATTATCACAGCTTTACCAGATTACCAGACAGCATTTAGCCAATTATCACAGCTTTACCAGACAGTACAAGACAGGGTTATCCTAGTGTCCTTGCTCATTAAATGGAACATTCAGCTAGATGAGGTAGCAATAACCAGACTGACTGGCTGAGAAGCAGAGACCTAACGAGGTTTAAATCAATGTTCATTTTGGACATGGAATGAAGTCAGGCATATAATCAGCCTGTAACAAGGTTCTTCTGACAGACACACGTTGAGTCGTATGTGTGTGTGTGTGTGTGTGTCTGTGCGTCACTCTCCCTATGAAGCACTATTAAATCATTGTGAACTAAACAACAGGAAACAGCTTGGTAACATTCTGAGTCACGTGGAAAGACGTCAGCAAACAACTTATTTAGATGACAGTTGATTTGAATATTTACAGGGTTGATTTAACACGGCCCAGTGATAACTACTGAACACTCTAAGACTACATTCAGACTGCATTTTACATTTCAAATAAATTACTAATTATTATCAACTGCTTTCAAAATAACTACATTTGATGTGCACGGTCTGAATTCGTGTTTCCTTGTGTGAGAGAAACGTTGTGGATAACATTTAACACAATGTTTTACTTCGTTTGATGTCATCACTTTTATAATAAAATACTGTGATTGGCTGTTACAAAAGTGCTGCAACCAGTGTTATGGCGGGGAACAGGGGTTCCCCTGAATAGAGACGTTAGTTCCCCTGAATAGAGACGTTAGTTCCCCTGAATAGAGACGTTAGTTCCCCTGAAGAGACGTTAGTTCCCCTGAATAGAGACGTTAGTTCCCCTGAAGAGACATTAGTTCCCCTGAAGAGACGTTAGTTCCCCTGAAGAGACGTTAGTTCCCCTGAAGAGACGTTAGTTCCCCTGAAGAGACGTTAGTTCCCCTGAAGAGACGTTAGTTCCCCTGAAGAGACGTTAGTTCCCCTGAAGAGACGTTAGTTCCCCTGAAGAGACGTTAGTTCCCCTGAAGAGACGTTAGTTCCCCTGAAGAGACGTTAGTTCCCCTGAATAGAGACGTTGGTTCCCCTGAATAGAGACGTTGGTTCCCCTGAATAGAGACGTTGGTTCCCCTGAATAGAGACGTTGGTTCCCCTGAATAGAGACGTTGGTTCCCCTGAATTTGGTTCCCCTGAATGGAGACGTTGGTTCCCCTGAATGGAGACGTTGGTTCCCCTGAATGGAGACGTTGGTTCCCCTGAATGGAGACGTTGGTTCCCCTGAATGGAGACGTTGGTTCCCCTGAATGGAGACGTTGGTTCCCCTGAATGGAGACGTTGGTTCCCCTGAATGGAGACGTTGGTTCCCCTGAATGGAGACGTTGGTTCCCCTGAATGGAGACGTTGGTTCCCCTGAATGGAGACGTTGGTTCCCCTGAATGGAGACGTTAGTTCCCCTGAATGGAGACGTTAGTTCCCCTGAATAGTGTTACGGTTTTCTAGGTGGGAAGGAGAGTCGGACCAAACTGCAGCGTGTAGATTTCGATCCATATTTAATAACGAACGTAAACCACGAATCAAATAACAAACACTACAAAAACAATAAATGTAACGAAAACCGAAACAGCCCATACTTGTGTAACCTAACACATAGACAGGAACAAGGACACTAAGGACAATCACCCACGACAAACTCAAAGAATATGGCTGCCTAAATACGGTTCCCAATCAGAGACAACAATAAACACCTGCCTCTGATTGAGAACCACTCCAGACAGCCATAGACCTTGCTAGATAACCCCACTAGCTACAATCCCAATACATACACACCAAAACCCCAAGACAAAACACACCACAATACAAAAACCCCATGCCACACCCTGGCCTGACCCAATACATGAAGAAAAACACAAAATACTTGGACCAGGGCGTGACAAATAGAGACGTTAGTTCCCCTGAAGGAGACGTTAGTTCCCCTGAAGGAGACGTTAGTTCCCTTGAATAGAGACGTTAGTACCCCTGAATGGAGACGTTAGTTCCCCTGAATAGAGACGTTAGTTCCCCTGAATGGAGACGTTAGTTCCCCTGAAGGAGACGTTAGTTCCCCTGAATGGAGACGTTAGTTCCCCTGAATGGAACCATAATCCACTCACAACAGAACAACAACCCACTCATAACAGATCCCCAACCCAGCACAACAGAACCCCAACCCAGCACAACAGAACCACATCAAATTCACAACAAAATCACATCACACTCACAACATAACCCTATCACACTCACAACAGAACCCCAACCCAGCACAACAGAACCATATCACACTCATAACAGAACCCCAACCCAGCACAACAGAACTGCATCACCATATAGAGTAGAATCATGAGGTAATGGCTCCAAGCCCAGATCGCTACCTGCGGATTCTCCAGCAGCAGTACACTCACCTTTTAGTCATGTACACACAGATAAATAAGACATGCTGGGTGGTGTAGTGAGCTCTATCTCCTCTGTCTCTCTCTCCTATCTGTGCTCTCTTCTCTGCACTCTCTCCTCTTCTTCTCCCCCTCCTCCTCCTCTTCATCATCTTCATCATCTACTTCTTCTGTCCTCTGTCCTCTCTCCTATCTGTGCTCTCTTCTCTGCACTCTCTCCTCTTCTCCTCCTCCTCCTCCTCTTCATCATCTTCATCATCTACTTCTTCTGTCCTCTGTCCTCTCTCCCTATCTGTGCTCTCTTCTCTGCACTCTCTCCTCTTCTTCTCCTCCTCCTCCTCCTCTTCATCATCTTCATCATCTACTTCTTCTGTCCTCTGTCCTCTCTCCTATCTGTGCTCTCTTCTCTGCACTCTCTCCTCTTCTTCTCCTCCTCCTCCTCCTCTTCATCATCTTCATCATCTACTTCTTCTGTCCTCTGTCCTCTCTCCTATCTGTGCTCTCTTCTCTGCACTCTCTCCTCTTCTTCTCCTCCTCCTCCTCCTCTTCATCATCTTCATCATCTACTTCTTCTGTCCTCTGTCTCTCTCTCCTATCTGTGCTCTCTTCTCTGCACTCTCTCCTCTTCTTCTCCTCCTCCTCCTCCTCTTCATCATCTTCATCATCTACTTCTTCTGTCCTCTGTCCTCTCTCCTATCTGTGCTCTCTTCTCTGCACTCTCTCCTCTTCTCCTCCTCCTCCTCCTCTTCATCATCTACTTCTTCTGTCCTCTGTCCTCTCTCCTATCTGTGCTCTCTTCTCTGCACTCTCTCCTCTTCTTCTCCTCCTCCTCCTCCTCTTCATCATCTTCATCATCTACTTCTTCTGTCCTCTGTCCTCTCTCCTATCTGTGCTCTCTTCTCTGCACTCTCTCCTCTTCTTCTCCTCCTCCTCCTCTTCATCTTCATCATCTTCATCATCTACTTCTTCTGTCCTCTGTCCTCTCTCCTATCTGTGCTCTCTTCTCTGCACTCTCTTCTCTTCTCCTCCTCCTCCTCCTCCTCCTCCTCCTTCTCTTCTTCATCATCTTCATCATCTACTTCTGTCCTCTGTCCTCTCTCCTATCTGTGCTCTCTTCTCTGCACTCTCTCCTCTTCTTCTTCTCCTCTTCTTCTCCTCCTTTTCTTCATCATCTTCATCATTTACTTCTTCTGTCCTCTGTCCTCTCTCCTATCTGTGCTCTCTTCTCTGCACTCTCTCCTCTTTTTCTCCTCCTCCTCTTCCTCCTCTTCATCATCTACTTCTTCTGTCCTCTGTCCTCTCTCCTTTCTCCGCTGTCCTCTGTCCAACTGGGGGGGGGCTCCCATGTTTACTGCACTAGCAGAGAGCAGGTGGAGAGTTTTGTCTGAAAGGTAAAATATATATATATATACTTTGTCATTGTTTCTTGTTGTTTATAATGAATTGGACTTATCTGTGTTAAAGGGTTGTTGTTTGTGTAATATATGTGTTTAGTGTGATGCGTTGATTTCTAATGTGTAGAATAGATATCAACATATAAACATGGTTTCAGACTATATCAACATATAAACATGGTTTCAGACTATATCAACATATAAACATGGTTTCAGACTATATCAACATATAAACATGGTTTCAGACTATATCAACATATAAACATGGTTTCAGACTATATCAACATATAAACATGGTTTCAGACTATTAGCACCAAGTGAAAATTACAAATTGACAAAATGGAAAATTCTTGTCATTTATCTTTTATTTTCAGAATTGTTTAAATTGAGCAGTTGTCCCAAACATGTAATAAGACTACAACATACCGGTTGTTTATAAAAGCAATCTGCTTTAATACTGCATTTCTGTGGGGGCTTAAAATGCATTAAATAGGTCAGAATAAAAATTATTTCAAATCAAGAGAATGTCAGAAGACATGAAGAAGCTGCAGGCGTTAAAATAACACTGCACCAATATTCACCCCCATGGACCTGGTGTCTCTGTGTGTGTGTGTGTGTGTGTGTGTGTGTGTGTGTGTGTCTCTGTGTGTGTGTGTGTGTGTGTGTGTGTGTGTGTGTGTGTGTGTGTGTGTGTGTGTGTGTGTGTGTGTGTGTGTGTATGTGTTTATGTGTGTGCTTGTGTGCGTGTGCGTGTGTGTGTGTGTATATGTGTTTATGTGTGTGTGTGTGTGTGTGTGTGCGTAGAGCAGAACAGAGCTGCACTAGGCTGCTGGCTCTAGGGACAGACACTGCCTAATACCCTGTGTCATATGGAGGAAGAAGGAATTTCTATATTAACCCCTACAGTTTGTTCAGTTGAGAGAATCCGTTCAGACATTTAATTTCTATATTAACAGTTTGTTCAGCTGAGAGAATCCATTCAGATATTTAATTTCTATATTAACAGGTTGTTCAGCTGACAGAATCCGTTCAGACATTTAATTTCTATATTAACAGGTTGTTCAGCTGACAGAATCCGTTCAGACATTTAATTTCTATATTAACAGGTTGTTCAGCTGACAGAATTCTCTTGTGGTGAAGACATTTAAAAATCTATATTAACAGTTTGTTCAGCTGAAAGAATCCATTATAAACAGATATTTAATTTCTATATTAACAGGTTGTTCAGCTGACAGAATGGACACTAAGGACAAGAAACAGCCTCTCTGGTGGAGACAGGAACAAGGACACTAAGGACAAAAATGCAGCCTCTACTGGTGTAAACTAACACAGAGACAGGAACAAGGACATAAGGACAAGAAACAGCCTTACTGGTGTAAACTAACACAGAGACAGGAACAAGGACACTAAGGAATCAATTATAAACAGAGACAGGAACAAGGACACTAAGGACAAAACAATGGTGTAAACTAACACAGAGACAGGAACAAGGACACTAAGGACAACAGCCTCTACTGGTGTAAACTAACACAGAGACAGGAACAAGGACACTAAGGACAATCACCCACAAAACCCAACACAAAACAGGCTACCTAAATATGGTTCCCAATCAGAGACAATGACTAACACCTGCCTCTGATTGAGAACCATATCAGGCCAAACATAGAAATAGACAAACCAGACACACAACATAGAATGCCCACCCAGCTCACATCCTGACCAACACTAAAACAAGGAAAACACATACGAACGATGGTCAGACCGTGACACAGAAACCATTCAGACACTTAATTTCTATATTAACCTCTACAGGTTGTTCAGCTGACAGAAACCATTCAGACATTTAATTTCTATATTAATTTAACAGGTTGTTCAGCTGACAGAAACCATTCAGACACTAATTTTATATTAACCTCTATTGTTGACAGAAAATGACAGAAATTTATGTTCTTATTAACAGTTTGTAACAGCTGAAGAAAATATAAATTTAATTTCTATATTAATTTAACAGGTTTCCACTTTGACTGAATTTTGTGTCGATTTGACAGAAAATGACAATGAAATCCATGTTCTTTCAGTTTGTAACAACAACAAAATATAAAGAAATTAAAGGGGTCAATACTTTTACACACACACACACACACACAGACACACACACACACACACACACACACACACACACACAGACACACACACACACACACACACACACACACACACACACACACACACACACACACACACACACACACACACACACACACACACACACACACACACACACACACACACACACGCACGCACATGCACGCATGCACACGCACACACACACACACACGCGCACGCACACACACGCACACACATAAACACACAAACACACACGCGCACGCACAGAAAAACAGACAGAAAAACACACACAAACACACACACACACACACACGCACACATCCACAGACAAACACACACACGCACAGAAAAACACACACAAACATGATCACAAGACATCAGAGCAGTGAAAGTTTTCAGCTGTGTTTTTGTTTGGGACCGTGCTGCCATGGCAATGTCCTTCTGAGCAGGGCAGGTCTGTTGAATGCTGTTGAATGTTATGCTTGGCGCAATGTAATTTTTTTTTGATTTTATACAGTTTTTTTTAACACTTTGGCACTAATTTCAGAACCTTGTGGTCATTTTTCAAAACACTAGACACAAAACTCAATACGGTCATCACTTGTAACACAGGCTGTCCAATGTTCAAAATATTGTATTGTGCCTACCTGGTACCTGTATTGTGCCTACCTGGTTAAATAAAGGAGAAATAAAAAAATAAAAAATAAAAAATGTATATCTTTAAAGAAACCTTGCACTTGCAGAATCATTCAAATAACAAATTAATCATGAATTAAAATAGGAACATTAAAGAAAGAAATAAGAAAACATGTTTGGTGTTTGCCAAAAGGCATACGGGAGACACCCCAACATATGGAAGAAGGTACTCTGGTCAGATGAGACAAAAATGTAGCTTTTTTGCCACCAAGGAAAATGCTATGTCTGGCCCAACACCTCTCATCACCCAGGCGAACACTATCCCCACAGTGAAGCATGGCGGTGGCATGTTTTTCATCCCATCCCAAACATCACCATGTGTACGGCACTGTATGATCTAATACGAGGTCTGCGTCCCACCATACCTTCTACCGATTTAGCCACACACATGGTGAGGTTTGCCCCTTGTTGTCCAGGTACTTGGATGGTTGCCCACTGGCCAATGAAATTCCGACCTCTCCTCCTTCTCTTGGCCAGGTTGAAGCCTGCCTCATCCAAAAAGAGGAATTTGTGATGGTTTTTGTCAGCATCCAGCTCCATCACCCTCTAAAAATACATTTTGGAAAGAGAATTACTGATTACAATGATGTATAATTTATGGGGAATTTTTCACAACTAGCCTCTTGAAACTGAACATACCTGAACATACTCAGTCCTCAGTTACTTCACTCTGTCTGCATTTCTTTCAAAAGGCACACGGTACAGCTAATTTAGAGACACCTGGTGCCTTTTCAGCAGGTGTGCAATAGTCTACATACGTCTAGCTTCCACACTGTTGAACATGTCATCATTGTCCAAGTTGTTCTGCCAAACTCCTGGAAGGCGAATATCATTTCTGGCCCGAACCAAATTGACCACAACCCGCTCTTGTTGGTCAGTCAGAATTTTGCCTCTGCCTCCCTTATTTGGCCTAGTCTCAATTCTGCTGGGAAAATTAAGGTAAGAACACATTTAGTCACATCACCTACTATGTGATACACATTGGCATGCAGTATACAGTCATTTGACAGTTGAGAGTAGCCTAATGTTTAGTGCACGCTGAAGACTTACCGGTTCTCATTGCCGGAAAGTTCTGATGATTGAGGCCATGATTGATCTTCTGAGGTTTGGTTGAATCATTGTAGCTGCCTCAGTCATTGTCATGCCATGATTTACGACATGGTCTACAACTGTTTCTCGGATTTCATTGGACACTCTTTGCTGTTGCTGCCGCTGTCTTGGTCCGTGGTCTTGTCCCCTACCACGTTCCCCCACACCTCTCAAACGAGGCCCACGACCACCTCTCAGAAGGGATGCTTGGTCCGTGGTCTTGTCCTCTACCACGTTCCCCCACACCTGTCAAACAAGGCCCACGACCACCTCTCAGAAGGGATGCTTGGTCCGTGGTCTTGTCCCCTACCACGTTCCCCACACCTCTCAAACGAGGCCCATCTCAGAAGGGATGCTTGGTCCGTGGTCTTGTCCTCTACCACGTTCCCCACACCTCTCAAACAAGGCCCACGACCACCTCTCAGAAGGGATGCTTGGTCCGTGGTCTTGTCCTCTACCACGTTCCCCCACACCTCTCAAACAAGGCCCACGACCACCTCTCAGAAGGGATGCTTGGTCCGTGGTCTTGTCCCCTACCACGTTCCCCCACACCTCTCAAACGAGGCCCACGACCACCTCTCAGAAGGGATGCTTGGTCCGTGGTCTTGTCCTCTACCACGTTCCCCCACACCTCTCAAACAAGGCCCACGACCACCTCTCAGAAGGGATGCTTGGTCCGTGGTCTTGTCCTCTACCACGTTCCCCACACCTCTCAAACAAGGCCCACGACCACCTCTCAGAAGGGATGCTTGGTCCGTGGTCTTGTCCTCTACCACGTTCCCCACACCTCTCAAACAAGGCCCACGACCACCTCTCAGAAAGGATGCTTGGTCCGTGGTCTTGTCCTCTACCACGTTCCCCCACACCTCTCAAACAAGGCCCACGACCACCTCTCAGAAAGGATGCTTGGTCCGTGGTCTTGTCCTCTACCACGTTCCCCCACACCTCTCAAACAAGGCCCACGACCACCTCTCAGAAGGGATGCTTGGTCCGTGGTCTTGTCCTCTACCACGTTCCCCCACACCTCTCAAACGAGGCCCACGACCACCTCTCAGAAAGGGCGCTCGTCCCCTGCCATTCCTTTGACCACCACATCTTCCTCCTCCCACTGCCTGACGTCCATTGTGACCTGGATCACCTGTCGGCTCCATGTTATCTCTATGTAGTTGTTGGTGGATACCACTCATTTCACTATATACTCATACCACAATGGGAAATCAATCATCAGTAACGAGTTGGCAGTAATGGAAAGCAATTACAAGGGCCTGCATGCATACACTCACTGGTTGAGCTAACGTAGGCTAATGCGATTAGCATGAGGTTGTAAGTAACTAGAACATTTCCCAGGACATAGACATATCTGATATTGGCAGAAAGCTTAAATTCTTGTTAATCAAACTGCACTGTCCAATTGACAGTAGCTATTACAGTGAAAGAATACCATGCTATTGTTTGAGGAGAGTGAGCTGTTTTGAACATGAAAAGTTATGAATAAACATATTTGGGCAGTCTTGATACAACATTTTGAACAGAAAAGCAATGGTTCATTGGATCAATAGAAAACTTTGCCCATACACTCCTGGCAAAGATCTAAATTGCAGCTGGGCTGAATAATACATTATGGCCTTTCTCTTGCATTTCAAAGATGATGGTACCAAAAAAATACAAAATAACGGTTGTTTTTTCTTTGTATTAACTTTTACCAGATCTGTTGTGTTATATTCTCCTACATTCCTTTCACATTTCCACAAACCTCAAAGTATTTACTTTCAAATGGTATAAAGAATATGCATATCCTTGCTTCAGGTCCTGAGCTACAGGCAGTTAGATTTGGGTATGTCATTTTAGCCCCAATTTTTTTTTTAAGTGGCTAATCCTTAAGAGGTTGTTTAAGTACACCTGTGTGTTAACGCAAATAGCCTGCTCCTTCAGACAGCGAATCATGTGGCTGCCTGCAACTCAATATATAGAGTATATAGAGTAGAGAGCTTTAGTTGTTATTCAACCTACCAATAGAATGGGCAAGATGCGTAATCTAAGCAACTTTGACCGCGGTATGATTGTTGATGCCACACATGGTGATTCCAGCATCTCAGAAACAGCTGCCCTCCTGGGATTTTTACTCACTTCAGTCTCTAGAGTTTACAGTGTGTGTGTGTGTGTGTGTGTGTGAGGGTGTGTGTGTGTGTGTGTGTGTGTGTGTGTGTGTGTGTGTGTGTGTGTGTGTGTGTGTGTGTGAAGGGTGTGTGTGTGAAGAACAATCAACAACAGTAGGTGAAGAAGAACACACAACAATGCTTACTACCCAGGTGGGTTATACATCAGCACATCCACTACACACTGTATTGTATTGTATTAGACACTGGGTCATTTTTACATAATATTCTGTAGTTGTTTATTAAGGAGGGAGATGTTGGAGCTTGATTATTGGCTTGTGATGATTGTTGTTGTTGATCATTTCCACTGGTGTTGGTTTGTGATGAGTCAGGTATTCCACCCCCAGAAAACCTGAGTCACTCTGGTGGGCATCCCAAATGGCAACCTATTCCCTATATTGTGCACTATGGGCCGTGGTCAACAGTAGTGCACTTTATAGGTAACAGGGTGAGACTTGGGATGCAGACTGTGTATGGTGAAGTGATATTTGCTCATTAAAAAGTGTTCTGTACGTACTCTCAGATGTCTCTGTGTGTGTGTGTGTGTGTGTGTGTGTGTGTGTGTGTGTGTGTGTGTGTGTGTGTGTGTGTGTGTGTGTGTGTGTGTGCGTGTGTGTGTGTGCGTGTGCGTGCATGTGCGTGCGTATGTACATGTATGTACAGATGTAGAATCTTAATTTGATCACCCTGTTGTAGAGAACTTTGGCAATGTAAAACTTGTAGTGTATTTGGCATTTGAAGGTTGTAATTTCATCGTAAAAAGTCAGACCATTAACTATAATCCACATTACAATTCACATTATAATCCACAATTCCTGTTGCTGCAGAATTCCTTTCTCATTTGTGTGCGTGTCCACATGTCTGCGAGTTCCCCCCTCGTGTTCACACACATTGTGTGTGTGTGCGTGCGTACAGCATGTGTATGTATCAAGAGTTCTGTATGTTCTCTCAGACCTGATGAACCTGAGAAAAGATTCCTCGAAGAGGACCAACAGACAGGGTGTGATGTGAAACAGCCTCTCCTTAAAAGGTTACCATATGGTTATGACTGAATCATCTGAGGTGTGAGTTTTACAGCGGGCAGGCAGAGCTGCACCAAATGCTTTCCTTCGACTGTTGCAGTAGATGTACAAATCTCCATTGGTACAATCTGCAACAGTTCAGTTTTATAGCATAAAAAGTGGCAGGGCTGCCATTTGGACTGGAAAAAAAGGGCACTATGTAGTAGCTACATCCATTTTTAGACTTATAAATTAATCATATGTATCCATTAATTCCATTGAAGGATATAACTTAGAAATTACATCCTTCAGCCCGTCATTGTAAATCAGAATTTGTTCTTAATTAACTGACTTGCCTAGTTACATAAAAGGTTAAATAAATAAAACATCTAAAACACAGAAGCCTACTTCAACCTTTTTACCCCATCATAACTGAACAAATAAATAATAATAGTTTTACTCAATGAATGTAAACAAAATTTTACGTAAACAAACACTGTAAAGCCTCAAAACTATCGTGTTGAAATCATGGATGGTCTATCCCTGCATCCATAGCTCCGTCCATTCATTTGAGAGGGGTGACATTTCTACAGCCAAATCCCTCAATTTCTTTACAGGAAAAAATGTTAGGGATAATGCTTTGTTTCTCTTTCAGTCGGTCAACCTGTGTCCAAACACAGCTATGGCGAGTTTGCCCGCTAGCCTGACAAGGCCAATGAACACCATGCCTCACTGGAAGCCCCGAATTCATTCCTTCAATTCTTCACATCTAGCTGAGCAGAACAATACTTCAATTTTTTTAATTTTTTTAAAAAATAAAGCAAGCATTGGTACGCAAAATCAGACTCCAACTGTCTCACTTAAGGAGGAATTCTCATCCTTCTGGGTGTGCTAAAGTTTGGTAACTATAATGAACAAAAAATATAAACAAAACATGTAAAGTGTTGGTCCCATGTTTCATGAGCTGAAATACATTTTCCATAGGCACAAAAAGCTGATTTATCTAACATTTTGTGCATAATATTGTTCACTTCCTTGTTAGTGAGCATTTCTCCTTTCTCCTTCGCCAAAATAATACGTCCACCTGAAAGGTCTGGCATATCAAGAAGCTGATTAAACAGCATGATCATTACATAGGTGCACCTTGTCCTGGGGACAATAAAAGGCCACTCTAAAATGTGCAATTTTGTAACACAACACAATACTACAGGTGGGAGCGTGCATTTGGCATGCTGACTGCAGGAATGTCCACCAGAGCCGTTGCCAGAGAATTGCATGTTCATTTATCTAGCAAGTTGTTTTCGATCACTTGGAAGTACGTCTATCCGGCAACACAACAGCTACAACAGCAGGTGGTACCTGTAACTGCGCCAGCTCAGGACCTCCACATCCGGTTTCTTCACCTGCGGGATCGTCTGAGACCACCCACCTGAAGAGCTGATGAAAATGTGGGTTTGCCGAAACATTTCTACTCAAACTGTCAGAAACCGTCTCAGGGAAGTTCATCTGCGTGCTCATTGTCCTCACCAGGGTCTTGACATGACTGCAGTTCGGCATCATAACAGACTTCAGTGGGCAAATGCTCCCCTTTGATGGCCAGTGGAACACTGAAGAAGTGTGCTCTTCACGGATTCATCCTGTTTTCAACTGTACCGGGGCAGATGACAGACAACGTGTATGGCGTGGTGTGGGCGAGCAATTTGCTGATGTCAACGTTGTGAACAGAGTCCCCCTAGGTGGCAGTGAGTGTTATGGTTATGGATTGGGCAGGCATTAGCTACGAACAATGAACACAATTGCATTTATCTACCTCACAGTGTTCATGGTGTTCTACCTCACAGTGTTCTACCTCACAGTGTTCTACCTCACAGTGTTCAAAGTGTTCTACCTCACAGTGTTCTACCTCACAGTGTTCTACCTCACAGTGTTCATGGTGTTCTACCTCACAGTGTTCTACCTCACAGTGTTCTACCTCACAGTGTTCAAAGTGTTCTACCTCACAGTATTCACAGTGTTCTACCTCACAGTGTTCTAGGTGTTCTACCTCAAAGCATTCACGGTGTTCTAACTCACAGTATTCACGCTGTTCAACCTCACAGTATTCACGCTGTTCAACCTCACAGTATTCATGGTGTTCTACGTCAGTGTTCACAGTGTTCTACCTCAGTGTTCTAGGTGTTCTACCGCACAGCATTCACAGTGTTCTCCCTCACAGTGTTCTAGGTGTTCTAACTCACAGTATTCACGGTGTTCAACCTCACAGTGTTATACCTCACAGTATTCACAGTGTTCTACCTCACAGTATTCACAGTGTTCTACCTCACAGTATTCACAGTGTTCCTCCTCACAGTGTTCATGGTGTTCTACCTCACAGTGTTCTACCTCACATTGTTCTACCTCATGGTGTTCTAACTCACAGTATTCACAGTGTTCTACCTCACAGTGTTCTACCTCACAGTGTCCTACCTCACAGTATTTACAGTGTTCAACCTCACAGTATTCACAGTGTTCTACCTCACAGTGTTCTACCTCACAGTGTTCTACCTCACAGTGATCAAAGTGTTCTACCTCACAGTATTCACAGTGTTCTACCTCACAGTATTCACAGTGTTCTACCTCACAGTATTCACGGTGTTCTACCTCACAGTATTCACGGTGTTCTACCTCACAGTATTCACAGTGTTCAACCTCACAGTATTCACAGTGTTCTACCTCACAGTATTCACAGTGTTCTACCTCACAGTATTCACGGTGGTCTAACTCACAGTATTCACGGTGGTCTTACTCACAGTATTCACGGTGTTCTACCTCACAGTATTCACGGTGTTCTACCTCACAGTATTCACAGAGTTCTAACTCACAGTATTCACAGAGTTCTAACTCACAGTATTCACGGTGTTCTACCTCACAGTATTCACGGTGTTCTAACTCACAGTATTCACGGTGTTCTAACTCACAGTATTCATGGGTGTCAAGCGTGTTGTGTTTTAAATACCCTGACCTAGTGAGATATACATGGAGGAGCCTTAATACCCTGACCTAGTGAGATATACATGGAGGTTTAATCAAGCTTGTCATCCTGACTACTTTCATATGCCATTCTCTCTGGCACCAAATGTTAAAGTGTTGATAGGGGACAAAATGTGGTCGGATCATCACATAATTGGCATATATTTTACAGCATTTCCATGTGGGCGAGGATATTGGAAATTTAATCAAAGCCTACTAGATAATAAATTGTTTAGAACTAGGACAGAAGAATTTATAACAGACTTTTTCAGACATAACATAGGTACAGCTGATTCTCTTATTGTATGGGACACTTTTAAGTGTGCCTTTAGAGGCCAAACAATTCAGTACTCATCTATAAAACAAAAGCAATTCAGATCAAAAGAGTCCATATTAACAAAGGAAAATGAAGGACTAACAGTACAGTTAGATAGCAATAAAAGCTGTACTGTAGAGGCTCACCAAACTCCAAACTCCCCCCCTATCTTTGTCTCGCTCCCTACTGCAGTGGAGTATTCTACATTGCTCTTGGTAATGTATCTCCATTGGCACCTCAACCCGGGTGTGGATCTGCTGTCCAGGGAGAGGCCCCCCGCTTTCAGGAGAGGAGGCTGGGTGGTCTCCCAGATATAGGACATGTTCGGCTGTTTTTCTTGATAAGGGACCTGAGCGCTCCGTTGGGAACGGATGTTATCTCTCACCAGTGGCCTTGAACCTTCCTTTACGCATTTCCCCCTGTGGACCTGATTCAGCCCACACTGAACAGGGTGCGTCGGGAGGGCTTGTCGTTGATCAGTGTGGCTCCCTATTGGCCTAAAACGACCTTGGTTCCTTTTAGGGCGGGAACCTGTGGCGACTTCAGTAACACTAAGTGACGAAACTATCAAATCAAATTGTATTAGTCACGTGCGCCGAATACAACAGGTGTAGTAGACCTCACAGTGAAATGCTGAATACAACAGGTGTAGTAGACCTTACAGTGACATGCTGAATACAACAGGTGTAGTAGACCTTACAGTGAAATGCTGAATACAACAGGTGTAGACCTAACAGTGAAATGCTGAATACAACAGGTGTAGTAGACCTTACAGTGAAATGCTGAATACAACAGGTGTAGTAGACCTCACAGTGAAATGCTGAATACAACAGGTGTCGTAGACCTCACAGTGAAATGCTTACATACAGGCTCTAACCAACAATGCAGTTTAAAAAAATACGAATAAGAGACAAACGTAACAAGTAACTAGTGTATAACTATAACTATACTCTGGTTTCTGTTCTTATATATAAATATTTAACCTTTATTTAACTAGGCAAGTCAGTTAAGCACAAATTCTTATTTACAATGACAGCCTAGGAACAGTGGGTTAACTGCCTTTCTCAGGGGCAGAATGACAGATTTGCATCTTGTCAGCTAGGGAGGATTTGAACTTGCAACCTTTCGGTTACTACCTAACGCTCTGAAATGCTGGCTACCTGGTGGCCCTAGACTCTAACCACTAGGCTGAAATGCCACCTCTACCCTCTAACCACTAGGCTAGTGACCCCTCTACAGTGAAACTGCTGAATACCCCAGGTGTCTAACCACTCTACCTGCCACCTCTACAGGCTCTAACCACAATGCTAGTTTAAAAAAATAACCACTAAGAGACAAACTGCCCCCTAACTACAGTCTAACCACTAACTATACCTGCCACCTCTAAACTCTAACCACTAGGCTACCCTGCCACCTCTACACTCTAACCACTAGGCTACCTGCCTCCTCTACAACCACTTATTTACCTGACACCTCTAACAGTGGGTTAACTGCCTTTCTCAACCACTAGAATGACCTGCCTTTGCATCCTAACCACTAGGCTATTTGAACCAACCTCTTACTAGTCCAACGCTAACCACTAGGCTACCTGCTGGCCCTCTACACTCTAACCACTAGGCTACCTGCCTCCTCTACCCTCTAACCACTAGGCTACCTGCCTCCTCTACAGTCTAACCACTAGGCTACCTGCCCCTCTACAGTCTAACCACTAGGCTACCTGCCACCTCTACACTCTAACCACTAGGCTACCTGCCTCCTCTACCCTCTAACCACTAGGCTACCTGCCCCTCTACAGTCTAACCACTAGGCTACCTGCCACCTCTACACTCTAACCACTAGGCTACCTGCCTCCTCTACACTCTAACCACTAGGCTACCCTGCCACCTCTACACTCTAACCACTAGGCTACCCTGCCCCCTCTACACTCTAACCACTAGGCTACCTGCCTCCTCTACACTCTAACCACTAGGCTACCTGCCCCCCCTACACTCTAACCACTAGGCTACCCTGCCGCCTCTACACTCTAACCACTAGGCTACCTGCCTCCTCTACGCTCTAACCACCAGCCCTGGCAGGGTAGCCTCTTAGGTAACTCTACATAATTCATGACTGTAATATTAGTATTATATATATTAATATATCAACAAAATATATTAATATATATAATATAATCCCGTCTTTACATACAGTAGATAAGGCATACTCTGTTTGAACGCTCAGTTTGTATTGACTGCTGTGTGGACGTGAATAAACTTGAATTTATATCTTGAACTTGGAAACAGATGACAAAAGCTACTTAAAAGTTACAGTATTCTGGACAACAGGAAGATAATTTATTATTTAATTAATAATGCTTTCGCCTTGACCTCTACTTCGGTGTAATTTCCTGTGTGTTGTGATGTGGCCTTCAGTACAGTCAGACGTGTGTGTGTGTGTGTGTGTGTGTGTGTGTGTGTCTATTCCTGTTCAGTGCTTCTTCCCTTTTCTTGCCTTAGTCACAGATGTAGGATCTTAATTTGTGCCAGTTTGCTACAGTAGAGAAATATTTCTAATGAATGGACATGCTTGTAGGGGTTCATACAAAATCAAGTCTGTAATGTCAAAGTGGAAATGACAAACTTCAGAAGCCTTTTTAATTAACTAGAAGACTAAGCCGTTTAGGAGGCAAAAAAACATACAAAATGAATTGATAACATATTGAATTTGGCCTTTACTACTATAGCCCATAGAAATACAATGAATAAAACATCCATAAATGGCAAAAAAAAGACATGAGGATTAAGGCGTTGAAGTGTCTGTCCTTTATCTAGGAGACATAAGAACACTCAGGAAATATTTTTTGATTAATTGGACACATATTTAAGCCCTTATTTTTGTTGGCACAAAACGACCTCCATACTTACATGAATTCGTATGTATCAGACGAGTCCTGTGACACTTGAGGGGGGGGGGGTCTAAGAGCAAAGTGGAGAACATCGTGTTAGTGAGAGTCTCATCTTTCCAAAGAGGTCAGTTTCTCGGACGCTACAAACATTTTTGTGAGAAGAGACATTTTTTTGTGAGAAGAGACATTTTTTTGTGAGAAGAGACATTTGTGTGGGAAGAGACATTTGTGTGAGAAGAGACATTTGTTTGGGAAGAGACATTTGTGTGAGAAGAGACATTTGTGTGGGAAGAGACATTTGTGTGGGAAGAGACATTTGTTTGGGAAGAGACATTTGTTTGGGAAGAGATATTTTTTGTGAGAAGAGACATTTGTGTGGGAAGAGACATTTGTGTGGGAAGAGACATTTGTTTGAGAAGAGACATTTTTTGTGAGAAGAGACATTTTTGTGTGGAAGAGACATTTGTTTGGGAAGAGACATTTGTGTGAGAAGAGACATTTGTGTGGGAAGAGACATTTGTGTGGGAAGAGACATTTGTTTGTGAGAAGAGACATTTTTGTGAGAAGAGACATTTGTGTGGGAAGAGACATTTGTTTGGGAAGAGACATTTGTGTGAGAAGAGACATTTGTGTGGGAAGAGACATTTGTGTGGGAAGAGACATTTATGTGGGAAGAGACATTTGTGTGAGAAGAGACATTTTTTGTGAGAAGAGACATTTTTTGTGAGAAGAGACATTTGTTTGGGAAGAGACATTTGTGTGAGAAGAGACATTTGTGTGGGAAGAGACATTTGTGTGGGAAGAGACATTTGTTTTGGAAGAGACATTTTTTGTGAGAAGAGACATTTTTTGTGAGAAGAGACATTTATGTGGGAAGAGACATTTGTGTGAGAAGAGACATTTTTTGTGAGAAGAGACATTTTTTGTGAGAAGAGACATTTGTTTGGGAAGAGACATTTGTTTGGGAAGAGACATTGTGTGAGAAGAGACATTTGTGTGGGAAGAGACATTTGTGTGGGAAGAGACATTTGTGTGGGAAGAGACATTTGTGTGAGAAGAGACATTTTTTGTGAGAAGAGACATTTTTTGTGAGAAGAGACATTTGTTTGGGAAGAGACATTTGTGTGAGAAGAGACATTTGTGTGGGAAGAGACATTTGTGTGGGAAGAGACATTTGTTTTGGAAGAGACATTTTTTGTGAGAAGAGACATTTTTTGTGAGAAGAGACATTTATGTGGGAAGAGACATTTGTGTGAGAAGAGACATTTGTTTGGGAAGAGACATTTTTGTGAGAAGAGACATTTGTGTGGGAAGAGACATTTGTGTGGGAAGAGACATTTGTTTGGGAAGAGACATTTTTGTGAGAAGAGACATTTGTGTGGGAAGAGACATTTGTGTGAGAAGAGACATTTGTGTGGGAAGAGACATTTGTGTGAGAAGAGACATTTGTGTGAGAAGAGACATTTGTGTGAGAAGAGACATTTGTGTGGGAAGAGACATTTGTGTGAGAAGAGACATTTGTGTGGGAAGAGACATTTGTGTGGGAAGAGACATTTGTTTGGGAAGAGACATTTTTTGTGAGAAGAGACATTTTTTGTGAGAAGAGACATTTGTTTGGGAAGAGACATTTGTGTGAGAAGAGACATTTGTGTGGGAAGAGACATTTGTGTGGGAAGAGACATTTGTTTGGGAAGAGACATTTTTTGTGAGAAGAGACATTTGTGTGGGAAGAGACATTTGTTTGGGAAGAGACATTTGTGTGAGAAGAGACATTTGTGTGGGAAGAGACATTTGTGTGGGAAGAGACATTTATGTGGGAAGAGACATTTGTGTGAGAAGAGACATTTTTTGTGAGAAGAGACATTTTTGTGAGAAGAGACATTTGTGTGGGAAGAGACATTTGTGTGGAAGAGACATTTGTGTGGGAAGAGACATTTGTGTGGGAAGAGACATTTGTTTGGGAAGAGACATTTTTGTGAGAAGAGACATTTTTGTGAGAAGAGACATTTGTTTGGGAAGAGACATTTGTGTGAGAAGAGACATTTGTGTGGGAAGAGACATTTGTTTGGGAAGAGACATTTTTGTGAGAAGAGACATTTGTGTGGGAAGAGACATTTGTTTGGGAAGAGACATTTGTGTGAGAAGAGACATTTGTGTGGGAAGAGACATTTGTGTGGGAAGAGACATTTATGTGGGAAGAGACATTTGTGTGAGAAGAGACATTTTTTGTGAGAAGAGACATTTTTTGTGAGAAGAGACATTTGTTTGGGAAGAGACATTTGTGTGAGAAGAGACATTTGTGTGGGAAGAGACATTTGTGTGGGAAGAGACATTTGTGTGGGAAGAGACATTTGTGTGGGAAGAGACATTTGTGTGAGAAGAGACATTTGTTTGGGAAGAGACATTTGTGTGAGAAGAGACATTTGTTTGGGAAGAGACATTTTTGTGAGAAGAGACATTTGTGTGGGAAGAGACATTTGTGTGGGAAGAGACATTTGTTTGGGAAGAGACATTTTTTTGTGAGAAGAGACATTTGTGTGGGAAGAGACATTTGTGTGGGAAGAGACATTTGTGTGGGAAGAGACATTTGTGTGAGAAGAGACATTTGTGTGAGAAGAGACATTTGTGTGAAAGAGACATTTGTGTGGGAAGAGACATTTGTGTGAAAGAGACATTTGTGTGGGAAGAACATTTGTGTGGGAAGAGACATTTGTTTGGGAAGAGACATTTTTGTGAAAGAGACATTTTTGTGAAAGAGACATTTGTTTGGGAAGAGACATTTGTGTGAGAAGAGACATTTGTGTGGAAGAGACATTTGTGTGGGAAGAGACATTTGTTTGGGAAGAGACATTTTTGTGAGAAGAGACATTTGTGTGGGAAGAGACATTTGTTTGGGAAGAGACATTTGTGTGAGAAGAGACATTTGTGTGGGAAGAGACATTTGTGTGGGAAGAGACATTTATGTGGGAAGAGACATTTGTGTGAGAAGAGACATTTTTTGTGAGAAGAGACATTTTTTGTGAGAAGAGACATTTGTTTGGGAAGAGACATTTGTGTGAGAAGAGACATTTGTGTGGGAAGAGACATTTGTGTGGGAAGAGACATTTGTTTGGGAAGAGACATTTTTGTGAGAAGAGACATTTGTGTGGAAGAGACATTTGTGTGGGAAGAGACATTTGTGTGAGAAGAGACATTTGTTTGGGAAGAGACATTTGTGTGAGAAGAGACATTTGTGTGGGAAGAGACATTTGTGTGGGAAGAGACATTTGTGTGGGAAGAGACATTTGTGTGGGAAGAGACATTTGTGTGGGAAGAGACATTTGTGTGGGAAGAGACATTTGTGTGAGAAGAGACATTTGTGTGGGAAGAGACATTTGTTTGGGAAGAGACATTTGTGTGAGAAGAGACATTTGTGTGGGAAGAGACATTTGTGTGGGAAGAGACATTTGTGTGAGAAGAGACATTTGTGTGAGAAGAGACATTTGTGTGAGAAGAGACATTTGTGTGAGAAGAGACATTTGTGTGAGAAGAGACATTTGTGTGGGAAGAGACATTTGTGTGAGAAGAGACATTTGTGTGAGAAGAGACATTTGTGTGGGAAGAGACATTTGTGTGGGAAGAGACATTTGTGTGGGAAGAGACATTTGTGTGGGAAGAGACATTTATGTGGGAAGAGACATTTGTGTGAGAAGAGACATTTTTGTGAGAAGAGACATTTTTGTGAGAAGAGACATTTGTGTGAGAAGAGACATTTGTGTGAGAAGAGACATTTGTTTGGGAAGAGACATTTTTGTGAGAAGAGACATTTGTGTGGGAAGAGACATTTGTGTGGGAAGAGACATTTGTGTGGGAAGAGACATTTGTTTGGGAAGAGACATTTGTGTGGGAAGAGACATTTGTGTGGGAAGAGACATTTGTGTGGGAAGAGACATTTGTGTGAGAAGAGACATTTGTGTGGGAAGAGACATTTGTTTGGGAAGAGACATTTGTGTGAGAAGAGACATTTGTGTGGGAAGAGACATTTGTGTGGGAAGAGACATTTGTGTGAGAAGAGACATTTGTGTGAGAAGAGACATTTGTGTGAGAAGAGACATTTGTGTGAGAAGAGACATTTGTGTGAGAAGAGACATTTGTGTGGGAAGAGACATTTGTGTGAGAAGAGACATTTGTGTGAGAAGAGACATTTGTGTGGGAAGAGACATTTGTGTGGGAAGAGACATTTGTGTGGGAAGAGACATTTGTGTGGGAAGAGACATTTATGTGGGAAGAGACATTTGTGTGAGAAGAGACATTTTTGTGAGAAGAGACATTTTTGTGAGAAGAGACATTTGTGTGAGAAGAGACATTTGTGTGAGAAGAGACATTTGTTTGGGAAGAGACATTTTTGTGAGAAGAGACATTTGTGTGGGAAGAGACATTTGTGTGGGAAGAGACATTTGTGTGGGAAGAGACATTTGTTTGGGAAGAGACATTTTTGTGAGAAGAGACATTTTTTGTGAGAAGAGACATTTGTTTGGGAAGAGACATTTGTGTGAGAAGAGACATTTGTGTGAGAAGAGACATTTGTGTGGGAAGAGACATTTGTGTGGGAAGAGACATTTGTGTGGGAAGAGACATTTGTGTGGGAAGAGACATTTGTGTGAGAAGAGACATTTGTGTGAGAAGAGACATTTGTGTGAGAAGAGACATTTGTGTGAGAAGAGACATTTGTGTGAGAAGAGACATTTGTGTGAGAAGAGACATTTGTGTGGGAAGAGACATTTGTGTGAAAGAGACATTTGTGTGGGAAGAGACATTTGTGTGGGAAGAGACATTTGTGTGGGAAGAGACATTTGTGTGGGAAGAGACATTTGTGTGGGAAGAGACATTTGTGTGGGAAGAGACATTTGTGTGAGAAGAGACATTTGTGTGGGAAGAGACATTTGTTTGGGAAGAGACATTTGTGTGAGAAGAGACATTTTGTGGAAGAGACATTTGTGTGGGAAGAGACATTTGTGTGAGAAGAGACATTTGTGTGAGAAGAGACATTTGTGTGAGAAGAGACATTTGTGTGAGAAGAGACATTTGTGTGAGAAGAGACATTTGTGTGGGAAGAGACATTTGTGTGAGAAGAGACATTTGTGTGAGAAGAGACATTTGTGTGGGAAGAGACATTTGTGTGGGAAGAGACATTTGTCCATGGGAAGAGACATTTGTGTGGGAAGAGACATTTATGTGGGAAGAGACATTTGTGTGAGAAGAGACATTTTTGTGAGGAGACATTTTTGTGAGAAGAGACATTTGTGTGAGAAGAGACATTTGTGTGAGAAGAGACATTTGTTTGGGAAGAGACATTTTTGTGAGAAGAGACATTTGTGTGGGAAGAGACATTTGTGTGGGAAGAGACATTTGTGTGGGAAGAGACATTTGTTTGGGAAGAGACATTTGTGTGGGAAGAGACATTTGTGTGGGAAGAGACATTTGTCTGGGAAGAGACATTTGTGTGAGAAGAGACATTTGTGTGGGAAGAGACATTTGTTTGGGAAGAGACATTTGTGTGAGAAGAGACATTTGTGTGGGAAGAGACATTTGTTTGGGAAGAGACATTTGTGTGAGAAGAGACATTTGTGTGAGAAGAGACATTTGTTTGGGAAGAGACATTTGTGTGAGAAGAGACATTTGTGTGGGAAGAGACATTTTTTGTGAGAAGAGACATTTGTGTGAGAAGAGACATTTGTGTGGGAAGAGACATTTGTGTGGGAAGAGACATTTGTGTGGGAAGAGACATTTGTGTTTTCAGACATTTATGTGGGAAGAGACATTTGTGTGAGAAGAGACATTTTTGTGAGAAGAGACATTTTTGTGAGAAGAGACATTTGTGTGAGAAGAGACATTTGTGTGAGAAGAGACATTTGTTTGGGAAGAGACATTTTTGTGAGAAGAGACATTTGTGTGGGAAGAGACATTTGTGTGGGAAGAGACACTCTGCTGCCAATCGGAAGAGACATTTATGTGGGAAGAGACATTTGTGTGAGAAGAGACATTTTTTGTGAGAAGAGACATTTTTTGTGAGAAGAGACATTTGTTTGGGAAGAGACATTTGTGTGAGAAGAGACATTTGTGTGAGAAGAGACATTTGTGTGGGAAGAGACATTTGTGTGGGAAGAGACATTTGTGTGGGAAGAGACATTTGTGTGGGAAGAGACATTTGTGTGAGAAGAGACATTTGTGTGAGAAGAGACATTTGTGTGGGAAGAGACATTTGTTTGGGAAGAGACATTTGTGTGAGAAGAGACATTTGTGTGAGAAGAGACATTTGTTTGGGAAGAGACATTTGTGTGAGAAGAGACATTTGTGTGGGAAGAGACATTTTTTGTGAGAAGAGACATTTGTGTGAGAAGAGACATTTGTGTGGGAAGACTTATTTTTTCGGCATGTCTCATGGTCTGACAAAACACACTCTCTCTCTCTCTCTCTCTCTCTCTCTCTCTCTCTCAATTCAAATTAGATTTCAATTCAATTTAAGGGCTTTATTGGCATGGGAAACATATGTTAACATTGCCAAAGCAAACGAAATAAACAAAAGTTAAATAAACAATATAAAATGAACAGTAAACATTACACTCACAGAAGTTCCAAAAGAATATAGACATGTCAAATCTCATATTATGTCTTTATACAGTGTTGTAATGATGGTTAAAGTACCAAAGGAAAAATACATTTACAATGGTGTCTGTTCTTCACTGGTTGCCCTTTTCTCGTGGCAACAGGTCACATATCTTGCTGCTGTGATGGCACACTGTGGAATTTCACCCAGTAGATATGGGAGTTTATCAAAATTGGGTTTGTTTTAGAATTATTTGTGGGTTTGGGTAATCTGAGGGAAATATGTGTCTATAATATGGTCGTACACTTGGCAGGAGGTTAGGAAGTGCAGCTCAGTTTCCATCTCATTTTGTGGGCAGTGTGCAACACAGCCTGTCTCTCTCTCTCACTCTCTGTCCTGGGGCAGTGTGGGGTATGTTTGTGTTTGTGAACAGAACCCCAGGACTCTATCTGTTCTCTCTCTCTCTGTCGGATTATCTCTCTCTGATTCTCTCGCTCTCTGATTCTCTCTCTCTCTCTGATTATCTCTCTCTCCCTCTCTCTGACTATCTATCTCTCTGGTCTCTCTCTCTCTTTTCTCTATCACTCTGGTTATCACTCTGTTCTCTCCCTCTTTCTGATTATCTCTCTCTGTTCTCTCTCTGTTCTCTCTCTGATTATCTCTGTGTTCTTTCTCTGTTCTCTGTCTCTGTTCTCTCTGATTATCTCTCTGTTTTCTCTCTCAGTTATCTTTCTCTCTTTCTGATTATCTCTCTGTTCTCTGCTCTCTCTCTCTCTCTGATTATCTCTCTGTTCTCTGCTCTCTCTCTCTCTCTGATTATCTCTCTGTTCTCTGCTCTCTCTCTCTCTCTCTGATTATCTCTCTGTTCTCTGCTCTCTCTCTCTCTCTGATTAACCCTCTGTTTTCTCTCTCTATCTCTGTTTATCTATCTCTGTTGCCTCTTTCTCTCTCCGTTCTCTCTGCCTCTGTTCTCTCTCTCTCTTTCTAATGATCTCTCTCTCTCTCACTTTTCTCTCTCTCTCTCCTGTCTCCCCAAAATGTATGATTGAATATAGTCTCAAGAACATACCCTGTTGGAATATTAAGTCTGCTATGTTACTAAATCACCAAGAAACAACACTAACTCCCATGCCTTGTTACAGAAGTGTGTTTTGTAATTCCTGTATGTGTAATGAACCCTATTTAGCTAATGGCTTTAAAGCCACCATTCTCCGGTCAAATTAGGCTTCCCAATTGGTTGGTTGGCTTAATCAGGAACAGCGAATTCACGTCTACTAGTATAAACTGGTATAAACTGGTATGAATAACATTCAGTACACATCACTTTACTGTACACCTGCGTGCCAGTGTGTTCTATCTAAAACCAAACAGCAGAACACTAGTGGCCAACAGTTACTACCTAGAATGTCACACTGGAAAATATGACACACTACACGTATAGGTGAGTGTCCCAAACGACACCCTATTCCCTATATAGAGCACTTTCTTTACCAGGCTCTAGTCAAAATTAGTGCACTATCCAGGGAAAAGGGTGTCATTTGGGATTTATAGAGAGGTTTATGTAGGAGATGTTTAGATAACCAGTCTGCACTAGGAGATGTTTAGTTAACCAGTCTGCACTAGGAGATGTTTAGTTAACCAGTCTGCCCTAGGAGATGTTTAGTTAACCAGTCTGCCCTAGGAGATGTTTAGTTAACCAGTCTGCACTAGGAGATGTTTAGTTAACCAGTCTGCACTAGGAGATGTTTAGTTAACCAGTCTGCACTAGGAGATGTTTTAGTCTAACCATGTTGCACTGCACTAGGAGATGTTTAGTTAACCAGTCTGCACTAGGAGATGTTTAGTTAACCAGTCTGCACTAGGAGATGTTTAGTTAACCAGTCTGCACTAGGAGAACCAGTCTGTTTAGTTAACCAGTCTGCACTAGGAGATGTTTAGTTAACCAGTCTGCACTAGGAGATGTTTAGTTAACCAGTCTGCACTAGGAGATGTTTAGTTAACCAGTCTGCACTAGGAGATGTTTAGTTAACCAGTCTGCACTAGGAGATGTTTAGGTTAACCAGTCTGCACTAGGATATGTTAGGTTAACCAGTCTGCACTAGGAGATGTTTAGTTAACCAGTCTGCACTAGGAGATGTTTAGGTTAACCAGTCTGCACTAGGAGATGTTTAGTTAACCAGTCTGCACTAGGAGATGTTTAGTTAACCAGTCTGCACTAGGAGATGTTTAGTTAACCAGTCTGCACTAGGAGATGTTTAGTTAACCAGTCTGCACTAGGAGAGATGTTTAGTTAACCAGTCTGCACTAGGAGATGTTTAGTTAACCAGTCTGCACTAGGAGATGTTTAGTTAACCAGTCTGCACTAGGAGGTGTTTAGTTAACCAGTCTGCACTAGGAGATGTTTAGTTAACCAGTCTGCACTAGGAGATGTTTAGTTAACCAGTCTGCACTAGGAGATGTTTAAATAACCAGTCTGCACTAGGAGATGTTTAGTTAACCAGTCTGCACTAGGAGATGTTTAGTTAACCAGTCTGCACTAGGAGGTGTTTGGTTAACCAGTCTGCACTAGGAGGTGTTTAGTTAACCAGTCTGCACTAGGAGGTGTTTAGTTAACCAGTCTGCACTAGGAGGTGTTTAGTTAACCAGTCTGCACTAGGAAGTGTTTGGTTAACCAGTCTGCACTAGGAGGTGTTTAGTTAACCAGTCTGCACTAGGAGGTGTTTAGTTAACCAGTCTGCACTAGGAGATGTTTAGGTTAACCAGTCTGCACTAGGAGGTGTTTAGTTAACCAGTCTGCACTAGGAGGTGTTTAGTTAACCAGTCTGCACTAGGAGGTGTTTAGTTAACCAGTCTGCACTAGGAGGTGTTTAGTTAACCAGTCTGCACTAGGAGGTGTTTAACCAGTCTGCACTAGGTGTTTAGTTAACCAGTCTGCACTAGGAGATGTTTAGTTAACCAGTCTGCACTAGGAGATGTTTAGATTAACCAGTCTGCACTAGGAGATGTTTAGTTAACCAGTCTGCACTAGGAGGTGTTTGGTTAACCAGTCTGCACTAGGAGGTGTTTAGTTAACCAGTCTGCACTAGGAGGTGTTTAGTTAACCAGTCTGCACTAGGAGATGTTTAGTTAACCAGTCTGCACTAGGAGGTGTTTGGTTAACCAGTCTGCACTAGGAGATGTTTAGTTAACCAGTCTGCACTAGGAGATGTTTAGTTAACCAGTCTGCACTAGGAGATGTTTAGTTAACCAGTCTGCACTAGGAGGTGTTTGGTTAACCAGTCTGCACTAGGAGATGTTTAGTTAACCAGTCTGCACTAGGAGGTGTTTAGTTAACCAGTCTGCACTAGGAGATGTTTAGTTAACCAGTCTGCACTAGGAGGTTAGTTAACCAGTCTGCACTAGGAGGTGTTTAGTTAACCAGTCTGCACTAGGAGGTGTTTAGTTAACCAGTCTGCACTAGGAGAGTGTTTGGTTAACCAGTCTGCACTAGGAGATGTTTAGTTAACTGCACTAGGAGATGTTTAGTTAACAGTCTGCACTAGGAGGTGTTTAGTTAACCAGTCTGCACTAGGAGGTGTTTAGTTAACCAGTCTGCACTAGGAAGTGTTTAGTTAACCAGTCTGCACTAGGAGATGTTTGGTTAACCAGTCTGCACTAGGAGATGTTTAGTTAACCAGTCTGCACTAGGAGATGTTTAGTTAACCAGTCTGCACTAGGAGGTGTTTAGTTAACCAGTCTGCACTAGGAGGTGTTTAGTTAACCAGTCTGCACTAGGAGATGTTTAGTTAACCAGTCTGCACTAGGAGGTGTTTGGTTAACCAGTCTGCACTAGGAGATGTTTAGTTAACCAGTCTGCACTAGGAGATGTTTAGTTAACCAGTCTGCACTAGGAGATGTTTAGTTAACCAGTCTGCACTAGGAGATGTGTTAACCAGTCTGCACTAGGAGGTGTTTGGTTAACCAGTCTGCACTAGGAGATGTTTAGTTAACCAGTCTGCACTAGGAGGTGTTTGGTTAACCAGTCTGCACTAGGAGATGTTTAGTTAACCAGTCTGCACTAGGAGGTGTTTAGTTAACCAGTCTGCACTAGGAGGTGTTTAGTTAACCAGTCTGCACTAGGAGGTGTTTAGTTAACCAGTCTGCACTAGGAAGTGTTTGGTTAACCAGTCTGCACTAGGAGATGTTTAGTTAACCAGTCTGCACTAGGAGATGTTTAGTTAACCAGTCTGCACTAGGAGGTGTTTGGTTAACCAGTCTGCACTAGGAGGTGTTTAGTTAACCAGTCTGCACTAGGAGGTGTTTGGTTAACCAGTCTGCACTAGGAGGTGTTTAGTTAACCAGTCTGCACTAGGAGGTGTTTAGTTAACCAGTCTGCACTAGGAGATGTTTAGTTAACCAGTCTGCACTAGGAGATGTTTAGTTAACCAGTCTGCACTAGGAGGTGTTTGGTTAACCAGTCTGCACTAGGAGGTGTTTGGTTAACCAGTCTGCACTAGGAGACGTTTAGTTAACCAGTCTGCACTAGGAGATGTTTAGTTAATCTATCTGCACTAGGAGACAGGAATTAAACATACACATTCAAGAGTTTATAGTTATTATAAACTACATGACAAAAAGTATGTGGACACCTGCTCGTCAAATATCTCATTCCAAAATCATGGGCATTAATATGGAGTTGGTCCCCACTTTGCTGCTATAACAGCCTCCACTCTTCAGGGAAGGCTTTCCACTAGATGTTGGAACATTGCTGCTACAACAGCCTTCACTCTTCTGGGAAGGCTTTCTACTAGATGTTGGAACGTTGCTGCGGAGACTTGCTTCCATTCAGCTACAAGAGCAGTAGTGAGGTCGGTCACTGATGTTGAGTGATTAGGTCTGGCTCGCAGTCTGCATTCCAATTCATCTCCCAATTTGTTTGATGGGGTTGAGGTCAGGGCAGGGGGCAGGTCAGTCAAGTTCTTCCACATCGATCTCGACAAACCATTTCTGTATGGACCTCGCCTAGCCGGAACTATGAAAAGCAGTCCAAGACCATTATTCCTCCTCCACCAAACTTTACAGTTGGCACTATGCATTGAGGCAGGTAGAGTTCTCCTGGTTTTCGCCAAACCCAGATTCGTCAGTGGGACTGCCAGATGGTGAAGCGTGATTTATTACTCTAGAGAACGCATTTCCACTGCTCCAGAGTCCAATTGCGGCAAGCTTTACATCACTCCAGCCAACGCTTGGCATTGCGCATGGTGATCTTAGGCTTGTATGTGGCTGCTCAGCCATGAAAACCCATTTCATGACGCTCCAGACTAACAGTTCTTGTGCTGACGTTGCTTCCAGAGGCAGATTGGAACTCGGTAGTGAGTTTTGCAACCGAGGACAGACGATTTTCACACACTATACGGTTCAGCACTCGGCGGTCCAGTTCTGTGACCATGTGTGGCCTACCACTTCGCAATAACAGCACTTACAGTTGGCCCGGGGGGCTCTAGCAGGGCAGAAATTTGACAAACTGACTTGTTGGAAAGGTGGAATCCTAGGACGGTGCCAAGTTGAAAGTCACTGAGCTCTTCAGTAAGGCCATTTTACTAGCACATTTTGTCTCTGTAGATTGCATGGCTGTGTGCTCGATTTTATACACCTGTCAGCAACTGATGTGATTGAAATAGCCGAATTTACTAATTCAAGGGGGGTCCACATACGTTTGTATATATCGTGTATGGGTTTAAAGCTTATGGAAAGGAATTCAAATGTACAAATTTACTTTGTCTGTCGTGTTTTATCCCTTGCTGAAAATACCCCCCCCATCCCACACAACCCCAAAATGAAATGCAGCCCTAAAGCCTAAAAAGAGGTTTTTGACTTCTTAGACTTAACCGTGTGGAAATGCTGTTAAAAGCATATGACAAGGACGTGATTCCTAAGATGTAACCTACAGTAAAGTTATGGTAATGAGATACAGGTAAACATTATGAATGTCTGTTCAGGATCTTTCTGTTTTTTCTCCTGAATGGTCTCGTCACTTCAGGTGAAGAGTTGACATGGTGACCTGACATCCAGCTCCCAGCGTCAACATCCCTCACCCCCCTCAGGTAACTGCTTATATGCATAGCTAATGAACCGTTGAATCCTACCTAACCACCGAAAGGGGAAAGTTACATTTCAGATCATGAAACGATGTTGGAATGTCATATAGAATTACTGTTTTAAAATGTATTTTTATGTATTTATTTTTTTCTCTCAAAATCAGCTTAACTTCTGAGTTAAAAAACTGATGTTTTTGTTTGTTTATTGTGTCATTTTCATAAATCAAAGTATGATGTCAATTGAAACTTCCTTGGGTTATTAAGAGGGCAATGTTTTGCTATTCTGAACAGATACCCTGGGGCAAATCTGTCGTTCTGCCCCTGAACAGGCAGTTATCCCACTGTTCCTAGGCCGTCATTGAAAATAAGAATTTGTTCTTAACTGACTTGCCTGGTTAAATAAAGGTTAAAAAATAAATAAAAAAACAGCAGACAGATAAAACTGAAATGAAAACCAGGAAGACTTTATTGGTTACACTCACATAGAAAGTAGAGAACCCACGATGTACTGTAGGCGTAACACCAGAACCACATTTCCAAAGGTGCTGCTTTACTTAAAGCAACCTTGTTCCAGAACTCAAATCTCTTGCCAGTGTTTTGGTAGAAAGAAGGAAGCCATCGATTGTATTTGATCAAAGCAACACAATTTTCTCTCTGATATTCCCTCTATGAAAAAGACGGAACAAACCGTACAGAGGTAAACAAGGGCTGTGTCCCAAAAGGCACTATGGTGAAAAGTAGTCAATTTTATAGGGAATAGGGTGTAATTTGGCACTAACACTAGTTGCCGGGTCACTTTATCCCTACCTACATACAGTGCATTCAGAAAGTATTCAGACCTCTTGACTTTTTCCACATTTTGATGTGTTACAGCCTTATTCTAAAATGGATAAAATCTTTTTTTTTCTCTCATCTATCTACACATAATACCCCACAATGACAAAGCAAAACGCTTTATAGATTTCTTTGCAAATTTATTGAAAGTAACAAACAGAAACACTTTATTTTCATAAATATTCAGACCCTTTGCTATGGGACTCGATATTGACCTCAGGTGCATCCTGTTTACATTGATCACCCTTGAGATGTTTCTACAACTTGATTGGAGTCCACCTGTGGTAAATTCAATTGATTGGACATGATTTGAAAAGGCACACACCTGTCAATATAAGGTCCCACAGTTGACACAGTGCATGTCAGAGCAAAAACCAAGCCATGAGGTTGAGGTAATTGTCCGTAGAGCTGCGAGACAGGATTGTTTCGAGGCACAGATCTGGGGAAGGGTACCAAAACATTTCTGCAGCATTGAAGGTCCCCAAGAACTCAGTGGCCACCATCATTCTTCAATGGAAGAAGTTTGGAACCACCAAGACTCGGGGGAGAAGGGCCTTGGTCAGGGAGATGACCATGAACCTGATGGTCACTCTGACAGAGTTCTAGAGTTCCTCTGTGGAGATGGGAGAACCTTCCAGAAGGACAACCATCTCTGCAGCACTCCACCAATCAGGCCTTTATGGTAGAGTGGCCAGACGAAAGCCGCTCCTCAGTAAAAGGCACATGACAGCCCACTTGGAGTTTGCCAAAAGGCACCTAAAGGACTCTCAGACCATGAGAAACAAGATTCTCTGGTCTGATGAAACCAAGATTGAACTCTTTGGCCTGAATGCCAAGCTTAACGTCTGGAGGAAACCTGGAACCATCCCTACGGTGAAGCATGGTGGTGGCAGCATCATGCTGTGGGGATGTTTTTCAGCGACAGGGACTGGGATACTAGTCAGGATCGAGGGAAAGATGAACAGAGCAAAGTACAGACTGATCCTTGATGAAAACCTGCTCTAGAGTGCTCAATACCTCAGTCTGTGGTGAATGTTCAGCTTCCAACACAAAACTGCCCCTAAGCACACAAGACAATGCAGGAGTGTCTTCGGGACAAGACTCTGAATGTCCTTGAGTGGCCCAGCCAGTGCCCGGGCTTGAACCTGATCAAACATCTCTAGAGAGGCCTGAAAATAGCTGTGAAGCAACACTCCCCACCCAACCTGATAGAGCTTGAGAGGATCTGCAGAGTAGAATGAGAGAACATCCCCAAATACAGGTGTGCCAAGCTTGTAGCGTCATACCGAAGAAGACTCAAGGCTGTAATCACTGCCAAAGGTTCTTCAACAAAGTACTGAGTAAAGGGCCTGAATACTTATGTAAATATTTCAGTTTTAATAATTAATACATTTGCCAAATTGACAAAAAAAAATAGTTTTTGCTTTGTCATTATTGGTTATTGTGTGTCGATTGATGAGGGGGGGAAAAACAATTTAATCAATTTTAGAATAAGGCTGTAACGTAACAATATTTGGAAAATTCAAAGGGTCTGAATACTTTCAAAATGCACTGTATCTACCTGGTTCCTACCAACTACCTGGTTCCTACCAACTACCTGGTTCCTACCGACTACCTGGTTCCTCTGCACATAAACTCTGCACTGGTACTTCCTGTATATAGCCAAGTTATCATTAATCATTGAGTATTTATTATTTATGTGACTATTTTTCTATTTATTCCTAGTGTTATCATGTTTCTATTTATTCCTAGTGTTATCGTGTTTCTATTTATTCCTAGTGTTATCGTGTTATTTATTCCTAGTGTTATCGTGTTTCTATTTATTCCTAGTGTTATCGTGTTTCTATTTATTCCTAGTGTTATCGTGTTTCTATTTATTCCTAGTGTTATCGTGTTTCTATTTATTCCTAGTGTTATCATGTTTCTATTTATTCCTAGTGTTATCGTGTTTCTATTTATTCCTAGTGTTATCGTGTTTCTATTTATTCCTAGTGTTATCGTGTTATTTATTCCTAGTGTTATCGTGTTTCTATTTATTCCTAGTGTTATCGTGTTTCTATTTATTCCTAGTGTTATCATGTTTGTATTTATTCCTAGTGTTATCATGTTATTTATTCCTAGTGTTATCATGTTTCTATTTATTCCTAGTGTTATCATGTTTGTATTTATTCCTAGTGTTATCATGTTATTTATTCCTAGTGTTATCGTGTTTCTATTTATTCCTAGTGTTATCGTGTTTCTATTTATTCCTAGTGTTATCATGTTTGTATTTATTCCTAGTGTTATTATTTTTCTATTTTTCTACTATTTCTGTTTTCTTTCTGTTTTATTGGGCCAGTCAGTAAGAGTTACACTGTTAGTCCTCTTGAAAATAAAAGAGAGCCGCACACTTTAGGAGCTCTAGGAGATGCAAAAATGTAATTACCAATGTTTCGACAGCCAGGCTGTCTTCATCAGGGTATAATCACAAACACTGCGGGATGACTCGTTTATGTAGTGTCAAAAGACACAGGTGTCTGTAATCATGGCCAAGAGTGGCCTAATATCATTGGTTAATTATCAAATATTAAAATGGCATACCAAGAACAGCATACAAACAACAAATGGATAGCATACGATCATAGATTAATTTGACTACACAAGTTTACAAACAATTACAATGGCAAAGTCACAATAATCACAAGAATGGCTTCAGATCAAAGTCTACGTTGAGACCTAAGGGAACAAGGGTCTTTAAATTAAAGATCCAGGCAGCCTCTCGTTTTAACAATAAATTATCAAGGTCACCCCCTCTCCTAAGGAGGGTGACATGTTCGATGCCAATATAACGCAGAGACGAGATCGAGTGGCCTGCCTCCAAGAAGTGGGCCGCAACTGGATAAGTAAAGTTTTTACACCTAATGGTGCTACGATGCTCTGAGATACGTACTTTTAATTCGCGCTTTGTTTTACCCACATCATTCATACCACAAGGACAAGTTATAAGATAAGTAACTGCCTTAGTGGAGCACGTAATAACATCTTTGATTGGGATCGATTTCCCTGTTTGGGGGTGTTTGAAGGATCTACATTTATAAGTGCCATTGCATTGAGCACAGCCATTACATTTGTAGTTTCCATCCAGTAGGGGAGCAAATAGACGTTGTTCAGGAATATCTTGGGGTGATAAATCAGAGTTTACCAATTGGTCTCTGAGATTTCTGCCCCACGAGAATACGACCAAGGGAAGGTCCGAAAACACATTACCGAGACTATCATCGGATTTTAGGATGTGCCAATGTTTGTGAATGATTCCCTTAATTTGTTCAGAGTGCTTTGAGTAGCGGGTAGTTAGAACACAAGAATGCGTCTTTTTTGCGAGACTGACCTTGAAAAAGGTCATGTCTCGTTTTGTTTTGAATGTTCTCCATGGCAATATTAATCTGATCGTTCTTGTAGCCCCTCTCCTTGAACTTTCTTCACGTCTCAGCCAGATTTCTGACGAAATCTGATTGTTTTTTTGCAAATTATTTTGAGTCGACAGAATTGGCTGTAGGGCAAACTATTTTTCAAGGGAAGTGGGTGACAACTATCAGCCCCCAACAAACTGTTACAATCAGTAGGCTTCCTGTAAAGATCAGTGTATAGTACATTATCTTCACACAAGATCAGAAGATCAAGAAAACTGATTTGACGTGTATCAGATTGCAGAGTAAATCTCAGATGATCAGAACAGGAGTTGAGAAAAGCATGGAACGCCTGGAGCTGTTTTGCATCACTCCTCAAATGTTAGACACTGCTAGTCCTCACCTGTTATTTACCAAGCATGCGACAAATACAATTTATGGATAAGAATGGTAGTGTGGTATGTTGTGACGGTCTATAGTTATACTGATGTAAAGTGAGGTATGTTGTGATGGACTATACTGAGTGCACAAAACATTAGGAACACCTTCTCTTTCCATGACATAGACTGACCAGGTGAATTTAGGTGAAAGTTAGGATCCCTTAATGATGTCACCTGTTAAATCCACTTCAATCCTTGTAGATGAAGGGGAGGAAACAGGTTAGCCTTTTCCTGCTGTCACTGACCAAAAGCACCCTCTTTGGCCTCATGGGTGGAATGTTATTAAATATTTTTTATCATTTCATAATTAATAAAATCCGGTGTTTCTACGTCAAACAGTGTTGTTATATTTCACTCTTCTGTGATGTATATAAAGTGTAACATTGGGATGCAAACTCAAAATGTAATACATGTCAACTCTATATATCTGACATGGTACAGGTGTCTTCTTTATTTTAAACCCATAACCATGTGTGTGAGGTGGATACTTCTGTTACAAAGTAGATGTGTTTAAGACTACCGAGAAACACTCTGTGTGACCCTGATTTAGCCCACTGCAGTAGAATGTTAAAGAAGGATGTTTTATTAAACCTTCAGACTATTCAGACGTGGATCGAGTATGTGTGTCATTCAGAGGGTGAATGGGTAAGACAATATATTGAAGTGCCTTCGAACGGGGTATGGTAGTAGATTCCAGGCCCACCGGTTTGAGTGTCATGAACTACCATGTTGCTGAGTTTTTCCACACTCAACAGTTTCCTGTGTGTATCAAGAATGGTCCACCACCCAAAGGACGTCCAGCCAACTTGACACAACTGTGGGAAGCATTACCTGGGGTTGCAGGTAGCCTAGTGGTTAGTGCATTGGACTAGTAACCGAAAAGTTGCAAGGTCGAATCCCTGAGCTGACAAGTTAAAAATCTGTCGTTATGCCCCTGAACAAGGCAGTTAACCCACTGTTCCTAGGCCGTCATTAAAAATAAGAATTTGTTCTTAACTGACTTGCCCAGTTAAATAAAAGGTAAAATATATATTTTCTAAATTGGAATGGGCCAGCATCCCTGTGGAACGCTTTTCGACATCTTGTAGAATAATCCATGCCCCCAACGAATTGAGGCTGTTCCTCAACGTGTTCCTAATGTTTTCGTTAACTCAGTGTATACATTATACTCATCTGGGGGTTGTGATGATTACTCTAGTTAGTCTGAATGCTGGATTTAATCCACTCCCCTCCTTCCCTGGAATCCTAATCTTAATCCAAGGATTAATCTGCTGCAGAAGATCTCCTTTTAATAGGTTGTGTATTGCGACTCTCACTTGCAGGTTTGAATATACAGAATAGCTTGTCTTCTGTCGGGATTGTTGTTACCTAAAGAGCACAGTAAGGATGTGATAAATCACTAATTAATTCATGTCATCAGTCAATTGCACAGTACCCATATGATTAGAGTCTATAGCCTAACATTATCTTCAATGTCAGATTCTAGTACATTATCCTTCATATCATGTCATTATCTTTACATGTCTTCTCTGTTCAGTTGATTCATCCGATTGAAATTATATCGTCTGCATATAATATAGATTGACAGCCTGATTAATGTTTTCATCATATCAATGAATATATTATACCGTTCCGCAGTAATGTTCAGACATGTATCTAATATACTATACATGATTACTAGGACATTGGCTCAGGGATATATTGCTCATTTCCTGTGCACGCACATACACACACACACACACACGTCCATACTATGCAACAGAGGCCCATAATATGATGAGTAACCATGCCTAAAACCTGAAGACTTGCTCAGCTGAATCTGTAGAGACCAACATTATCGAGATTAGAGATTTTCTTCCATTAAGGGAATATTGGCCATATGCCACAAAACCCAGAGGTTCCTTATTGGTATTATAAACTGGTTACCGACATAATTAGAGCAGTAACAATACATACCCGTGGTATACGATCTGACATACCACAGTCGTAATCCAATCAGCATGAAGGGCTCAAACCACCCAATTTAAATGTATAAATGTATTTATTATATAACAGTACATTATATTACATTATATTAGATAACAGTACATTATATTACATTATATTAGATAACAGTACATTATATTACATTATATTAGATAACAGTACACTATATTACATTATATTAGATAACAGTATATTATATAACAGTACATTATATTAGATAACAGTACATTATATTACATTATATTAGATAACAGTATATTATATTACATGATATTAGATAACAATACATTATATTACATTATATTAGATAACAATATATTAATTAACAGTATAGTATATTACATTATATTAGATAACAGTACATTATATTACATTATATTAGATAGCAGTATATTATATTACATTATATTAGATAACAGTACATTATATTACATTATATTAGATAACAGTATAGTATATTACATTATATTAGATAACAATACATTATATTACATTATATTAGATAACAATATATTAATTAACAGACCTTGCAACTTTTTTACATTATATTAGATAACAGTACATTATATTACATTATATTAGATAACAATACATTATATTACATTATATTAGATAACAGTATATTAATTAACAGTACATTATATTACATTATATTAGATAACAGTATATTAATTAACAGTATAGTATATTATATAACAGTATATTATATAACAGTATATTATATAACAATATATTAATTAACAGAATATTATATTACATTATATTAGATAACAGTACATTATATAACATTATATTATATAACAATATATTAATTAACAGTATATTATATAACAGTATATTATATAACAGTACATTATATAACATTATATTAGATAACAATATATTAATTAACAGTATAGTATATTATATAACAGTATATTATATAACATTATATTATATAACAATATATTAATTAACAGTATATTATATTACATTATATTAGATAACAGTACATTATATAACATTATATTATATAACAATATATTAATTAACAGTATATTATATAACAGTATATTATATAACAGTACATTATATAACATTATATTAGATAACAATATGTTAATTAACAGTATAGTATATTATATAACAGTATATTATATAACAGTATATTATATAACAGTATTTTAATTAACAGTATATTAATTAACAGTATATTATAACATTATATTAATTAACAGTATATTACATTATATAACAGTATTTTAATTAACAGTATATTAATTAACAGTATATTATATAACATTATATTACATTAAATTATATAACAGTACATTATATAACAGTATATTAATTAACAGTATATTATATAACAGTATATTATATAACAGTATATTATATAACATTATATTATATAACAGTATATTATATAATAGTACATTATATAACATTATATTATATAACAGTATATTAATTAACAGTATATTATATAACATTATATTAGATAACAGTATATTAATTAACAGTATAGTATATTATATAACAGTACATTATATAACAGTATATTAATTAACAGTATATTATAATATATAACAGTATATTAATTAACAGTATATTATAATATATAACAGTACATTATATAACAGTATATTAATTAACAGTATATTATAAAACAGTAAATTATATTACAGTTATTTGTACAGTTATATAATATATTGCTATATCGTATGCTGTATCAGTGTACTGTTACTGTTATGTAATATATTGTTATATAATTGACTGTGTCAATGTACTGTATTTTATTTATTTTTATTTTATTTCACCTTTATTTAACGAGGTAGGCTAGTTGAGAACACCTTTATTTAACCAGGTAGGCCAGTAGAGAACACCTTTATTTAACCAGGTAGGCTAGTTGAGAACAAGTTCTCATTTGCAACTGCGACCTGGCCAAGATAAAGCATAGCAGTGTGAGCAGACAACACAGAGTTACACATGGAATAAACAATTAACAAGTCAATAACACAGTAGAAAACAAAGGGGGAGTCTATATACAATGTGTGCAAAAGGCATGAGGAGGTAGGCGAATAATTACAATTTTGCAGATTAACACTGGAGTGATAAATGATCAGATGGTCATGTACAGGTAGAGATATTGGTGTGCAAAAGAGCAGAAAAGTAAATAAATAAAAACAGTATGGGGATGAGGTAGGTGAAAATGGGTGGGCTATTTACCAATAGACTATGTACAGCTGCAGCGATCGGTTAGCTGCTCAGATAGCTGATGTTTGAAGTTGGTGAGGAGATAAAAGTCTCCAACTTCAGCGATTTTTTGCAATTCGTTCCAGTCACAGGCAGCAGAGTACTGGAACGAAAGGTGGCCAAATGAGGTGTTGGCTTTAGGGATGATCAGTGAGATACACATGCTGGAGCGCGTGCTACGGATGGGTGTTGCCATCGTGACCAGTGAACTGAGATAAGGCGGAGCTTTACCTAGCATGGACTTGTAGATGACCTGGAGCCAGTGGGTCTGGCGACGAATATGTAACGAGGGCCAGCCGACTAGGGCATACAAGTCGCAGTGGTGGGTGGTATAAGGTGCTTTAGTGACAAAACGGATGGCACTGTGATAAACTGCATCCAGTTTGCTGAGTAGAGTGTTGGAAGCCATTTTGTAGATGACATCGCCGAAGTCGAGGATCGGTAGGATAGTCAGTTTTACTAGGGTAAGCTTGGCGGCGTGAGTGAAGGAGGCTTTGTTGCGGAATAGAAAGCCGACTCTTGATTTGATTTTTGATTGGAGATGTTTGATATGAGTCTGGAAGGAGAGTTTGCAGTCTAGCCAGACACCTAGGTACTTATAGATGTCCACATATTCAAGGTCGGAACCATCCAGGGTGGTGATGCTAGTCGGGCATGCGGGTGCAGGCAGCGATCGGTTGAAAAGCATGCATTTGGTTTTACTAGCGTTTAAGAGCAGTTGGAGGCCACGGAAGGAGTGTTGTATGGCATTGAAGCTTGTTTGGAGGTTAGATAGCACAGTGTCCAATGACGGGCCGAAAGTATATAGAATGGTGTCGTCTGCGTAGAGGTGGATCAGGGAATCGCCCGCTGCAAGAGCAACATCATTGATATACACAGAGAAAAGAGTCGGCCCGTGACCATATATAGTCGGCCCGTGACCATGTTATATACTACACAATATATTATATAACTGTACAGAGATACAGTATATTATATTACAGTATATTATATAACAGCATATTTAATTACAGTACAGTTATATACTACACTGTATCAGTGTATTGTTGCTGTTATATAATATAGTGGTATTTAATTAATAAACTGTCATGTAATAGTAGTAGCAGAGATGTCCCTTTACTGGAAGTAAGGGGCCTATCAGGAACCATGAAAACAGTGTCCAATGACGGCGAGCTTCACACCACTCCAGCCGACACTTGGCATTGTGCATGGTGATCTTAGGTTTGTGTGTGGCTGCTCCGCCATGGAAACCCATTTCATGACACTCCCAAAGAACACTTCTTGTGTGCTGAAGTTGTTTACTCGGTAGTGAGTGTTGCAACCGAGGACAGATTATTTTTTTTACATGCTACGCGGTTCAGCACTCGGCGGTCCCGTTCTTTGAGTTTGTGTGGCCTACCACATCACGGTTGAGCCGTTGTTGCTCCTAGACGTTTCCACTTCACAATAACAGCACTTACAGTTGACCCCGGGCAGCTCTAGCAGGGCAGAAATTTGACAAATTGATTTATTGGAAAGTTTGCATCCTCTGACGGTGCCACATTGAAAGTCACTGAGCTCTTCAGTAAGGCCATTCTACTGCCAATGTTTGTCTATGGAGATTCCATGGCTGTGTGCTTGATTTTATACACCTGTCAACAACGGGTGTGGCTGAAATAGCCAATCCACTAATTTGAAGTATTGTCCACATATGTTTGTATATATACTTTGTATGTTGCATGAATTCGCACTGAAAATACAATGAAGTGATATAACTGTTACTCTCACATTTTCAACATATATTTTCCACTTTCAACGCTTGACAAGCAGTTCCATTATTCCACCACTTTGCACTGTGAGAACTCATGGTCACGGCTGAGAGTACGCATGGTCACGGCTGTGAGTACTCATGGTCACGGTTGTGAGTATTCAAGGTCACGGCTGTGAGTACGCATGGTCGCGGCTGTGAGTACGCATGGTCGCGGCTGTGAGTACGCATGGTCACGGCTGTGAGTACGCATGGTCACGGCTGTGAGTACTCATGGTCACGGCTGTGAGTACACAAGGTCACGGCTGTGAGTACTCATGGTCACGGCTTTGCGTATATTTACTCACACTCTCAAGCAAACGTTCATATTGATAAATCTCACACTTTGCGTGGAAATGATCCCACGCATGGTTCACGCACAGATTTGTGCCTACGCATGATTGATAAACGAGGCCCCTGGCCTTCAATACACTGGTACACAGCATGGAAAAATCCTGCTCTCATCAAAGAGAGAAAGACAAGCATCATGTCATCTTGCAAAGTGATGCCTGCCAAGCTTCATTTGGAGCTTTACGTTGTACATTTGAATAAGCCTCTCAAACCAATCCAGAACACGGATTTTCGATAAGCGTTGGATTGGATTAATTATAAAAACGAAAAACCATTGCTAATGTGAGGCGATAAAGACAGTTGCTAATGTTGCTGACAGTGAGCTGAATCTCCCCAAAAAAATTAAAAACAAATAAAAAAGAATAACATTACATTTGATTTTCTTGCCAAGTTCAGGATTTTGTTGTAGTTTATTATGGCTGCCATGAGGGATGCCAACTGCAATTAAAACAGAACCATAGCCTTTGGCTGGAAGGGAAAGTAACATTGTGGAACGAAATACCTTTTCCCAGTGCACCGCCACAAAGGAAGACCAACAATCTATAATGATTAAGTATTAATTGCACATTTTGTTTTAGAGTAACTAAAATTAAGAAATGAACATGTCTAATTAATATCGCCCCCCCCCATGTGCTTGCTCTTCTTCTACCATATTTTAGCTAACGCTCCCTTCCCTCACGCTGGGACAACTAACCATGTTGAGGTGTGAGACATGGGGGATTTATTCTGCCATGGAGTGTCAGAGGCAGTTAAGAAGGGCCAGGTATGACCGTAGCCAGCATCATGTGTTCTGTCAGTCAGTCTCAGGAGCGGTGAGGACACCACATCATGAGATGGAGGAGGCTGATTGGGCCTGAGAGCTGGAGAGGTGGGGAGCCCGGCCTGGCTAGAGGCTTGTTGGGGGGCTCAGACAGAGGGAGGGCTGGGGGGAGGGAGGAGGAAAAGGGAAGGGTAGATGACCACGGGAGAAGGAGAAAGGGAGGGAGGCCCTGTCTACTTGTGTTGCTACTGCACAGTGCTCTGGAGCGAATAAATACTGTAAGCAATTAACACCGCTGCCCTTGAACATTCATGGCAACACACACAACTTGATACATACAGTATGGTTGATTCATCCTTTTACTTTCGGTGCTTCATTTGGAATAGCAATAGAGTATTTTAGTATACTTATAAATACATTTTTTTTTTTTAAATATAATCAATATTTTTATAATCAATATCATCATTTCTAATGTAAGTTTTGATCTGTAGAGATACATAAGCAATCCAGTGAACTTTTTTCTACTTGTCATTATTTATTTGACATTTTATTTATTATTTTATTTACATATAGAAAATTGAGGGCGCGTGCCAGTAAGCATTTCACTGCACCGTTTAGGCTAAACTGTAAACTGTAAACTGTAAACTGTAAACTGTAAACTGTAAACTGTGTACTTGACAAATAAATGTAGATTTGATTTGAACCCTGAAAGTGATCACATTTTTACTCCGATATATTCACATCATAATTACAACCACTGTCATGAGTTGTAAAATACAGTCACGCATTAGTACTATAACCATAAGGCCGGCAAATCATATCCATGACAGAATAAAGATACAATGACTGCTCTTTCATGCTTTAATCAGATATTCTGCATTCTGGAGCAGCTCTGTGGTGTTATATGACAGCCATTAGAGGTCCTGACTACCCAGGAGCAGCTCTGTGGTGGTATATGACGGCCATTAGAGGTCCTGACTACCCAGGAGCAGCTCTGTGGTGGCATAAAATGGCCACTACCCTGAGGGCATAACTCAAATCAAAGTTTATTTGTCCCATGACAGAATACAACAGATGTTACCATACAGTGGAATGCTTCCTCAACAATGCAAAGTTCAACAATACCAACTGCTAGGACTGGATTCAGGTTGAGACTGTTCCATGGTTCTGACTAGAACTCCCCAGAGGACTAGATTCAGGTTGAGACTGTTCCGTGGTTCTGATTAGGACTCCCCAGAGGACTAGATTCAGGTTGAGACTGCTCCATGGTTCTGACTAGAACTCCCCAGAGGACTAGATTCGGGTTGAGACTGCTCCACGGCTCTGACTAGGCCTGAACTCCCCAGGGGACTAGATTCAGGTTGAGACTGCTCCATGGTTCTGACTAGGCCTGAACTCCCCAGGGGACTAGATTCAGGTTGAGACTGCTCCACGGCTCTGACTAGGCCTGAACTCCCCAGGGGACTAGATTCAGGTTGAGACTGCTCCATGGTTCTGACTAGGCCTGATCTCCCCAGGGGACTAGATTCAGGTTGAGACTGCTCCATGGTTCTGACTAGGCCTGAACTCCCCAGGGGACTAGATTCAGGTTGAGACTGCTCCATGGTTCTGACTAGGCCTGAACTCCCCAGGGGACTAGATTCAGGTTGAGACTGCTCCACGGCTCTTACTAGAACACCCCAGGGGACGACTACTTCTGTTCTGTATGTCAATTCCACTCTCTGGATATTTGCGTCTTTAATTCAGCTGAACTCTCATTTGAGAGCAAGATCGTCTGGTGTAAATATAAGAAAATGAAGGGCCTAACATCACCCAGCAAAAATGTAATTTTTTATTTCATGAAAAAGACACTGTAAATGAAATATTGTTGTTATTAATGTAGACTGAAACCCTTTGAATGTACATGTTGTGAGCCCTGAACACTCCAATTGAATTCAGGCTCAGTCCAGCGATACACCAACCATGCCAGTGACCCATTCTGGATGGCTGGCAACACATTGTCCTGAGGCTACTTTTATCCAAGAAAACTTTTCTTTGCTCTGTTTATTCCTCATTCTGAATTCTCACTTCCATCTCTGAGACGTTTATTTTGTACATCCGAGTTGCTTGTTGGATAGATTATATAACGTTATTTGCAAGTCATTTGAAATTACACTTCGATTTCTCTACCCACATCTCTTCATCAGAGGGATATGACAGGTGCAGGCAGATGATGGCTGTGTCCCAAACGGTACTCCCTATTCCCTATATAGTACACTACCTTTGACCAGATCCTTATGGGCTGAATAGTGCACTAAATGGAGAATAGTGTGTCATTCGGGACGCAGCCAATGTCAGATTGTATCTGCTTTTGATGTTGTGACTTGTTTTCCACTGGAAATGAGCACGGCCTCGTCTCTCAGGAGGCAGGAGCTCCAACTCGTCTCGTCTTCCGCACATAGGAGAGCAGTCACCTCGGGATACATCAAATGTATTTCTGCCCGTAGTCCCGTACTTACAGAGACAGAGGTCGATAAGTCGTGATGTTACACTCTAGTGCGATCTGGGTAAACGAGTAAGATCATCTATGTTTTAAAGTAAGATGGGGATCAAGGGGAATGTTCATTCAAACTGGATTTATCTTTTAGGTTTAAAAGAAAGAAAACAAATGTAAAAGGAGATGATTTTGGGAGTAGATTTCAGATCTGTGACTTTTGAATATCTTGACATTTACCCTAAAAATTACCCAAATGTGGTCCCTTGCTGAGGTATTTTGCATTAGTTTCAATCTCCCCTGAATCGTACCCTAGGCAACCTGAGATAGAGCTCTACAGGAGGTCCTACTGTACATTATAGATGTATTGGTTGAAGCTTGGTATTTAATTCAAATCTCCCATCATATCTAAGCCAATATGACACCAATCTCAATGAAAATTTGCAAATCAACTTGACTGGAGGTACACAACACAAAACCGTCTCTCATCATGGGCTGTCCAGCCTTTACAGAGAACCACATTCGGATTAAAACGAGACTATACCGTCCATAAAGTGTCCACTTAACGTTAAAAAAAAATGCCGGAGTGACAATTAAATGAATAAAAAATTCTAACAATGCTAACATGTTTTCAGACGTATCTCAGAGTTCTAACACCGGGTTGGTTGCTCGGCAACAACACATCTGCTTGCACCATATTGCCAGTCAGAAGAAGTGTACGGAACAAACCTAGGCTACTGTATATTGCTAGCTATATGGTGATATTCAACCTGTGGTTAATCAATAAATACATTTAAGCAGATATTTTTGACTAACTAGGTAGCTAACTAGCTAACAGGGCTGTTCCTGACTAAAACAAATCTTGGTCGACCGAGAGTCATCTGTTTTTTTCGACCAATGGGCTGGTCAAAATTGTATAGGCACACCCTAGGTTTGATTAAGACAGATATGTAGGCTACTGAGCGAATTAAGACAGACACATGACTCAAGAAGGAGCCAGAGAAGGCCTAGCCAGAATTTTTTTTAACTGTTCCCAAACATTATTTCAAAACACCAGCCAAAAATATGGTGTTTCTGCAGTCAAATGATCAAATCATGCTCTAGTGGCCTTGATATTTTTAATAAATATTATTTCGAAACACCCGCCAAAAATATGGTGTTTCTGCAGTCAAATGATCAAATCATGCTCTAGTGGCCTTGATATTTTTAATAAACATTATTTCGAAACACCCGCCAAAAATATGGTGTTTCTGTGTCAAACAGCTTAGTTATATATTCCAGTCTTCTGTGATTTCTATAAAGTGTAATATTAGGATGCAAACTCAAAGTTGTATACATTTCAACTCTATATCTCACATCGTACGGGCATCTTATTTCTTTTAAAGACCATAAACATGTTTGAAAAGTGTATATTTTTGTTTCAAAGTAAATTTGTTTAAGACTACCAAGAAACACTCTGTGTGAGCCTGATTTAGCCCACTGCAGTACAAGGTTAAGGCAAAAACCAAGTTGGTTGCTTGGGGTTGAACGTCACGAAAACGCCGAAAAATATTCCAAATTAGCTCCATAATATCGACAGAAACATGGCAAACGTTGTTTAGAATCAATCCTCAAGGTGTTTCTCAAATATCTATTCGATAATATATCAACCGGGACTGGTAGCTTCTTAGTAGGAGAGAGAGAAACAATGGCCACATTTGTCCTTTACGCACTGAACACTCTAAGAGACTTCAGCTGACCAAAAAAATAAAAATAAAAGCCTGAAACTATGTATTGTGACACTAGACACATTAGGGAAGCCATAGAAAAAGTAGCCCATTCACTGCTCAATAGGGACGCGTTGGAACGCAGAGCCTTCTAAATAAGAGTCCCTTCCTGTTTGGATTTTTCTCAGGCTTTCGCCTGCAACATCAGTTCTGTTATACCCACAGACAATATTTTTACAGTTTTGGAAACTTTAGAGTGTTTTCTATCCCAAGCTGTCAATTATATGCATATTCTAGCACCTAGAAAACATCCCGTTTACTACGGGAACGTTATTTTTCAAAAAATTTAAATACTGCCCCCTAGCCACAAAAGGTTAGAAATAACTACTCAAATCAAATCAGATTTGATTGGAAACATACACATATGTAGCAGATTTTAGTGCGGTATAGCTATTATTATTAAATTAATTTTAGTTAAATGTTTGACGTCAATGTGTTGCGAACAGGATTCATAGTGTAATGGTTCCCACTGTTAGATCAGAAAATTGCAGGTTTGCCTCTTGGAGGACATATTTTGACCATTCTTTCGTTAAATCTCTTAGATGTAAAGTCCCCTGTTCAGGAACTACGTGGTTCTGGTACAGGTTCCAACCGACATTTTTACTTATAAATCCATCTGTCGGCACCGTAGATCAAAATGGCTTGCATTGAACGGCAGCCCTGATTCCCACAGACACATATTTTCTGAGCTATATGTTCTATTAACCCATATGGAATTGTTTGAAGAAGGTTTTGCAAAGGATCATTTATCTATTTGATTTTTTCAATTTTTAAGACCACTTGAAGTGTAAAAAAAAAAACATTTTTGGGGCCTTACTGCTATTAGTCGATACAAACATATGGAATAACATATTCACTACATCGAACAACAGATACACACAATTGTGATTTGTGAGAAGACCGATTGGTTGATTTTTTTCGGATGACTCATGGTCTGACAAACATCTCTCTGGCGCTGTCACCTTTCAAGGCAGATGTGGAAGTGAGACATAGGCGGATGTGGTGGATTGAGATGCAAACAAAACAGATATTCAGATATTTCTAGCTTAAACTGACAGATTTTGTTATGGGGATTTTATTGTTATGCTGCTTAGATTTCCGCAGGGGCGTGGACATCGACATCGACTTTAGGAGATTAAACAGAAAAACATTTTCCGTTTGTCACATACAGATAAGATTAATATGAGACGAAAGGCGAGTTCCTAATGAGTTCAAGAAGCTAGAGCTCCGTGAGAAGTTCACAGTGATTGGGGCAGATGTTTTGATCAAGAAAGACCTTGAGAAAATCTAACCCTAAACATAATGTGTATTTTAAAGAAGGTGAAAACTTATAGTTTCCTTTTATAATTTGATTAAACTATATTTAGAAATCAGTCATTTCAAGCCTTAGTCAAACAGTCTTGTTGAACAGGAAATACATCACATCAATATTTGTACTGTGACTACACAATGTACAGTTGAAGTTGGAAGTTTACATACATCTTAGTCAATTACATTTAAACTCAGTTTTTCACAATTCCTGACTTTTAATCCTAATAAAAATGTCCTATCTTAGGTCAGTTAGGATCACCACTTTATTTTAAGAAAATCAAATCAAAATCAAATCAAATTCTATTTGTCACATACACATGGTTAGCAGATGTTAATGCGAGTGTAGCGAAATGCTTGTGCTTCTAGTTCCGACAATGCAGTAATAACCAACAAGTAATCTAACTAACAATTCCAAAACTACTGTCTTATACACACAAGTGTAAGGGGATAAAGAATATGTACATAAAGATATATGAATGAGTGATGGTACAGAGCGGCATAGGCAAGATACAGTAGATGGTATCGAGTGCAGTATATACATATGAGATAAGTATGTAAACAAAGTGGCATAGTTAAAGTGGCTAGTGATACATGTATTACATAAAGATGCAGTAGATGATATAGAGTACAGTATATACGTATACATATGACATGAATAATGTAGGGTATGTAAACATTATATTAGGTAGCATTGTTTAAAGTGGCTAGTGATATATTTTACATCATTTCCCATCAATTCCCATTATTAAAGTGGCTGGAGTTGAGTCAGTGTGTTGGCAGCAGCCACTCAACGTTAGTGGTGGCTGTTTAACAGTCTGATGAACTTGAGATAGAAGCTGTTTTTCAGTCTCTCGGTCCCAGCTTTGATGCACCTGTACTGACCTCGCCTTCTGGATAATAGCGGGGTGAATAGGCAGTGGCTCGGGTGGTTGTTGTCCTTGATGATCTTTATGGCCTTCCTGTAACATCGGGTGGTGTAGGTGTCCTGGAGGGCAGGTAGTTTGCCCCCGTGATGCGTTGTGCAGACCTCACTACCCTCTGGAGAGCCTTACGGTTGTGGGCGGAGCAGTTGCCGTACCAGGCGGTGATACAGCCTGCCAGGATGCTCTCGATTGTGCATCTGTAGAAGCTTGTGAGTGCTTTTGGTGACAAGCAAAATTTCTTCAGCCTCCTGAGGTTGAAGAGGCGCTGCTGCGCCTTCTTCACGATGCTGTCCGTGTGGGTGGACCAATTCAGTTTGTCTGTGATGTGTATGCCGAGGAACTTAAAACTTGCTACCCTCCCCACTACTGTTCCATCGATGTGGATAGGGGGGTCTTCCCTCTGCTGTTTCCTGAAGTCCACAATCATCTCCTTAGTTTTGTTGACGTTGAGTGTGAGGTTATTTTCCTGACACCACACTCAGAGGGCCCTCACCTCCTCCCTGTAGGCCGTCTCGTCGTTGTTGGTAATCAAGCCTACCACTGTTGTGTCGTCCGCAAACTTGATGATTGAGTTGGAGGCGTGCGTGGCCACGCAGTCGTGGGTGAACAGGGAGTACAGGAGAGGGCTCAGAACGCACCCTTGTGGGTCCCCAGTGTTGAGGATCAGCGGGGTGGAGATGTTGTTGCCTACCCTCACCACCTGGGGGCGGCCCGTCAGGAAGTCCAGTACCCAGTTGCACAGGGCGGGGTCGAGACCCAGGGTCTCGAGCTTGATGACGACCCTGGAGGGTACTATGGTGTTAAATGCCGAGCTGTAGTCGATGAACAGCATTCTCACATAGGTATTCCTCTTGTCCAGGTGGGTTAGGGCAGTGTGCGGTGTGGTTGAGATTGCATCGTCTGTGGACCTATTTGGGCGGTAAGCAAATTGGAGTGGGTCTAGGGTGTCAGGTAGGGTGGAGGTGATATGGTCCTTGACTAGTCTCTCAAAGCACTTCATGATGACGGAAGTGAGTGCTACGGGGCGGTAGTCGTTTAGCTCAGTTACCTTAAATTTCTTGGCAACAGGAACAATGGTGGCCCTCTTGAAGCATGTGGGAACAGCAGACTGGGATAGTGATTGATTGAATATGTCCGTAAACACACCAGTCAGCTGGTCTGCGCATGCTCTGAGGGTGCGGCTGGGGATGCCGTCTGGGCCTGCAGCCTTGTGAGGGTTAACATGTTTAAATGTTTTACTCACCTCGGCTGCAGTGAAGGAGAGGCCACATGTTTTGGTTGCAGGCCGTGTCAGTGGCACTGTATTGTCCTCAAAGCGGGCAAAAAAGTTATTTAGTCTGCCTGGGAGCAAGACATCCGTGTCCGTGACGGGGCTGGTTTTCTTTTTGTAATCCGTGATTGACTGTAGACCCTGCCACATACCTCTTGTGTCTGAGCCGTTGAATTGAGATTCTACTTTGTCTCTATACTGACGCTTAGCTTGTTTGATAGCCTTGCGGAGGGAATAGCTACACTGTTTGTATTCGGTCATATTTCCGGTCACCTTGCCCTGATTAAAAGCAGTGGTTCGCGCTTTCAGTTTCACGCAAATGCTGCCATCAATCCACAATTCTCAATTCATCAACCTTGTTGTTTCTGATTTCGGAATGTTTTAATCGTTGCTATGGGAACGACATCTTCAACGCACGTTCTAATGAACTCGCACACCGAATCAGTGTATTCGTCAATGTTGTTGTCTTACGCAATACGAAACATATCCCAGTCCACGTGATGGAAGCAGTCTTGGAGTGTGGAATCAGATTGGTCGGACCAGCGTTGAACAGACCTCAGCGTGGGAGCTTCTTGTTTTAGTTTCTGTCTGTAGGCAGGGATCAACAAAATGGAGTCGTGGTCAGCTTTTCCGAAAGGAGGGCGGGGCAGGGCCTTATATGCGTCGCGGAAGTTAGAATAGCAGTGATCCAAGGTTTTGCCAGCCCTGGTTGCTCAATCGATATGCTGATACAATTTAGGGAGTCTTGTTTTCAGATTAGCCTTGTTAAAATCCCCAGCTACAGTGAATGCAGCCTCAGGATGTATGGATTCCAGTTTGCAAAGAGTCAAATAAAGTTCGTTCAGAGCCATCGATGTGTCTGCTTGGGGGGGAATATATACGGCTGTGATTATAATCGAAGAGAATTCCCTTGGTAGATAATGCGGTCGACATTTGATTGTGAGGAATTCTAAATCAGGTGAACAGAAGGACTGAGTTCCTGTATGCTTCTGTGACCATACCACGTCTCGTTAGCCATAAGGCATACGCCCCCGCCCCTCTTCTTACCAGAAAGATGTTTGTTTCTGTCGGCGCGATGCGTGGAGAAACCAGCTGGCTGCACTGACTCCGATAGCGTCTCTCCAGTGAGCCATGTTTCCGTGAAGGAAAGAACGCTACAGTCTCTGATGTCCCTCTGGAATGCTACCCTTGCTCGGATTTCATCAACCTTGTTGTCAAGAGACTGGACATTGGCGAGAAGTATACTGGGGAGTGGTGCACGATGAGCCCGTCTCCGGAGTCTGACCAGAAGACCGCTACGTTTCCCTCTTTTATGAAGTCGTTTTTTGGGTCGCCGGCTGGGATCCATTCCGTTGTCCTGGGTGAAAGGCAGAACACAGGATCCGCTTCGCGAAAGTCATATTCTTGGTCGTACTGATGGTGAGTTGACGCTGCTCTTATATTCAGTAGTTCTTCTCGACTGTATGTAATGAAACCTAAGATGACCTGGGGTACTAATGTAAGAAATAACACGTAACAAAAAAAAAACTGCATAGTTTCCTAGGAACGCGAAGCGAGGCGGCCATCTCTGTCGGCGCCGGAAATGTCAGAAATGTGAAATGTCAGAATAATAGTAGAGAGAATGATTTATTTCAGCTTTTATTTCTTTCATCACATTCCCAGTGGGTCAGACGTTTACATACACTCAATTAGTATTTGGTAGCGTTGCCTTTAAATTGTTTAACTTGGGTCAAACGTTTCGGGTAACCTTCCACAAGCTTCCCACAATAAGTTGGGTGAATTTTGGCCCATTCCTACTGACAGAGCTGGTGAAACTGAGTCAGGTTTGAAGGCCTCCTTGCTCGCACAAGCCTTTTCAATTCTACCCACACATTTTCTATAGGATTGAGGTCAGGGCTTTGTGATGGCCACTCCAATACCTTGACTTTGTTGTCCTTAAGCCATTGTGCCACAACTTTGGAAGTATGCTTGGCGTCATTGTCCATTTGGAATACCCATTTGCGACCAAGCTTTAACTTCCTGACTAATGTCTGGGGATGTTGCTACAATATATCCACATACTTTTCCTCCTCATGATGCCATCTATTTTGTGAAGTGCACCAGTCCCTCCTGCAGCAAAGCACCCCCACAGCATGATGCTGCCACCCCGTGCTGCAAGGTTGGGATGGTGTTCTTCGGCTTGCAAGCCTCCCACCTTTTTCCTCCAAACAAAACAATGGTCATTATGGCCAAACAGTTCTATTTTTGTTTCATCAGACCGGACATTTCTCCTAAAAAGTACGATCTTTGTCCCCATGTGCAGTTGCAAACCTAGTCTGGCTTTTTTATGGTGGTTTTGGAGCAGTGGCTTCTTCCTTGCTGAGCGGCCTTTCAGGTTATGCCGATATAGGACTTGTTTTACTGTGGATATAGATACTTTTGTACCTGTTTCCTCCAGCATCTTCACAAGGTCCTTTGCTGTTGTTCTGGGATTGATTTGCACTTTTCGCACCAAAGTACGTTCATCTCAAGGAGACAGAACGCGTCTCCTTCATGAGCAGTATGACGGCTGCGTGGTCCCGTGGTGTTTATACTTGCGTACGATTGTTTGTACAGATGAACGTGGTACATTCAGGCTTTTGGAAAAAGATCCCAAGGATGAACCAGACTTGTGGAGGTCTAACCTATGTGTATGTAAACTTCCGACTTCAAATGTATATATACATACAACTGTATAATGATTTTTACCAGAAAGGTGAGATTTGAACCTTTCTTTGAGTAAGCAGCGTTACTAGTTATTGTTTTTGGCCCTCTCATAATAAATAATTACTTTTGGGTATTACTTCGATTGCATTTAGTTGCATTTAACTGGTTAATAGTTACTTAGATTACATTTTCTGTTACATGTAACTGGTTAATAGTTTGACAGCCCCCTCCACACACACTTATTTCCATGTATCAGGTGGCTCTTGAAAGAGTCTTTGTGTTTGTGGAGTGTCAGCCAAGTGGTGTTGAGTGTTGTGGTGTGTACTACTGTGTGCATCTTGCTAGAACAAAGAAGAGACCAGAGCCTTTTATCCACAGAGCGTCGCAGAACGGAGAAGAGACCAGGGCCTTTTATCCACAAAGCCTCTCAGAACAGAGAAGAGACCAGGGCCCGTATCCACAAAGCGTCTCATAACGGAGAAGAGACCAGGGCCCTTTATCCACAAAGCGTCTCATAACGGAGAAGAGACCAGGGCCCTTTATCCACAAGGCGTCTCATAACGGAGAAGAGACCAGGGCCCTTTATCCACAAAGCGTCTCATAACGGAGAAGAGACCAGGGCCCTTTATCCACAAGGCGTCTCATAACGGAGAAGAGACCAGGGCCCTTTATCCACAAAGCGTCTCATAACGGAGAAGAGACCAGGGCCCTTTATCCACAAAGCGTCTCATAACGGAGAAGAGACCAGGGCTCGTATCCACAAAGCGTCTCAGAAAAAGTCCTAGGAATCCTCTTTAAACCAGATTTAAGACAAGAAAAAAAAAACTCAGAGCTCATGGTAGGTTTTAGGATGACATTTTATAAAAGTTTGTCTCAGCTGGTAATCACGACAGTTTGAGGTACCGCTCAGGAGGAATAGTGATGACGCTCATTGACATGATGCAAATGATGTGGAACAACCAATCATGTTGAGGCGTCACCACTTGTGAACTCCATATCACGCTTCAGACAACCATGATGAATGTGACTGTACAGCATTTTGTAACGGTAAAACGATTGATGTAATTGTTGCCTGACACAATCACTTTGCACTAATTATTCATTCATTCTTAATATGTTGGCGTTTTTTTTTTTTTTTTTTACAAACTCCGATATATTTCAAGGTTCAGGATCTATGACAGCTCATGAAGTCTCCTAAATATTAAGACTCCTGAACATCTAGTGAAATTTTCATTTTCATTGCCCCCCCTCTCTGTTGTCATCTATGCATAGTCACTTCAATAACTCTACCTACGTGTACATACTACCTCAACTAACCGGTGCCCCCGCACATTGACTCTGTATTGACTCTGTACCGGCACCCCCACATTGACTCTGTACTATTGACTCTGTACCGGCACCCCCCACATTGACTCTGTAACGGCACCCCCACATTGACTCTGTAACGGCACCCCCACATTGACTCTGTAACGGCACCCCCACATTGACTCTGTACCGGCACCCCCACATTGACTCTGTACCGGCACCCCCACATTGACTCTGTACCGGCACCCCCTGTAAATATTGTTATTTCATTTTTTACTGTTGCTCTTTAATCACTTGTTACTTTGATCTATTATTTGTATTATTCATATTTGTTTTTAAACTGCACTGTTGGTTAGGGGCTTGTAAGTCACTGTAATACCGGTTGTATTCGGGGCTTGTAAGTCACTGTAATACCGGTTGTATTCGGGGCTTGTAAGTCACTGTAATACCGGTTGTATTCGGGGCTTGTAAGTCACTGTAATACCGGTTGTATTCGGGGCTTGTAAGTCACTGTAATACCGGTTGTATTCGGGGCTTGTAAGTCACTGTAATACCGGTTGTATTCGGGGCTTGTAAGTCACTGTAATACCGGTTGTATTCGGGGCTTGTAAGTCACTGTAATACCGGTTGTATTCGGGGCTTGTAAGTCACTGTAATACCGGTTGTATTCGGGGCTTGTAAGTCACTGTAATACCGGTTGTATTCGGGGCTTGTAAGTCACTGTAATACCGGTTGTACTCGGGGCTTGTAAGTCACTGTAATACCGGTTGTATTCGGGGCTTGTAAGTCACTGTAATACCGGTTGTATTCGGGGCTTGTGACTAATAACATTTTATTTTATTTTATTTGACCTCACCTCCTCCTGGACTCTCACCTCCTCCTGGACTCTCACCTCCTCCTGGACTCTCACCTCCTCCTGGACTCTCACCTCCTCCAGGACTCTCACCTCCTCCAGGACTCTCACCTCCTCCTGGACTCTCACCTCCTCCTGGACTCTCACCTCCTCCAGGACTCTCACCTCCTCCAGGACTCTCACCTCCTCCCTGTAACTCACCTCCTCCAGGACTCTCACCTCCTCCAGGACTCTCACCTCCTCCCTGTAACTCACCTCCTCCAGGACTCTCACCTCCTCCAGGACTCTCACCTCCTCCAGGACTCTCACCTCCTCCTGGACTCTCACCTCCTCCAGGACTCTCACCTCCTCGCTGTAACTCACCTCCTCCAGGACTCTCACCTCCTCACTGTAACTCACCTCCTCCAGGACTCTCACCTCCTCCAGGACTCTCACCTCCTCCTGGACTCTCACCTCCTCCTGGACTCTCACCTCCTGGACTCTCATCTCTCCTCTCACCTCCTCCTGGACTCTCACCTCCTCCAGGACTCTCACCTCCTCCAGGACTCTCACCTCCTCCAGGACTCTCACCTCCTCCTGGACTCTCACCTCCTCCTGGACTCTCACCTCCTCCTGGACTCTCACCTCCTCCAGGACTCTCACCTCCTCCTGGACTCTCACCTCCTCCAGGACTCTCACCTCCTCCTGGACTCTCACCTCCTCCAGGACTCTCACCTCCTCCAGGACTCTCACCTCCTCCAGGACTCTCACCTCCTCCTGGAGGACTCTCACCTCCTCCTGGACTCTCACCTCCTCCAGGATTCTCACCTCCTCCAGGACTCTCACCTCCTCCAGGACTCTCACCTCCTCCAGGACTCTCACCTCCTCCAGGACTCTCACCTCCTCCTGGACTCTCACCTCCTCCTGGACTCTCACCTCCTCCAGGATTCTCACCTCCTCCAGGACTCTCACCTCCTCCAGGACTCTCACCTCCTCCCTGTAACTCCACACCTCCTGGATGGAATTGTCACTATTAATAATATCCCAACCAAATAGGTGCATCTATGACTACTACTACTGTAGAGTGGTAGTCAGTACATTCTTACTCGTGTGTAACGATTTTCGTCCTCCTCTTCTGAGGAGGAGTAGGAAGGATCGGACCAATACGCAGCGTGGTAAGTGTTCGTCATATTTTTTATTAAAACTGAACTCTACACAAAATGAAAACGAAACAGTTCCGTGTGGGAAAACACAGACACAGAAAACAATCACCCACAACCAACATGGGGAAAACAGGCCACCTAAGTATGATTCTCAATCAGAGACAACGATCGACAGCTGCCTCTGATTGAGAACCATACCAGGCCAAACACAGAAATACAACATAGAAAAAAGAACATAGACTACCCACCCCAACTCACGCCCTGACCAAACTAACACAAAGACATAATAAAGGAACTAACGTCAGAACGTGACATCGTGTCTGTGTTCCCTTACCGAAAAAAAAACATCTTCTGGCGAAAAGTTGTGGCAAATATCTGCAGCAATTTGCCACAACTTTTTGCCAGACGATAATATATTTTCATATGCAAATGAGTTATGTGGTAAACTGTTGTTGCAAATTTTCAGTGGCTTGTGAACTTCTGGCAAACAATTGTGGGAAACTTGTGGTGAACATTCTGTTTGCTGCAAACTCAGTATGAATATGCAAATTAAATCAGGTTTTTGGTTACTTTGTGTATTAACAACATACACATTTTGTATTTACATGAACCAAATCAAATAACTTTCAATGAACTTGCTTCTCACAGATTAAACTAAACTTCTAAGCTAATATATGGAATTGATTTAAGATGGTCATACCACGTATTATTTAACTATTGGATGTTGAATTTTAAGACCCCCTGAAGGTGTCAAAAAAATCAATAGCGGATGAAACATTGAATTTGGCATTACTGCTATTAGCCAATAGAAACGCATTGAATAACAGATTCACTACATGGAACAATAGAAAGTCCCCCCCCAAAAAACATTGAAAGGAAGTTTGTTCTGAATCATCTGTCCTATATCTGAGAGAAATAAAACATTTCAGTAAACAATAAAAAAATATATATATTTATCTCCTTATTTTAGGCACTAAACTATCTCCATTTATACTTCCATATATATTCTGAACTGATACTGGGGACCTTTAGATAAGTCTTGTGTGAGGCTTGTGGGTCTCCGACATTGTAGGCCAGCGGTTAAAGAGGCAACTACAGAAATGACATGAGTGATAACTGAGCAATATGTCGACCAATGGAAGTTTAAAAGATCATTAACAAAATGTCAATAATTAAAACTATAATCAAATAGTTCAGAACTATTGCAACTTTGAGTGAACTTTGGAGATGGTGGCCCAGTGGAAGTCTTTTGTCCAAAACATAGGATACCGAAACATTAGGATACTGAAAACAATTACTCAAAACATTTTCTATTTTGGTATCTTAACAGATAGACTCAGTGGCTAATGGGCAGGTTTGGAAAAACGAGGTCAGCTGTTACAAAGTGGCCATGATGTTGCTTTGCTTCTCATTGAAACTGGCATTGTATACATTTCTCAGCAAGGAAACAATGTTTCTGCCTTGTGTAAATGCGATATAAACAACCTAGAATAAATTGAGACTCAGGCCTACCAAATCTACTTTTAAATGTGTGTCCAACTGTTCCTGGAGAGCCACAATGTACAATATTTTTCTGCAGTCAAGCCTAAACATTTTTTGATTCAAACTAATCCTCCAATTATGATCTTCAATCTAGAATGGGGACTTCATCATGAAGAGTCAATTGTCTACTAGATGTCTCTTCTTCCTGACTGAGTCAATTGTCTACTAGATGTCTCTTCTTCCTGACTGAGCCAGTTGTCTACTAGATGTCTCTTCTTCCTGACTGAGCCAGATGTCTCTTCTTCCTGACTGAGCCAGTTGTCTACTAGATGTCTCTTCTTCCTGACTGAGCCAGATGTCTCTTCTTCCTGACTGAGCCAGTTGTCTACTAGATGTCTCTTCTTCCTGACTGAGCCAGTTGTCTAGTAGATGTCTCTTCTTCCTGACTGAGCCAGTTGTCTACTAGATGTCTCTTCTTTCTGACTGAGCCAGTTGTCTACTAGTTGTCTCTTCTTCCTGACTGAGCCAGATGTCTACTAGATGTCTCTTCTTTCTGACTGAGCCAGTTGTCTACTAGATGTCTCTTCTTTCTGACTGAGCCATTTGTCTACTAGTTGTCTCTTCTTCCTGACTGAGCCAGTTGTCTACTAGATGTCTCTTCTTCCTGACTGAGCCAGTTGTCTACTAGTTGTCTCTTCTTTCTGACTGAGCCAGTTGTCTACTAGATGTCTCTTCTTTCTGACTGAGCCATTTGTCTACTAGTTGTCTCTTCTTCCTGACTGAGCCAGTTGTCTACTAGATGTCTCTTCTTTCTGACTGAGCCAGTTGTCTACTAGTTGTCTCTTCTTCCTGACTGAGTAAATTGTCTACTAGATGTCTCTTCTTCCTGACTGAGTAAATTGTCTACTAGATGTCTCTTCTTCCTGACTGAGCCAGATGTCTACTAGATGTCTCTTCTTCCTGACTGAGCCAGTTGTCTACTAGATGTCTCTTCTTCCTGACTGAGCCAGTTGTCTACTAGATGTCTCTTCTTCCTGACTGAGCCAGTTGTCTACTAGATGTCTCTTCTTCCTGACTGAGCCAGTTGTCTACTAGATGTCTCTTCTTCCTGACTGAGCCAGATGTCTCTTCTTCCTGACTGAGCCAGTTGTGGACACATTTCTTTGTCCTCAGTTTGATTGAAGGCCTCAATCTTTCCTTTTGTCTTGTAACTGAGGGCTTCTAGAAAACAAGAAGGAACAAAACATGATCCAGATGAGTTAAGCTACTAGTTTAAAGCAATGAAATACCTAATTGTTGCAAATAATGAATATATTGGGTTACATGTATAGGAATAATACATGCATTGGTTTACTTTATAAAGTTTGGAGACGATATGCTCATTCATCAAAGTGTTGCGACCTCTTTCCAGGGTGCTGATACATCCTCTTCCCAATACAGCCTCTTCCAACACCACAGGTAGGTGAAGGGAATCCATGATTCATCTCCTTTTGTTTTGTTGATCCCCTATAGGCTGTCTCGTCATTGTTGGTCATCGAGCTGTTTGTGTCGTCTGCAAACTTGACTGGACATCAAATCAAAACTTCACTTTTGCCAAAAGAGGTGATCAACAAAACAAAAGGAGATGATCGTGGACTTCGGGAAACAGCAGAGGGAGCACCCACCAATCCACATCGGCGGGGCCGCAGTGGAGAAGGTGGAAAGCTTTAAGTTCCTTGGTGTACACATCACGGACAAACTGAAATGGTCCACCCACACAGACAGCGTGGTGTAGAAGGCGCAGCAGCGCCTCTTCAACCTCAGGAGGCTGAAGAAATGTGTCTTTCACCTACAACCTTCACAAACCTCTACAGATGCGCAATTGAGAGAATCCTGTCGGGCTGTATCACTGCCTGGTATGGCAACTGCACCGCCCACAACCGCAAGGCTCTCCAGAGGGTGGTGCGGTCTGAACAACGCATCACCGGGGCCAAACTACCTGCCCTCCAGGACACCTACAGCACCCAATGTCACAGGAAGGACAACAACCACCCGAGCCACTGCCTGTTCACCCCGCTATCATCCAGAAGGCGACGTCAGTACAGGTGCATCAAAGCTGGGACCGAGAGACTGAAAAACAGCTTCTATCTCAAGGCCATCAGACTGTTAAACAGCCATCACTAGCACAGAGAGGCTGCTGCCTACATACAGACTTGATATCACTGGCCACTTTAATAAATGGAACACCAGTCACTTTAAATAATACCACTTTAATAATGTTTACATATCTTGCATTACTCATCTCATGTGTATATACTGTATTCTATACTATCTACTGTATCTCAGTCTATGCCGCTCTGACATTGCTCATCCATATATTTATATTTATATATTCTTATTCCATTCCTTTACTAGATTGTGTGTATTAGGTTTTATTGTGAAATTGTTAGATATTACCTGTTAGATATTATTGCATTGTCGGAACCAGAAGCACAAGCATTTCGCTACACTCACAATAACATCTGCTAACCATGTGTATGTGACCAATAACATCTGATCTTGATGTTATAGTCAGAAGCATGCTACATGGCAGACCAATCAGAACTCATCTCTTGGCATGTTTATCTCAGCCAATCATGACTAGTGGGAAGGTTTAATCTAATTCCTGTATTTTTCCGTAGCTAAACCAACTAGGCTCGTTATTGAACAACTTTATTCGTATTTACAGATGGAATACAAGTTTGTTTTTAAAGCAAATTGAAGTTCACTTGTCCCTGAAGGCATTTGTTACCCCAAAATTATTTTGATTAAAAAAAATAATTTAAATGTAAATGCTGTCAAGTAGTGACATACACCTAGTTTCTTAAAACAGGTCACATATTGTTGCTACCTTAGCTGTTGTGCTAGCTAACATGCTATTGAACAGTGAAACTAGCATATTAAAATGGATATTGGTATTAAAAGACAGCAACGTCTTCAGATAAAAAATGTGTTCAGGCAAATCAGTAGTTAGCTAGCTAGCTATCACATTAATTATGTCAAAATATGATTGCTAACTTTAGCCAGCTAATTAAGCGCTAGCCAGCTAGCTAAGCACTAGCCAGTCAATGGCGCTGACAGATTGAAACTGATATCAACAAAATGTGATTCACTCCCATAAAACAAGACATTGATAACCAAGCAGTGCACGTTTTGTTTTTTTGCCCTAACACTACACAGCTGATTCAAATGATCAAAGCTTAATGATTAGTTGAATTATTTTAATTTTTAATTTAATTTAATTATTTTTTTGTTAAGGCAAAAAAAAAAAAACATGCCCTCCTTGGGGTCCCGAGGACCGAGTTTAGGGAAACCCTGGTCTAACTTATTAGTTAAACTTCCTAATTAACTTCAACATGGTTCTGGTACACTGCCACTAGTGGCAATACATATTAATGTGGCAAAAGTTTTGTCACATATTCACCACTAGTGGCAATAAATATTATTGTTGACAAAGGTTTGTCACATATTCACAGAACTTCTGGCAGCATTTTGTTTAATTTTATTTATTTTGCAACAAATTCATTTTTTTTGTAAGGAGTTTTGTGTTAAAATATGCTGCAAATGTAATTGGAGGATGAGTGAAATAAACTGTCAAACTCAATAGAAAATAGTCAATGGATGGTGGAAGGCTTTAACACCTAGTTTGACAACCAGCAGCCAACCAGAAGGCTGTATCTCTCTGTTCTAGGAGAGTGCTGGGGACTGAGGACTACTCTTTTTTTTATCATATCACTAGACACTTCTTAAGCCAACAAGGAACTATTCTTCACACCTCTTTGACTAATAGCAAACATTAGACTGCCAGCCAATCTAATTTTAAGACAATACAGAATAGCCTTTTAAAACTCTATTTGAATAGTTCTATTGCAGTTACCACGTCACATTTATAGTAACGTTATAGCCTAATGAATAAATCTGAACGACCCATCATCTCTTTACACAACAACGTAATACTGAGGACATTTAAAATGATCTCATTACGATAGGCTTACAGTGGCCCACAGTGATGCAGTCGGCTAGTCCATGCATGTCTAATCCTTATTATGGTTATCAGAGGAGAGGAGACGCCGAGCTACCCTGGAGGAGGGGAGACGACGAGCTACCCTGGAGGAGGGGAGACAACGAGCTACCATGGAGGAGGGGAGACAACGAGCTACCATGGAGGAGGGGAGACATGAGTTCACATGACATCATCACATCATCATCCTAACTAAAGAATTGTCCATCATGTTTAGTTAGTTAGTTAGTTAGCTAGTTAGTCAGTTACTTAGTTACTTACTTACTTACTTACTCAGTTACTTACTCAGTTACTTACTTAGTTACTTACTTAGTTACTTACTTACTTACTTACTCAGTTACTTAGTTACTGAGTTACTTACTCAGTTACTTACTCAGTTACTTAGTTAGTTACTTACTTAGTTACTTACTTACTTAGTTACTTACTCAGTTACTTACTTACTTAGTTACTTGCTCAGTTACTTACATAGTTACTTACTCAGTTACTTACTTACCTACTTGCTTAGTTACAGTGCCTTCAGAAAGTATTCAAACCCCTTGACTTTTCCCACATTTTTGTTGTGTTACAGCCAGAATTAAAAATGTATTAAATTAAGATTTTGTGTTACTGGCCTACACACAATACCCCACAATACCCCACAATACCCCACAATACCCCATAATACCCCACAATACCCCACAATACCCCACAATACCCCACAATGTCCCACAAGACCCCAATGACCCCACAATGTTTACCCCACAATTTAAAAACAATGCCCCACAATACCCCAAGCTGAACAATTTTCAACCCCTTTGTTATAATGAATTACAATTCCCCACAAATATTTGCACAATAACAAATCCCACAATAAGTTGCAATACCCCACAATAATAGTGTTTAACATAATACCCCATAATACCCCACAATACCCCACAATACCCCACAATACCCCACAATACCCCATAATACCCCATAATACCCCACAATACCCCATAATGTCAAAGTGGAATGATGTCCTTCGAAATGTTTACAAATTAATTTAAAAAAAAATGTAAAGCTGAATAAGTTTTCAACCCCTTTGTTATGGCAAGCTGAATTATGTTCAGGAGTAAATATTTGCTTAACAAATCACACAATAAGTTGCAGGGACTCACACTGTGTTCAATAATAGTGTTTAACATGAATATTCAATAACTACACATACAATTACCTGTAAGGTCCCTCCGTCAAGCAGTGAATTTCAGACACAGATTCAACCAAAAGTCCATGGAGATTTTCCAATGCCTCGCAAAGAGGGCACCTATTGGTAGATGGGTAAACTGTTTGTTTCTATGGAGAACACAAGCTAGTAATGTCAGGATTAGAGGGGGATACTGACCCCTCAGATGTCAGACACATATTGATCTACAATTTATATTACTCAGATGAATGACCGCTAGTTTTTGTTTTACTTTGTAGAATACTGTACTTTTGTAAAATGTTGTGTCTTGTCTGTCTTTATGAATGAGAAGACAATAAACTCACTTAACTAATACATTGATGATGGTTCTCACCTGGGAAAAAAAATACCTAGGAATATATAAATATTCCAAACTATAACTTCTACAGCCTTACTGATGTAACAGATGACCTACTCTATAACTTCTAACAGATGACCTACTCTATAACTTCTAACGGATGACCTACTCTATAACTTCTAACAGATGACCTACTCTATAACTTCTACAGCCTTACTGATGTAACAGATGACCTACTCTATAACTTCTAACAGATGACCTACTCTATAACTTCTAACAGATGACCTACTCTGTAACTTCTACAGCCTTACTGATGTAACAGATGACCTACTCTATAACTTCTAACAGATGACCTACTCTATAACTTCTAACAGATGACCTACTCTATAGCTTCTAACAGATGACCTACTCTATAACTTCTAACAGATGACCTACTCTATAACTTCTAACAGATGACCTACTCTATAACTTCTAACAGATGATCTACTCTATAACTTCTAACAGATGACCTACTCTATAACTTCTAACAGATGACCTACTCTATAACTTCTACAGCCTTACTGTTATAACAGATGACCTACTCTATAACTTCTAACAGATGACCTACTCTATAACTTCTAGCAGATGACCTACTCTATAATGTATACAGCCTTACTGTTATAACAGATGACCTACTCTATAACTTCTAGCAGATGACCTACTCTATAACTTCTAACAGATGACCTACTCTATAACTTCTAACAGATGACCTACTCTATAACTTCTAGCAGATGACCTACTCTATAACTTCTAACAGATGACCTACTCTATAACTTCTAACAGATGACCTACTCTATAACTTCTAACAGATGACCTACTCTATAACTTCTAACAGATGACCTACTCTATAGCTTCGAACAGATGACCTACTCTATAACTTCTAACAGATGAACTACTCTATAACTTCTAACAGATGACCTACTCTATAACTTCTACAGCCTTACTGTTATAACAGATGACCGACTCTATAACTTCTAGCAGATGACCTACTCTATAACTTCTAACAGATGACCTACTCTATAGCTTCTAACAGATGACCTACTCTATAACTTCTAACAGATGACCTACTCTATAACTTCTAACAGATGACCTACTCTATAGCTTCTAAACAGATGACCTACTCTATAACTTCTAACAGATGACCTACTCTATAACTTCTAACAGATGACCTACTCTATAACTTCTAGCAGATGACCTACTCTATAACTTCTACAGCCTTACTGTTATAACAGATGACCTACTCTATAACTTCTAACAGATGACCTACTCTATAACTTCTAACAGATGACCTACTCTATAACTTCTAACAGATGACCTACTCTATAACTTCTAACAGATGACCTACTCTATAACTTCTAACAGATGACCTACTCTATAACTTCTAACAGATGACCTACTCTATAACTTCTACAGCCTTACTGTTATAACAGATGACCTACTCTATAACTTCTAACAGATGACCTACTCTATAGCTTCTAACAGATGACCTACTCTATAACTTCTAACAGATGACCTACTCTATAACTTCTAACAGATGACCTACTCTATAACTTCTACAGCCTTACTGTTATAACAGATGACCTACTCTATAACTTCTAACAGATGACCTACTCTATAACTTCTAACAGATGACCTACTCTATAACTTCTAACAGATGACCTACTCTATAACTTCTACAGCCTTACTGTTATAACAGATGACCTACTCTATAACTTCTAGCAGATGACCTACTCTATAACTTCTAACAGATGACCTACTCTATAACTTCTAACAGATGACCTACTCTATAACTTCTACAGCCTTACTGTTATAACAGATGACCTACTCTATAACTTCTAGCAGATGACCTACTCTATAACTTCTAACAGATGACCTACTCTATAACTTCTAACAGATGACCTACTCTATAACTTCTACAGCCTTACTGTTATAACAGATGACCTACTCTATAACTTCTAGCAGATGACCTACTCTATAACTTCTAACAGATTACCTACTCTATAACTTCTAACAGATGACCTACTCTATAACTTCTAACAGATGACCTACTCTATAACTTCTAACGGATGACCTACTCTATAACTTCTACAGCCTTACTGTTATAACAGATGACCTACTCTATAACTTCTAACAGATGACCTACTCTATAACTTCTAACAGATGACCTACTCTATAACTTCTAACAGATGACCTACTCTATAACTTCTAACAGATGACCTACTCTATAACTTCTGACAGATGACCTACTCTATAACTTCTACAGCCTTACTGTTATAACAGATGACCTACTCTATAACTTCTAACAGATGACCTACTCTATAACTTCTAACAGATGATCTACTCTATAACTTCTGACAGATGACCTACTCTATAACTTCTACAGCCTTACTGCTGTAACAGATGACCTACTTGATCTTGCTACTGAGCCATTGGTATGACACCCCATCCTAGAGGCATACATTAAACAGGACAGGAGTTCGGGTGTCGCGAAAACCACAAGGCCAAACAATCAGGAAGCGGGACCTTGTGTGTGTTCATACTGATTGCAATGAATCAAATCAAATCAAATCAATTTTATTTGTCACATACACATGGTTAGCAGATTGTTAATGTGAGTGTAGCGAAATGCTTGTGCTTCTAGTTCCGACAATGCAGTAATAACCAACGAGTAATCTAACCTAACAATTTCACAACAACTACCTTATACACACAAGTGGAAAGGAATGAATAAGAATATGTACATAAAAAAATATATGAATGAGTGATGGTATAGAACAGCATAGGCAAGATGCAGTAGATGGTATAAAGTACAGTATATACATATGAGATGAGTAATGTAGGGTATGTAAACATATAAAAGTGGCATAGTTTAAAGTGGCTAGTGATGTATTTTACATCCATTTCCATTATTAAAGTGGCTGGAGTTGAGTCAGTGTGTTGGCAGCAGCCACTCAATGTTAGTGGTGGCTGTTTAACAGTCTGATGGCCTTGAGATAGAAGCTGTTTTTCAGTCTCTCGGTCCGTGCTTTGATGCACCTGTACTGACCTCGCCTTCTGGATGATAGTGGGGTGAACAGGCAGTGGCTCGGTTAGTTGTTGTCCTTGCTGATCTATATGGCCTTCCTGTGACATCGGGTGGTGTAGGTGTCCTGGAGGGCAGGTAGTTTGCCCCCGGTGATGCGTTGTGCAGACCTCACTACCCTCTGGAGAGCCTTGCGGTTGTGGGCGGAGCAGTTGCCATACCAGGCGATGATACAGCCCGACAGGATGCTCTCGATTGTGCATCAGTAAAAGTTAGTGAGTGTTTTTGGTGACAAGCCAAATTACTTCAGCCTTGGGCCAACCCCGGCCTAACCTCGGCCTAACCTCGGCCAACGCTGGGCCTACCCTAGCCTACCTCGGCCTAACCTCGGCCGACGCTGGGCCAATTGTGCGCCGCTCTATGGGACTCCCAATCACAGCCGGATGTGAAACAGCTTGGATTTGAACCAGGGACTGTAGTGGTGCTTCTTGCACTGAGATGCAGTGCCTTAGCCCCCCTATCATGGAGGAGGAGAAAGAGAGGAGAGGCTGGCTGGTTGACTGGCTGGTTGGTTGGCTGGCTCATTGGCTGGCTGGCTGTCTGGTTCGTTGGTTGGCTGACTGGTTGGTTGGCTGGCTGGTTGACTGGCTGGTTGGTTGGCTGACTGGCTGGTTCGCTGGCTGACTGACTGGCTCGCTGAATGGCTGCTGGTTGTCTGTCTGAATGTGTGTACAGTATGTCTGACTAGCTCTGACTGACTTCTTGAAGCGATATGCCAACTGACTGACTGCTTGAAGCGCTATGCTGACCGGGGCCCCTGGCTGTGTGTGTAACAGACAGACAGATGGGCTGTTTTAAGAACAATGCGAGATGCTTCAGGAGATGCCTAAAATCACATTATGTTCACATCGCGCCATGCCCCTGGCTGTCCTCTCTTTCTGTCCCCATTAAAGAAATACAAGCGTCTCTCAAGATTGAATTACTAGACTCTGACAATGGAGAGGGGAAGAGAAGAGGCTGTCTCAATGTGAATTCTGATGTCTCTACACATCAAGGTGAAGAAGGACACAGGTGTATTCCTCAATGCACTTTAGTTTTCACACTTTAAAAGGCCTTCACTTGTAGTCACACATCAAAAAGTCTACAAGAACTCTGAAATCCCTTCATATTTTCAGTGCATTATCATCGTTGTAGGGGAGAGTGGGGTAAGATGAGACACGTTTTACATTCAGCATTACTCCGTCCAGGGAAATATAGTATTCTTTCTAACAAAGATATCTACATATATTTCCGAATGTTGTGTTTCCATGATAATAATCAGAATTCTTGTAAACATTACAGTTTTTAAAACATAGCTTGTCCGAAAAAAACTGGTCTCTTGGCACAACTTCCCCTTTTTATGGGGTAAGTTGAGCAGCGGGACAGGGTAAGTTAAGCTGCCTACAAATATCATTAAATAATACCACTACTGTTAAACTAGCTTAATTTCCCACAATTCAACACAATCGCAATCACTGTTTGTCTTTGAATCATTTTTAGCATATTTTAACACAGGCTTAATACCTAACAAATTGGCTCAACCATTTTCTCAACTTACCATAAAAGGGCACACATTTTGACTGTAGTCCACACAGCTACAAGGATGCACTTTCATGCTATGTTTAGGACCTCATATTGAAGCTTATAGAGACCCCCAACTGATGTGTATAACCATCTTTAAATGATCTACTTTGGTTTAGATACAAGTATCATGGAACCTCATTAACACAATAAATTCTACATTTGACTTTGTGAAAATCCGTTTTTTGGTGTTTTTTTAACTTCCTGCTTACCACTTTTTCCATGTGGTTTCCATGTGGACTCCATGAAATGATGACCTCTTTCTAAATATTTTTTCAAATTATTAATTGTGTGTATGGTTTCCTAGAAACAAGGGTGGCTCAACTTACCCCTTTGGCTCAACTTACCCCACTCTCCCCTACCTGTACATTGAATAATTTTGCTCAGTGAATCTTAAACTTGATCTCTAAGTAGCTCTTTCCTGCAGTCAATGACCAAATGTGCCCTCTTTGGCCTCATGGGTGTAATGTTATAAATAGAAACAAACAGAAAATCTGTTGTTTCTGTGTATAACAAATCGTTTTGTTATATTTCAGTCTTCTGTGATTTATATAAAGTCTAATATTGTGTTGGAAACTCAAATTGTAAAACAATGTCAACTCTATATCTGACATGGTACAGGTATCTTCTTACAGGTGTCTTATTTTTAAGCCCATATTTATGTGTGTGAGGTGTATACTTCTGTTTCAAAATAGATTTGTTTAAGATTAACATAAATTTTGCCCACTGGAGCGAAAGGTTAAACCGACAGGGACCCCCACTGCTCATGAAGTCTGTGATCTCTGAAGCCGACGTAGGACTTTCCACCCTCTCAAGGCTGCCGGCCCAGACTCTATCATCATGTTTTCTGACAACACAACAGTGGTAGGCCTGATTACCAACAACACTGAGACAGCCTACAGGGAGGAGGTTAGTGCCCTGGAGGAGTGGTGCCGGGGAAATACCATCTCCCTCAACGTCAACAAAACGAAGGAGCTGTTAGTGGACTACAGGAGATGGGAGCACGCCCTCATCCACATCGGCGGGGCCGCAGGAGAGAGGGGTCAATAGCTTCAAGTTCCATGGTGTGCACATTACTGATGACCTGAAATGGTCCCACCCCACCGAGGCTAAAGAAATCCAGTATGGCACCTAAGACCCTCACAAACTTCTACAGATGCACCATCGAGAGCATACTGTCGGTGTTACATCACCGCCTGGTACGGAAACTGCACCGACATCAACCCCATTGCTCTTCAGAGGGTGGTGCGATCATCATCAGCGGCAAACTGCCTGCCCTCCAGGACATCTACAGCACTCGGTGTCACAGGAAGGCCAAGAATATCACCAATTACCTCAGCCACCTGAGCCACGACCTGTTCACCCTGCTGCCATCTAAAAGGCGTCGAGACAGTGCCAGTGCATCAAAGCCGGGACCGAGAGACTGATAAACATCTCCAGGCCATCAGACTGTTGAACAGCCATCATCCGCTGGCCACTGCCCAGTACTCTGCCCTGCACCTCATCGACCTGGACAAGGCTTTCGACTCTGTCAATCACAACATTCTTATTGGCAGACTCGACAGCCTTGGATTCTCAAATGATTGCCTCGCCTGGTTTACCAGCTACTTCTCTGATAGAGTTCAGTGTGTCAAATCAGAGGGCCTGTTGTCCGGACCTCTGACAGTCTCTATGGGTGTGCCACAGGGTTCAATTCTCAGGCCGACTCTTTTCTGTGTACATCAATGATGTTGCTCTTGCTGCTGGTGATTCTCTGATACACCTCTACGCAGATGACACCATTCTGTATACTTCTGGCCCCTCCTTGGACACTGTGTTAACTAACCTCCAGACGAGCTTCAATGCCATACAACTCTCCTTCCGTGGCCTCCGGCTGCTCTTAAAAGCAAGTCAAACTAAATGCATGCTATTCAATCGATCACTGCCCACACCTGCTCGCCCGTCCAGCATCACTACTCTGGACGGTTCTGACTTAGAATACGTGGACAACTACACCTAGGTGTCTGGTTAGACTGTACACTCTCCTTCCAGACTCACATTAAGCATCTCCAATCCAAAATTAAATCTAGAATCGGCTTCCTATATCGCAACAAAGTATCCTTCACTCATCCTGCCAAACATACCCTCGTAAAACTGACCATCCTAACAATCCTCAACTTCGGTGATGTCATCTATAAAATAGCCTCCAACACTCTACTCAACAAACTGGATGCAGTCTATTACAGTGCCATCCGTTTTGTCACCAAAGCCCCATACACTACCCACCATTGCGACCTGTACGCTCTTGTTGGTTGGCCCTCGCTTCATACTCTGCTAGGTAAAGCCCCGCCTTATCTCAGCTCACTGGTCACCATAGCAGCACCCACTTGTTGCACGCGCTCCAGTAGGTATATCTCACTGGTCACCCCCAAAGCCAATACCTCCTTTGGTCTTTCCTTCCAGTTCTCTGCTGCCCATGACTGGAACGAATTCCAAAAATCTCTGAAGCTGGAGACTCACATCTCCCTCACTAGCTTTAAGCACCAGCTGTCAGAGCAGCTTACAGATCACTGCACCTGTATGTAGCACATCTGTAAACAGCCCATCTATCTAACTACCTCATCCCCATACTGTATTTATTTATTTATTGGTTTTGCTCCTTTGCAGCCAAGTATCTCTACCTGCACATTAATTTTCTGCCGATCTACCATTCCAGTGTTTAATTGCTATATTGTAATTACTTCGGCACCATGGCCTATTTATTTCCTTAACTTACCTCATTTGCACTCACTGTATATAGACTTTTTGTTTTCTTTTGTTCTACTGTATTATTGACTATGTTTTGTTTATTCCATGTGTAACTCTGTGTTGTTGTATGTGTCAAATTGCTATGCTTTATCTTGGCCAGGTCGCAGTTGCAAATGAGAACTTGTTCTCACCTAGCCTACCTGGTTAAATAAAGGTGTTCTCAACTAGCTTACCTGGTTAAATAAAGGTGATCTCAACTAGCCTACCTGGTTAAATAAAGGTGTTCTCAACTAGCTTACCTGGTTAAATAAAGGTGTTCTCAACTAGCCTACCTGGTTAAATAAAGGTGTTCTCAACTAGCCTACCTGGTTAAATAAAGGTGTTCTCAACTAGCCTACCTGGTTAAATAAAGGTGTTCTCAACTAGCTTACCTGGTTAAATAAAGGTGTTCTCAACTAGCTTACCTGGTTAAATAAAGGTGAAATAAAAATGTAAAAAATAAAGACCCCGTCACAAGCTGGCTACCACCGGTACTCTACCCTGCATCTTAGAGACTGTTACTACCCGGTACTCTACCTTGCACCTTAGAGACTGTTACTACCCGGCTACCACTGGTACTCTACCCTGCACCTTAGAGACTGCTACTGCCCGGCTACCACCCGGTACTCTACCCTGCATCTTAGAGACTGTTACTACCGGCTACCACCGGTACTCTACCCTGCACATTGGAGACTGTTACTACCCGGCTACCACCTGGTACTCTACCCTGCACCTTAGAGACTGTTACTACCCGGCTACCACCGGTACTCTACCCTGCATCTTAGAGACTGTTACTACTGGCAACTACCGGTACTCTACCCTGCACCTTAGAGACTGTTACTACCCGGCTACCACCCGGTACTCTACCCTGCATCTTAGAGACTGTTACTACTGGCAACTACCGGTACTCTACCCTTCACCTTAGAGACTGTTACTACCCGGCTACCACCCGGTACTCTACCCTTCACCTTAGAGACTGCTACTGCCCGTCTACCACCCGGTACTCTACCCTGCATCTTAGAGACTGTTACTACCCGGCTACCACCGGTACTCTACCCTGCACCTTGGAGACTGTTACTACCCGGCTACCACCTGGTACTCTACCCTGAACCTAAGAGACTGTTACTACCGGCTACCACCTGGTACTCTACCCTGCATCTTAGAGACTGTTACTACCCGGCTACCACCCGGTACTCTACCAGCACCGTAAACACTGTCACAAGCTGGCTACCACCGGTACTCTACCCTGCATCTTAGAGACTGTTACTACCCGGCTACCACCCGCTACTCTACCCTGCATATTAGAGACTGTTACTACCCGGCAACCACCGGTACTCTACCCTGCACCTTGGAGACTGTTACTACCCGGCTTCCACCTGGTACTCTACCCTGAACCTAAGAGACTGTTACTACCCGTCTACCACCCGGTACTCTACCCTGCCTCTTAGAGACTGTTACTACCCGGCTTCCACCCGGTACTCTACCCTGCACCTTAGAGACTGTTACTCCCCGGCTACCATCCAGACCTCTACCCTGCACCTTAGAGACTGTTACTACCCGGCTACCACACGGTACTCTACCCTGCACCTTAGAGACTGTTACTACCCGGCTACCACCCGGTACTCTACCCTGCATCTTAGAGTCTGTTACTAGCCGGCTACCACCCGGTACTCTACCCTGAACCTTAGAGACTGTTACTACTGGCTACTGCATGGTACTCTACCATGCATCTTAGAGACTGCTACTACCCGGCTACCACCCGGTACTCTACCCTGAACCTTAGAGACTGTTACTACCGGCTACCACCCGGTACTCTACCCTGCAACTTAGAGACTGTTACTACTGGCTACCACCCGGTACTCTACCCTGCAACTTAGAGACTGTTACTACTGGCTACCACCTGGTACTCTACCCTATATCTTAGAGACTGTTACTACAGGCTACCACCCGGTACTCTACCCTGCACCTTAGAGACTGTTACTACCCGGCTACCACCCGGTACTCTACCCTGAACCTTAGAGACTGTTACTACTGGCTACCACCTGGTACTCTACCCTGAACCTTAGAGACTGTCCCTACCCAGCTACCACCTAGTATTCTACCCTTCATCTTAGAGACTGTTACTACTGGCTACTGCATGGTACTCTACCCTGCACCTTAGAGACTGTTACTACTGGCTACCACCCGGTACTCTACCCTGCAACTTAGAGACTGTTACTACTGGCTACCACCCGGTACTCTACCCTGCAACTTAGAGACTGTTACTACTGGCTACCACCTGGTACTCTACCCTATATCTTAGAGACTGTTACTACTGGCTACCACCCGGTACTCTACCCTGCACCTTAGAGACTGTTACTACCCGGCTACCACCCGGTACTCTACCCTGAACCTTAGAGACTGTTACTACTGGCTACCACCTGGTACTCTACCCTGAACCTTAGAGACTGTTACTACCCAGCTACCACCTAGTACTCTACCCTTCATCTTAGAGACTGTTACTATTGGCAACCACCCAGTACTCTACCCTGCACCTTAGAGACTGTTACTACTGGCTACCACCCGGTACTCTACCCTGAACCTTAGAGACTGTTACTACTGGCTACTGCATGGTACCCTACCCTGCACCTTAGAGACTGTTACTACCAGCTACCACCCGGTTCTCTACCCTGCACCTTAGAGACTGTTACTACCGGCTACCACCCGGTACTCTACCCTTCACCTTAGAGACTGTTACTAGCCGGCTACCACCCGGTACTCTACCCTGAGCCTTCCCTGACCCTGCTCTGACCCTGAGCCTGCCTGCCGTTCTGTACCTTGTCCCTGAGCCTGCCCTGAGCCTGCTTTGACCCTGAGCCTGCCTGCCGTTCTGTACCTTGTCCCTGAGTCTGCCCTGACCCTAAGCCTGCCCTGACCCTGCTCTGACCCTGAGCCTGCCTGCCGTTCTGTACCTTGTCCCTGAGTCTGCCCTGACCCTAAGCCTGCCCTGACCCTGCTCTGACCCTGAGCCTGCCTGCCGTTCTGTACCTTGTCAGACTCTGCTCTGGATTACTGACCTCTGCCTGCCCCCTGTTTTTGATATAAACTTGTGTGTGTGTGTGTATTTTAGAGGGTGTGCGTTTAAGAGGATGTGTGTGTCTGTGTGTGTGTGTGTGTGTGTGTGTGTGTGTGTGTGTGTGTGTGTGTGTGTGTGTGTGTGTGTGTGTGTGTGTGTGTGTGTGTATTTAAGAGGGTGTGCGTTTAAGAGGGTGTGTGTGTGTGTGTGTGTGTGTGTGTGTGTGTGTGTGTGTGTGTGTGTGTGTGTGTGTGTGTGTGTGTGTGTGTGTGTGTGTGTGTGTGTGTGTGTGTGTGTGTATTTAAGAGGGTGTGTGTGAGAACTGAACTGTGATCACAACCTGGTTTCACCCTGAAAATAACAGCTCGAAGTTCACTACAGCAAGAGATGGACAGTAGTTCAGTGACTAGTCTATATCTGGGAGCTTTAGAGCTTTAGACACACCTGTTAATTAAAATGCATTCCAGATGACTACCTCATGAAGCTGGTTGAGAGAATGCCAACAGTGTGTAAATCTGTCATCAAGGCAAAGGGTGGCTACTTTGAAGAATCTCAAATATAAAAAAACACTTTTTTGATTACAACATGATTCCATACGTGTTTTTTTTCATAGTTTTGATGTCTTCACTATTATTCTACAATGTAGAAAACAGTGAAAACAAATGAGTAGGTGTGTCCACACTTTTGACTGGTACTGTGTGTGTGTGTGTGTGTGTGTGTGTGTGTGTGTGTGTGTGTGTGTGTGTGTGTGTGTGTGTGTGTGTGTGTGTGTGTGTGTGTGTGTGTGTGTGTGTGTGTGTGTGTGTGTGTGTGTGTGTGTGTGTGTGGACTGTAATTCATGTCAGTATTGTAATTCTACAGCAGAAGACAACTAGGCCAGCTAGCTCCATATACACTGGACTGTGGCTAATGCCTCTAACACAGAGACTCACTGATGTGTAGCCCATTACTGCAATGGACATCTCAAATGGCACCCTATTCCCTATATAGTGCACTACATTTGACAAGGGCACGTAGGTAGTAGCTCACTCTGGTCTAAAGTAGTGCACTATATAGGGAATAGGATTTCATAGGGCTCTGGTCTAAAGTAGTGCACTATATAGGGAATAGGGTTCCATAGGACTCTGGTCTAAAGTAGTGCACTATATAGGGAATAGGGTTCTATAGGGCTCTGGTCTAAAGTAGTGCACTATATAGAAGATAGGGTTCCATAGGGCTCTGGTCTAAAGTAGTGCACTATATAGGGAATAGGGTTCCATTGGGACATAGACATAATACACTGCAAATTTGTGCTCGACTACAGTACAACAATAAGAACAAAAATGATTGCAACACAAATATAGATATTTAACCTCAGGGGCTAGAAATGAGTTGAGAACACTTGGGTTGATTTTCCCCCATCTTGTTCTGTGCTTCTGCTGTATGGTTGGTTATACACTACTAAAGCCCAGTCAGAAGAGCCAGTCATGTGGAAGGAGTGGGAGTATCGGAGTAGATCGCCTGCTGATTTGCTGATGTGAGACTAAGGGCATTCCACCATTGAAGTAGATACAATTTTAAGTGAATTGGTTATTACCTATAAAGATATATTTATACACAGCACATTTTAAATCTCAAGTTTAAGACCCACAGTGTTAAAATCAGTGTCACAATCAACACCATCGTACTGTACATATCAAACCACCTCAAGGAGTGTACTATATGAATTCCCTGTTGTGTTGTGAATTGAACCAAAGTCCTGTTATCCATGCCATGACATTTATTCATTACTGTTTATCTTCAAATGTTGGCTGACTCCCAATCTGCATTTGTAGTGGGATACATTTTGAATACACAAACTCAATATAGTATGTCTGTCTGTTAAAGGCCTATACTGTTTCTGGACACTATTATTTGGAAAACTTACTATAGTTTGAAAAAAGACATTAAAAAAAACATTCAAATATACAAACGTAACAAAATTCTACTCCGAAACATCCACACTATTGTCACGTTCTGACGTTAGTTCTTTTGTTATGTCTTTGTTTTAGTATGGTCAGGGCGTGAGTTGGGGTGGGTTGTCTATGTTCTTTTTTCTATGTTGGGTTTATGTGTTTGGCCTGGTATGGTTCTCAATCAGAGGCAGGTGTCTATCGTTGTCTCAGATTGGGAATCATACTTAGGTAGCCTTTTCCCACCTGTGTTTGGCCTGTTATGGTTCTCAATCGGAGGCAGGTGTCGTTCGTTGTCTCTGATTGGGAATCATACTTAGGTAGCCTTTTCCCTCCTGTGTTTGTGGGTGTTTATTTTCTGTTTCATTCACCGTACAGGACTGTTCGTTTGTCATTTTATTGTTTTGTTCAGTGTTCAGTTATTTTATAAAAAATATGGACACTTACCACGCTGCGCATTGGTCCCCCTCTCTTTCTCCCAACGACAGTCGTTACAACTATATTCTCTTAACTCTCATCCCATCCATCTCCCGGACGATGCTGTTTAGACTATAACATAACTCTTTGTTACACTTTTGGGGTTTTTCCATTTATGGTTTGAGGTTGGACTTTAAAACACGTATAGCTCGTTAGCACGTAGGGCGTCACCGATTGGTGTCACCTCGTTAGTCTGTCATGCTCCACCTCTGGCTCACCCCGCTTTGGTGACGCCTCTTGTGTGGGGGACTTCGCCGCCGCCCCCGGACTGGGCACCCTCGTTGCTGCGGGCCCCGGACTGGAGGCCGTCTCTGGAGGCCCCGGGCTGGAGGCCGTCTCTGGAGGCCGTCTCTGGAGGCTCCGGACTGGAGGCCGTCACTGGAGGCTCCGGACTGGAGGCTGTCACTGGAGGCTGTCTCTGGAGGCCGTCTCTGGAGGCTCCGGACTGGAGGCCGTCTCTGGAGGCCGTCTCTGGAGGCTCCGGACTGGAGGCCGTCTCTGGAGGCTCCGGGCTGGAGGCCGTCTCTGGAGGCCGTCTCTGGAGGCTGTCTCTGGAGGCTCCGGACTGGAGGCCGTCTCTGGAGGCCATCTCTGGAGGCTGTCTCTGGAGGCTCCGGACTGGAGGCCGTCTCTGGAGGCCGTCTCTGGAGGCTCCGGACTGGAGGCCGTCTCTGGAGGCTCCGGGCTGGAGGCCGTCTCTGGAGGCCGTCTCTGGAGGCTGTCTCTGGAGGCTCCGGACTGGAGGCCGTCTCTGGAGGCCGTCTCTGGAGGCTGTCTCTGGAGGCTCCGGACTGGAGGCCGTCTCTGGAGGCTTTGTGCCATGTCTCACCACTGGAGGCTTATTATCATTCACTATAGTTATCCTTATTATCAGTCACTATAGTTATCCTTATTATCAATCACTATAGTTATCCTTATTATCAGTCACTATGGTTATCATTATTATCAGTCACTAGTTATCCTTATTATCAGTCACTATGTTATCCTTATTATCAGTCACTAGTTATCCTTATTATCAGTCACTATAGTTATCCTTATTATCAGTCACTATAGTTATCCTTATTATCAGTCACTAGAGTTATCATTATTATCAGTCGCTATAGTTATCCTTATTATCAGTCACTATGGTTATCCTTATTAACAGTCACTAGTTATCCTTATCAGTCACTAGAGTTATCCCTATTATCAGTCACTGTGGTTATCCTTATTATCAGTCACTAGAGTTTTCCTTATTATCAGTCACTATGGGTATCCGTATTATCAGTCACTAGAGTTATCCTTATTATCAGTCACTAGAGTTTTCCTTATTATCAGTCAAAATAGTTATCATTATTATCAGTCACTAGAGTTATCTGTATTATCAATCACTATAGTTATCCTTATTATCAGTCACTATGGTTATCATTATTATCAGTCACTAGTTATCCTTATTATCAGTCACTATGTTATCCTTATTATCAGTCACTAGTTATCCTTATTATCAGTCACTATGGTTATCATTATTATCAGTCACTATAGTTATCCTTATTATCAGTCACTATGTTATCCTTATTATCAGTCACTAGTTATCCTTATTATCAGTCACTAGAGTTATCCGTATTATCAGTCACTATGGTTATCCTTATTATCAGTCACTAGAGTTATCCTTATTATCAGTCACTATGGTTATCCTTATTATCAGTCACTATGGTTATCCTTATTATCAGTCACTAGAGTTATCCTTATTATCAGTCACTAGAGTTTTCCTTATTATCAGTCACTAGAGTTATCATTATTATCAATAAGACAGAGAGAGTAGCGGACATGATAGCTGGGTAGTTCCCTTGGTAACAGTCACAGCCACATAGTTGTAGAGAGGTCAATACATAAGCTACACTATGCTGAGAGGCAGGATACCAATGTGCTTTTTGGTTTGCTTTTATTTTGTTGATATTGGTAAAAACATGTCCCCTCCCACATCCCGTAGATTAGTGGTTTTACAATAGCAGTCTCACTGAGTCATACCCTGATGAAAGAGTCATTGTGTTTCTTTCACAAGCCTCGTGCATAGATAGGTGCTACAGATATTTCCCTGTTTCTAATGTCCATGAATGATAGCAGCCACTGTTGTCTGTTTTAAATAATGAGAAGCCTGCCAACATGGTCTATCTTCTCGGCTACTGTCAATCCAGCCAGCCAAATACATCGCTGCTTGTGATACCAGTCCAAAGTAGAGTCATCATTTAACTGTAAAATAGATGTTGGAAAAAGGTATATTTCTACAAAATATATCCGACAGAATGAAACATATCTCCAGAAACGTAAAACGTATTCCCAAACCATATTTAAAAACGTGATGGAGCCCCTTGAGGGCACAAGGAGCAATTTGGGGATTTTCTAGATGTCATCCTGAATAGTTTGGGGATTTTCTAGATGTCATCCTGAATAATTTGGGGATTTTCTAGATGTCATCCTGAATAGTTTGGGGATTTTATAGATGTCATCCTGAATAGTTTGGGGATTTTATAGATGTCATCTTGAATAGTTTGGGGATTTTATAGATGTCATCCTGAATAGTTTGGGGATTTTATAGATGTCATCTTGAATAGTTTGGGGATTTTATAGATGTCATCCTGAATAGTTTGGGGATTTTCTAGATGTCATCCTGAATAGTTTGGGGATTTTATAGATGTCATCTTGAATAGTTTGGGGATTTTATAGATGTCATCCTGAATAGTTTGGGGATTTTCTAGATGTCATCTTGAATAGTTTGGGGATTTTATAGATGTCATCCTGAATAGTTTGGGGATTTTCTAGATGTCATCCTGAATAGTTTGGGGATTTTCTAGATGTCATCTTGAATAGTTTGTCTGTTGTGCCAGGAGTTCTATGGGAAAATGAAAATGTACCATTGGATGTGGTTTGCTTTGTAGAAAACATGTTACACTCATGATTTTGACAGACACCTTTTTTTTCTCTTCTGAAAGGCATAGTCAGGCCCGTTGATGACGTCATAAACAGACTGAGTGTGTAGTCACTGGCAACAGACCCAGCCCACACGGTCCTGTTATAGTACACTTACAGCCATTTGGTTTTATTGTTGCTCATTAGTGGAGAACTCTATAAGGTACCACGGCCATCACCAAAGGTACAGTAAGCCATTTAAAGAGAGCTCAGTCACAGCTGCCATGTAAAAAATGTTGTTTTTTTTTTTAAAAAAGGTTGGAAGACCACATTTAATACGAGATTTTGAATAATGGTACAGACACTATCACTATTACACATTCTAGCTGGCCTGTGAGAGAAGTAGTTTAGAAAAAAAAACGGACTTTTTCAAGTTGTTACAAAGAAAGACATCTCAGTAATACGTGGTATGGGGCTCCCGAGTGGCGCAGCGGTCTAAGGCACTGCATCTCAGTAATACGTGGTATGGGGCTCCCGAGTGGCGCAGCGGTCTAAGGCACTGCATCTCAGTAATACGTGGTATGGGGATCCCGAGTGGCGCAGCGGTCTAAGGCACTGCATCTCAGTAATACGTGGTATGGGGCTCCCGAGTGGCGCAGCGGTCTAAGGCACTGCATCTCAGTAATACGTGGTATGGGGCTCCCGAGTGGCGCAGCGGTCTAAGGCACTGCATCTCAGTAATACGTGGTATGGGGATCCCGAGTGGCGCAGCGGTCTAAGGCACTGCATCTCAGTAATACGTGGTATGGGGCTCCCGAGTGGCGCAGCGGTCTAAGGCACTGCATCTCAGTAATACGTGGTATGGGGCTCCCGAGTGGCGCAGCGGTCTAAGGCACTGCATCTCAGTAATACGTGGTATGGGGCTCCCGAGTGGCGCAGCGGTCTAAGGCACTGCATCTCAGTAATACGTGGTATGGGGCTCCCGAGTGGCACAGCGGTCTAAGGCACTGCATCTCAGTAATACGTGGTATGGGGCTCCCGAGTGGCGCAGCGGTCTAAGTCACTGCATCTCAGTAATACGTGGTATGGGGCTCCCGAGTGGCGCAGCGGTCTAAGGCACTGCATCTCAGTAATACGTGGTATGGGGCTCCCGAGTGGCGCAGCGGTCTAAGGCACTGCATCTCAGTAATACGTGGTATGGGGCTCCCGAGTGGCGCAGCGGTCTAAGGCCCTGCATCTCAGTAATACGTGGTATGGGGCTCCCGAGTGGCGCAGCGGTCTAAGGCACTGCATCTCAGTAATACGTGGTATGGGGCTCCCGAGTGGCGCAGCGGTCTAAGGCACTGCATCTCAGTAATACGTGGTATGGGGCTCCCGAGTGGTGCAGCGGTCTAAGGCACTGCATCTCAGTAATACGTGGTATGGGGCTCCCGAGTGGCGCAGCGGTCTAAGGCACTGCATCTCAGTAATACGTGGTATGGGGCTCCCAGTGGCGCAGCGGTCTAAGGCACTGCATCTCAGTAATACGTGGTATGGGGCTCCCGAGTGGCGCAGCGGTCTAAGGCACTGCATCTCAGTAATACGTGGTATGGGGCTCCCGAGTGGCGCAGCGGTCTAAGGCACTGCATCTCAGTAATACGTGGTATGGGGCTCCCGAGTGGCGCAGCCGTCTAAGGCACTGCATCTCAGTAATACGTGGTATGGGGCTCCCGAGTGGCGCAGCGGTCTAAGGCACTGCATCTCAGTAATACGTGGTATGGGGCTCCCGAGTGGCGCAGCGGTCTAAGGCACTGCATCTCAGTAAAACGTGGTATGGGGCTCCCGAGTGGCGCAGCGGTCTAAGGCACTGCATCTCAGTAATACGTGGTATGGGGCTCCCGAGTGGCGCAGCGGTCTAAGGCACTGCATCTCAGTAATACGTGGTATGGGGCTCCCGAGTGGCGCAGCGGTCTAAGGCACTGCATCTCAGTAATACGTGGTATGGGGCTCCCGAGTGGCGCAGCGGTCTAAGGCACTGCATCTCAGTAATACGTGGTATGGGGCTCCCGAGTGGCGCAGCGGTCTAAGGCACTGCATCTCAGTAATACGTGGTATGGGGCTCCCGAGTGGCGCAGCGGTCTAAGGCACTGCATCTCAGTAATACGTGGTATGGGGCTCCCGAGTGGCGCAGCGGTCTAAGGCACTGCATCTCAGTAATACGTGGTATGGGGCTCCCGAGTGGCGCAGCGGTCTAAGGCACTGCATCTCAGTAATACGTGGTATGGGGCTCCCGAGTGGCGCAGCGGTCTAAGGCACTGCATCTCAGTAATACGTGGTATGGGGCTCCCGAGTGGCGCAGCGGTCTAAGGCACTGCATCTCAGTAATACGTGGTATGGGGCTCCCGAGTGGCACAGCGGTCTAAGGCACTGCATCTCAGTAATACGTGGTATGGGGCTCCCGAGTGGCGCAGCGGTCTAAGGCACTGCATCTCAGTAATACGTGGTATGGGGCTCCCGAGTGGCGCAGCGGTCTAAGGCACTGCATCTCAGTAATACGTGGTATGGGGCTCCCGAGTGGCGCAGCGGTCTAAGGCACTGCATCTCAGTAATACGTGGTATGGGGCTCCCGAGTGGCACAGCGGTCTAAAGCACTGCATCTCAGTAATACGTGGTATGGGGCTCCCGAGTGGCGCAGCGGTCTAAGGCACTGCATCTCAGTAATACGTGGTATGGGGCTCCCGAGTGGCGCAGCGGTCTAAGGCACTGCATCTCAGTAATACGTGGTATGGGGCTCCCAAGTGGCGCAGCGGTCTAAGGCACTGCATCTCAGTAATACGTGGTATGGGGCTCCCGAGTGGCGCAGCGGTCTAAGGCACTGCATCTCAGTAATACGTGGTATGGGGCTCCCGAGTGGCGCAGCGGTCTAAGGCACTGCATCTCAGTAATACATGGTATGGGGCTCCCGAGTGGCGCAGCGGTCTAAGGCACTGCATCTCAGTAATACGTGGTATGGGGCTCCCGAGTGGCGCAGCGGTCTAAGGCACTGCATCTCAGTAATACGTGGTATGGGGCTCCCGAGTGGCGCAGCGGTCTAAGGCACTGCATCTCAGTAATACATGGTATGGGGCTCCCGAGTGGCGCAGCGGTCTAAGGCACTGCATCTCAGTAATACGTGGTATGGGGCTCCCGAGTGGCGCAGCGGTCTAAGGCACTGCATCTCAGTAATACGTGGTATGGGGCTCCCGAGTGGCGCAGCGGTCTAAGGCACTGCATCTCAGTAATACGTGGTATGGGGCTCCCGAGTGGCGCAGCGGTCTAAGGCACTGCATCTCAGTAATACGTGGTATGGGGCTCCCGAGTGGCGCAGCGGTCTAAGGCACTGCATCTCAGTAATACGTGGTATGGGGCTCCCGAGTGGCGCAGCGGTCTAAGGCACTGCATCTCAGTAATACGTGGTATGGGGCTCCCGAGTGGCGCAGCGGTCTAAGGCACTGCATCTCAGTAATACGTGGTATGGGGCTCCCGAGTGGCGCAGCGGTCTAAGGCACTGCATCTCAGTAATACGTGGTATGGGGCTCCCGAGTGGCGCAGCGGTCTAAGGCACTGCATCTCAGTAATACGTGGTATGGGGCTCCCGAGTGGCGCAGCGGTCTAAGGCACTGCATCTCAGTAATACGTGGTATGGGGCTCCCGAGTGGCGCAGCGGTCTAAGGCACTGCATCTCAGTAATACGTGGTATGGGGCTCCCGAGTGGCGCAGCGGTCTAAGGCACTGCATCTCAGTAATACGTGGTATGGGGCTCCCGAGTGGCGCAGCGGTCTAAGGCACTGCATCTCAGTAATACGTGGTATGGGGCTCCCGAGTGGCGCAGCGGTCTAAGGCACTGCATCTCAGTAATACGTGGTATGGGGTTCCCGAGTGGCGCAGCGGTCTAAGGCACTGCATCTCAGTAATACGTGGTATGGGGCTCCCGAGTGGCGCAGCGGTCTAAGGCACTGCATCTCAGTAATACGTGGTATGGGGCTCCCGAGTGGCGCAGCGGTCTAAGGCACTGCATCTCAGTAATACGTGGTATGGGGCTCCCGAGTGGCGCAGCGGTCTAAGGCACTGCATCTCAGTAATACGTGGTATGGGGCTCCCGAGTGGCGCAGCGGTCTAAGGCACTGCATCTCAGTAATACGTGGTATGGGGCTCCCGAGTGGCGCAGCGGTCTAAGGCACTGCATCTCAGTAATACGTGGTATGGGGCTCCCGAGTGGCGCAGCGGTCTAAGGCACTGCATCTCAGTAATACGTGGTATGGGGCTCCCAGAGTGGCGCAGCGGTCTAAGGCACTGCATCTCAGTAATACGTGGTATGGGGCTCCCGAGTGGCGCAGCGGTCTAAGGCACTGCATCTCAGTAATACGTGGTATGGGGCTCCCGAGTGGCGCAGCGGTCTAAGGCACTGCATCTCAGTAATACATGGTATGGGGCTCCCGAGTGGCGCAGCGGTCTAAGGCACTGCATCTCAGTAATACGTGGTATGGGGCTCCCGAGTGGCGCAGCGGTCTAAGGCACTGCATCTCAGTAATACGTGGTATGGGGCTCCCGAGTGGCGCAGCGGTCTAAGGCACTGCATCTCAGTAATACGTGGTATGGGGCTCCCGAGTGGCGCAGCGGTCTAAGGCACTGCATCTCAGTAATACGTGGTATGGGGCTCCCGAGTGGCGCAGCGGTCTAAGGCACTGCATCTCAGTAATACGTGGTATGGGGCTCCCGAGTGGCGCAGCGGTCTAAGGCACCGCATCTCAGTAATACGTGGTATGTGGCTCCCGAGTGGCGCAGCAGTCTAAGGCACTGCATCTCAGTAATACGTGGTATGGGGCTCCCGAGTGGCGCAGCGGTCTAAGGCACTGCATCTCAGTGCAAGAGGCGTCGCTATAGCACCTGGTTCAAATCCAGGCTATATCACATCCAGCCGTGATTGGGGATCCCGTAGGGCGACGCACAATTGGCCTGGCGTCGTCCACAATTGGCCTGGCGTCGTCCACAATTGGCCCAGCGTTGTCCGAGTTAGGCCGTCGATGTAAATAAGAATTTGTTCATAACTGACTTGCCAAGTTAAAATAAAATAAATATGGCGAAACATCACACAGATTTCCTTTTCAACAGGCACCTATTCATATAACAACACTCGCTCAGAACAGATGGCATCATGTTAGAATCGGAGTTAATCAAACATTTTACTCCAGTGGGCTAAAATCAGGGTCACATGGCTAAGTCTTAAACAAATCTATTTCATAACAAATGTATCCGTCTCAAACACACGGTTATGGGTTTAAAGTAGAGAAGACACCTGTACCATGTCAGATATATAGAGGTGGAATGTATAACATTTTGAGTTTGCATCCCAATGTTACACTTTATATACATCACAAGGGACTGAAATATAGCAAAACTGTTTTGACAAAGAAACAACAGGGTTTCTGCACTTTTTAATTAATTATGAAATTATGAAAAATATAACATTCCACCCATGAGGCCACTGGAAGGACATTTGGTTATTTGACTGCAGGAAAGGGGTACATTAATTGTTAATATATCAGCCTCTTCGTCAGCCTCTTTATCAAACATCCTGCCCTAGCTATGTGTCTCCTTTCTGATGTGTCTCTTCTCCTTTAGTGTTTGCTGGTGAGGCTTGGAACCAACCAGGCCGTCCCACTGGCTCAGTGCCTCTCTCTCGCTCTCTCTCTCCGTCTCTGTCCCCTCTACTCCTTCTCTCTCTCTGTATCTCTCCTCTTTCTCTCTCCTCTCTTTCCTCTCTCTCTCTCTTCTCTCTCTACCCACCTAGAGATGAGTCAGTCTCCCACACACCTCTCCACTCACCAGGCTGCTCCACCAATCCACCAATCACAGGAAATGGTGCTGCCGTAGTCACCGGGACGTCTGCGTCAGAGAGAGGGTTGGAGATGGAAGAGAAGAGCTCTCATGAAACGCAGGCAGCCCCCTTCCTTCCGCCCTCCTCTCTCTTCCAGTCTCCTGCCTGATCACTGACACACTTCCTGGGGAGAAGGGAGGAGAGGGGAGGGGGGAAGGAATGAGGGGGAGGGTGGAGAAGGGAGGAGAGGGGAAGGAGGAAGGAGGGGGAGGGTGGAGAAGGGAGGAGAGGGGAGGAAGGAGGGGGAGGGTGGAGAAGGGAGGAGAGGGGAGGGAGGAAGGAGGGGGAGGGTGGAGAAGGGAGGAGAGGGGAGGGAGGAAGGAGGGAGGGGAGGGTGGAGAAGGGAGGAGAGGGGAGGGAGGAAGAAGGAGGAGGGTGGAGAAGAGAGGGGAGGGTGGAGAAGGGAGGAGAGGGGAGGGAGGAAGGAGGGGGAGGGTGGAGAAGGGAGGAGAGGGGAGGGTGGAAGGAGGGGGAGGAAGGAGGGGGGGGGGTGGAGAACGGAGGAGAGGGGAGGGAGGAGAAGGGAGGAGAGAGTAGGGTGGAGAAGGGAGGAGAGGGGAGGGAGGAGAAGGGGCAAGGAGTGAGGAAGGTAGGAAGAGAGAAGAGGAGCAATTAGAGCACAGTCCAGACACTACCGTAATGTATCTGACTTACTACCGTAATGTATCTGACTCACTACCGTAATGTATCTGACTCACTACCGTAATGTATCTGACTTACTACCGTAATGTATCTGACTCACTACCGTAATGTATCTGACTCATTACTGTAATGTATCTGACTCACTACCGTAATGTATCTGACTCACTACCGTAATGTATCTGACTCACTACCGTAATGTATCTGACTTACAACCGTAATGTATCTGACTCACTACCGTAATGTATCTGACTCACTACCGTAATGTATCTGACTCACTACCGTAATGTATCTGACTCATTACTGTAATGTATCTGACTCACTACCGTAATGTATCTGACTCACTACCGTAATGTATCTGACTTACTACCGTAATGTATCTGACTTACTACCGTAATGTATCTGACTCACTACCGTAATGTATCTGACTCACTACCGTAATGTATCTGACTCACTACTGTAATGTATCTGACTCACTACCGTAATGTATCTGACTCACTATCGTTATGTACAGTACCATTAATTCTGGTATCATTATGCACAGTACCATTCATTCTGGTATCGTTATGTACAGTACCATTTATTCTGGTATCATTATGTACAGTACCATTCATTCTGGTATCATTATGTACAGTACCATTCATTCTGGTATCATTATGCACAGTACCATTCATTCTGGTATAATTATGTACAGTACCATTCATTCTGGTATCATTATATACAGTACCGTCTCTGAACCCATTAATTCTGGTATCATTATGTACAGTACCATTCATTCTGGTATCGTTCGTACTGTGCATAATGATACCAGAATGAATGGTACTGTACATAATGATACCAGAATGAATGGTACTGTACATAACAATACCAGAATGAATGGTACTGTGCATAATGATACCAGAATGAATGGTACTGTACATAATGATACCAGAATGAATGGTACTGTACATAACAATACCAGAATGAATGGTACTGTGCATAATGATACCAGAATGAATGGTACTGTACATAACGATACCAGAATGAATGGTACTGTACATAATGATACCAGAATGAATGGTACTGTACATAACGATACCAGAATTAATGGGTTCAGAGACTGTACTGTATATAATGATACCAGAATGAATGGTACTGTACATAATGATACCAGAATGAATGGGTTCAGAGACGGTACTGTACATAATGATACCAGAATGAATGGTACTGTACATAATGATACCAGAATGAATGGTACTGTAGATAACGATACCAGAATGAATGGTACTGTACATAATGATACCAGAATGAATGGGACTGTACATAATGATACCAGAATGAATGGGTTCAGAGACAGTACTGTACATAATGATACCAGAATGAATGGTACTGTACATAATGATACCAGAATGAATGGTACTGTACATAATGATACCAGAATGAATGGTACTGTACATAATGATACCAGAATGAATGGTACTGTACATAATGATACCAGAATTAATGGTACTGTACATAATGATACCAGAATTAATGGTACTGTACATAATGATACCAGAATGAATGGGTTCAGAGACGGTACTGTACATAATGATACCAGAATGAATGGTACTGTACATAACGATACCAGAATGAATGGTACTGTACATAATGATACTAGAATGAATGGGTTCAGAGACAGTACTGTACATAATGATACCAGAATGAATGGTACTGTGCATAATGATACCAGAATGAATGGGTTCAGAGATGGTACTGTACATAATGATACCAGAATGAATGGTACTGTACATAATGATACCAGAATGAATGGTACTGTACATAATGATACCAGAATGAATGGTACTGTGCATAATGATACCAGAATGAATGGTACTGTAGATAACGATACCAGAATGAATGGTACTGTACATAATGATACCAGAATGAATGGTACTGTGCATAATGATACCAGAATGAATGGTACTGTACATAATGATACCAGAATGAATGGTACTGTACATAACGATACCAGAATGAATGGGTTCAGAGACTGTACTGTACATAATGATACCAGAATGAATGGTACTGTACATAACGATACCAGAATGAATGGTACTGTACATAACGATACCAGAATGAATGGTACTGTACATAATGATACCAGAATGAATGGTACTGATACCAGAATGAATGGTACTGTGCATAATGATACCAGAATGAATGGTACTGTGCATAATGATACCAGAATGAATGGTACTGTGCATAATGATACCAGAATGAATGGTACTGTGCATAATGATACCAGAATGAATGGTAATGTGCATAATGATACCAGAATGAATGGTACTGTACATAATGATACCAGAATGAATGGTACTGTACATAATGATACCAGAATGAATGGTACTGTACATAATGATACCAGAATGAATGGTACTGTGCATAATGATATCAGAATGAATTGTACTGTACATAATGATACCAGAATGAATGGGTTCAGAGACTGTACTGTACATAATGATACCAGAATGAATGGTACTGTACATAATGATACCAGAATGAATGGTACTGTACATAATGATACCAGAATGAATAGTACTGTACCTAATGATACTAGAATGAATGGGTTCAGAGACTGTACTGTACATAATGATACCAGAATGAATGGTACTGTGCATAATGATACCAGAATGAATGGTACTGTGCATAATGATACCAGAATGAATGGTACTGTGCATAATGATACCAGAATGAATGGTACTGTACATAATGATACCAGAATGAATGGTACTGTACATAATGATACCAGAATGAATGGTACTGTACATAACAATACCAGAATGAATGGTACTGTGCATAATGATACCAGAATGAATGGTACTGTACATAATGATACCAGAATGAATGGTACTGTACATAATGATACCAGAATGAATGGTACTGTACATAATGATACCAGAATTAATGGGTTCAGAGACTGTACTGTATATAATGATACCAGAATGAATGGTACTGTACATAATGATACCAGAATGAATGGGTTCAGAGACGGTACTGTACATAATGATACCAGAATGAATGGTACTGTACATAACAATACCAGAATGAATGGTACTGTGCATAATGATACCAGAATGAATGGTACTGTACATAACGATACCAGAATGAATGGTACTGTACATAATGATACCAGAATGAATGGGACTGTACATAATGATACCAGAATGAATGGGTTCAGAGACAGTACTGTACATAATGATACCAGAATGAATGGTACTGTACATAATGATACCAGAATGAATGGTACTGTACATAATGATACCAGAATGAATGGTACTGTACATAATGATACCAGAATGAATGGTACTGTACATAATGATACCAGAATTAATGGTACTGTACATAATGATACCAGAATTAATGGTACTGTACATAATGATACCAGAATGAATGGGTTCAGAGACGGTACTGTACATAATGATACCAGAATGAATGGTACTGTACATAACGATACCAGAATGAATGGTACTGTACATAATGATACTAGAATGAATGGGTTCAGAGACAGTACTGTACATAATGATACCAGAATGAATGGTACTGTGCATAATGATACCAGAATGAATGGGTTCAGAGATGGTACTGTACATAATGATACCAGAATGAATGGTACTGTACATAATGATACCAGAATGAATGGTACTGTACATAATGATACCAGAATGAATGGTACTGTGCATAATGATACCAGAATGAATGGTACTGTAGATAACGATACCAGAATGAATGGTACTGTACATAATGATACCAGAATGAATGGTACTGTGCATAATGATACCAGAATGAATGGTACTGTGCATAATGATACCAGAATGAATGGTACTGTACATAATGATACCAGAATGAATGGTACTGTACATAACGATACCAGAATGAATGGTACTGTACATAATGATAGCAGAATTAATGGGTTCAGAGACGGTACTGTATATAATGATACCAGAATGAATGGTACTGTACATAATTATACCAGAATGAATGGTACTGTGCATAATGATACCAGAATGAATGGTACTGTACATAATGATACCAGAATGAATGGTACTGTACATAATGATACCAGAATGAATGGTACTGTACATAATGATACCAGAATGAATGGTACTGTACATAACGATACCAGAATGAATGGTACTGTACATAACGATACCAGAATGAATGGTACTGTACATAAATGGTACTGGTACATAATGATACCAGAATGAATGGTACTGTGCATAATGATACCAGAATGAATGGTACTGTGCATAATGATACCAGAATGAATGGTACTGTGCATAATGATACCAGAATGAATGGTACTGTGCATAATGATACCAGAATGAATGGTAATGTGCATAATGATACCAGAATGAATGGTACTGTACATCACGATACCAGAATGAATGGTACTGTACATAATGATACCAGAATGAATGGGTTCAGAGACGGTACTGTACATAATGATACCAGAATGAATGGTACTGTACATAATGATACCAGAATGAATGGTACTGTGCATAATGATATCAGAATGAATTGTACTGTACATAATGATACCAGAATGAATGGGTTCAGAGACTGTACTGTACATAATGATACCAGAATGAATGGTACTGTACATAATGATACCAGAATGAATGGTACTGTACATAATGATACCAGAATGAATAGTACTGTACCTAATGATACTAGAATGAATGGGTTCAGAGACTGTACTGTACATAATGATACCAGAATGAATGGTACTGTGCATAATGATACCAGAATGAATGGTACTGTGCATAACGATACCAGAATGAATGGTACTGTACATAATGATACCAGAATGAATGGTACTGTACATAACGATACCAGAATTAATGGGTTCAGAGACTGTACTGTATATAATGATACCAGAATGAATGGTACTGTACATAATGATACCAGAATGAATGGGTTCAGAGACGGTACTGTACATAATGATACCAGAATGAATGGTACTGTACATAATGATACCAGAATGAATGGTACTGTGCATAATGATACCAGAATGAATGGTACTGTAGATAACGATACCAGAATGAATGGTACTGTACATAATGATACCAGAATGAATGGGACTGTACATAATGATACCAGAATGAATGGGTTCAGAGACAGTACTGTACATAATGATACCAGAATGAATGGTACTGTACATAATGATACCAGAATGAATGGTACTGTACATAATGATACCAGAATGAATGGTACTGTACATAATGATACCAGAATGAATGGTACTGTACATAATGATACCAGAATTAATGGTACTGTACATAATGATACCAGAATTAATGGTACTGTACATAATGATACCAGAATGAATGGGTTCAGAGACGGTACTGTAAATAATGATACCAGAATGAATGGTACTGTACATAATGATACCAGAATGAATGGTACTGTGCATAATGATACCAGAATGAATGGGTTCAGAGATGGTACTGTACATAATGATACCAGAATGAATGGTACTGTACATAATGATACAAGAATGAATGGTACTGTACATAATGATACCAGAATGAATGGTACTGTGCATAATGATACCAGAATGAATGGTACTGTAGATAACGATACCAGAATGAATGGTACTGTACATAATGATACCAGAATGAATGGTACTGTGCATAATGATACCAGAATGAATGGTACTGTACATAATGATACCAGAATGAATGGTACTGTACATAACGATACCAGAATGAATGGTACTGTACATAATGATAGCAGAATTAATGGGTTCAGAGACGGTACTGTATATAATGATACCAGAATGAATGGTACTGTACATAATTATACCAGAATGAATGGTACTGTGCATAATGATACCAGAATGAATGGTACTGTACATAATGATACCAGAATGAATGGTACTGTACATAATGATACCAGAATGAATGGTACTGTACATAACGATACCAGAATGAATGGTACTGTGCATAATGATACCAGAATGAATGGTACTGTACATAACGATACCAGAATGAATGGTACTGTGCATAATGATACCAGAATGAATGGTACTGTACATAATGATACCAGAATAAATGGTACTGTACATAATGATACCAGAATGAATGGTACTGTACATAATGATACCAGAATGAATGGGTTCAGAGACGGTACTGTACATAATGATACCAGAATGAATGGTACTGTACATAATGATACCAAAATTAATGGGTTCAGAGACTGTACTGTACATAATGACACCAGAATGAATGGTACTGTACATAACGATACCAGAATGAATGGTACTGTACATAATGATACCAGAATTAATGGTACTGTACATAATGATACCAGAATGAATGGTACTGTACATAATGATACCAGAATTAATGGTACTGTACATAATGATACCAGAATGAATGGTACTGTACATAATGATACCAGAATGAATGGGTTCAGAGACGGTACTGTACATAATGATACCAGAATAAATGGTACTGTACATAACGATACCAGAATGAATGGTACTGTACATAATGATACTAGAATGAATGGGTTCAGAGACAGTACTGTACATAATGATACCAGAATGAATGGTACTGTGCATAATGATACCAGAATGAATGGGTTCAGAGATGGTACTGTACATAATGATACCAGAATGAATGGGTTCAGAGACGGTACTGTACATAATGATACCAGAATGAATGGGTTCAGAGACTGTACTGTACATAATGATACCAGAATGAATGGTACTGTACATAATGATACCAGAATGAATGGGTTCAGAGACTGTACTGTACATAATGATACCAGAATGAATGGTACTGTACATAACGATACCAGAATGAATGGTACTGTACATAACGATACCAGAATGAATGGTACTGTACATAACGATACCAGAATGAATGGTACTGTACATAATGATACCAGAATGAATGGTACTGTGCATAATGATACCAGAATGAATGGTACTGTGCATAATGATACCAGAATGAATGGTACTGTGCATAATGATACCAGAATGAATGGTACTGTGCATAATGATACCAGAATGAATGGTAATGTGCATAATGATACCAGAATGAATGGTACTGTACATCACGATACCAGAATGAATGGTACTGTACATAATGATACCAGAATGAATGGTACTGTGCATAATGATACCAGAATGAATGGTACTGTGCATAATGATACCAGAATGAATGGTAATGTGCATAATGATACCAGAATGAATGGTACTGTACATCACGATACCAGAATGAATGGTACTGTACATAATGATACCAGAATGAATGGGTTCAGAGACGGTACTGTACATAATGATACCAGAATGAATGGTACTGTACATAATGATACCAGAATGAATGGTACTGTGCATAATGATATCAGAATGAATTGTACTGTACATAATGATACCAGAATGAATGGGTTCAGAGACTGTACTGTACATAATGATACCAGAATGAATGGTACTGTACATAATGATACCAGAATGAATGGTACTGTACATAATGATACCAGAATGAATAGTACTATACCTAATGATACTAGAATGAATGGGTTCAGAGACTGTACTGTACATAATGATACCAGAATGAATGGTACTGTGCATAATGATACCAGAATGAATGGTACTGTGCATAATGATACCAGAATGAATGGTACTGTACATAATGATACCAGAATGAATAGTACTGTACCTAATGATTCTAGAATTAATGGGTTCAGAGACTGTACTGTACATAATGATACCAGAATGAATGGTACTGTGCATAATGATACCAGAATGAATGGTACTGTGCATAATGATACCAGAATGAATGGTACTGTGCATAATGATACCAGAATGAATGGTACTGTACATAATGATACCAGAATGAATGGTACTGTACATAACGATACCAGAATGAATGGTACTGTACATAATGATACCAGAATGAATGGTACTGTACATAACGATACCAGAATGAATGGTACTGTACATAACGATACCAGAATGAATGGTATTGTACATAACGATACCAGAATGAATGGGTTCAGAGACTGTACTGTACATAATGATACCAGAATGAATGGTACTGTACATAATGATACCAGAATGAATAGTACTGTACCTAATGATACTAGAATGAATGGGTTCAGAGACTGTACTGTACATAATGATACCAGAATGAATGGTACTGTGCATAATGATACCAGAATGAATGGTACTGTGCATAATGATACCAGAATGAATGGTACTGTGCATAATGATACCAGAATGAATGGTACTGTACATAATGATACCAGAATGAATGGTACTGTACATAATGATACCAGAATGAATGGTACTGTACATAATGATACCAGAATGAATGGTACTGTACATAATGATACCAGAATGAATGGTACTGTACATAATGATACCAGAATGAATGGTACTGTACATAACGATACCAGAATGAATGGTACTGTACATAACGATACCAGAATGAATGGTACTGTACATAATGATACCAGAATGAATAGTACTGTACATAACGATACCAGAATGAATGGTACTGTACATAACGATACCAGAATGAATGGTACTGTACATAACGATACCAGAATGAATGGTACTGTACATAACGATACCAGAATGAATGGTACTGTACATAATGATACCAGAATGAATAGTACTGTACATAACGATACCAGAATGAATGGTACTGTACATAATGATACCAGAATGAATGGTACTGTACATAACGATACCAGAATGAATGGTACTGTGCATAATGATACCAGAATGAATGGTACTGTGCATAATGATACCAGAATGAATGGTACTGTACATAATGATACCAGAATGAATGGTACTGTACATTTTAACGGTAATGAGACTCTCTCACGCCTGCAGCGTTTCGGAGGATCTTACAACACAATACCAAATCCCAGCGTCCCTGGTAGCGGTGTGATCTTGCCCTGTACCACACAGCTACGTAGAACAGAGGCTGAGAGGTAAGTGGCATTGTGATTATGTTAATGAAACAGCGTTTTGTGTTTACAGTGTGGTAATACAAACCTTTCCGTAGTGGGGGATGCAACACAGTGGTTAATATAACAATGGACTCTTCACTTGTGTCCGCTTCATTACGTTGTAGTTTGAGGAGACAGCACGAGGCGGCTGCATGAGTTTCCAGTCAATAAGCAATTGACCCCCAACCACTGTATGATTTAATCACCATGAAAACCACTGCTGTGGATAATTCATTATTATGCTAAATTTAATTCAGGGGGGCAGAGGGGAAGACAGGGAGAGGGGGAGGCAAAAGGGGGAAGGGGGAGGAAGGGGAAGGGGGGCAGAAGGGGGAAGGGGTAAGGGGAAGGAAGGAAGGAGGGAGGCAGAAGGGGAAGGGGGAGGCAGAAGGGGAAGGGGGGAAGGGGGAGGAAGGGGAGAGAGGAGGCGGAAGGGGGGGGAGGAAGGGGAGAGGAGGAGGCAGAAGGGGAAGGGGGAGGAAGGGGAGAGGAGGAGGCAGAAGGGGGGAAGGGGGGAGGAGGGGGAGGAAGGAAGGGGGGAGGCAGAGGGGAGGGGAAGGGGCAGGAAGAGGAGGAGGCAGAAGGGAAGAAGGGGGAAGGGGGGAGGGGAAGGGAAGAGGGGGAGTCAGAAGGGGAAGAGGAAAGGGGGAGGAAGGAGAAAGGGGGAGGCATGGAAAAGGGGGAGGCAGAGGTAAAGTGGGAGGCAGAGGGGGTGGCATGGGAGAAGGGGAGGCTGTTGAGGGAAACAGACCCTTGAGGAACGCTTAAACTTAGATTTGTCTGAGGAATTTCAATCCACAGAAACAAATTGATGCCTGTAGCCACCGATATTTTGATCCAGCACTTAGTTTTGTAATAAATATACATTTGTCATGGTTGGAAACAAGAAGCCTCTGCTAATATTATCACAGAAGAGCAGAATAAAGGTGCTGGGATTTACAGTCGGAGAGAACACAGAAGTTTCTACCGTAAAACGATGTTTCTACTGTAATAATGTTTTCTACTTGTAATAAGATGTTTCTACTGTAAAAATATGTTTCTACTGTAATAATGTTTTCTACTGTAATAAGATGTTTCTACTGTAATAAGATGTTTCTACTGTAAAAATACATTTATACTGTAATAATGTTTCTACTGTAATTAGATGTTTCTACTGTAATAAGATATTTCTACTGTAATAATGTTTTCTCTTGTAATAAGATGTATCTACTGTAAAAATATGTTTCTACTGTAATAATGTTTTCTACTGTAATATGATGTTTCTACTGTAATAAGATGTTTCTACTGTAACGTTTTCTCCTGTAATAAGATGTTTCTACTGTAATAAGATGTTTCTACTGTAATAATGTTTTCTACTTGTAATAAGATGTTTCTACTGTAAAAATATGTTTCTACTGTAATAATGTTTTCTACTGTAATAAGATGTTTCTACTGTAACAAGATGTTTCTACTGTAATAATGTTTTCTACTGTAATAAGATGTTTCTACTGTAATAAGATGTTTCTACTGTAATAAGACATTTCTACTGTAATAATGTTTCTACTGTAATTAGATGTTTCTACTGTAATAAGATGTTTCTACTGTAATTAGATGTTTCTACTGTAATAATGTTTTCTACTGTAATAAGACGTTTCTACTGTAAAAAGATGTTTCTACTGTAATAATGTTTTCTACTGCAATAAGATGTTTCTACTGTAATAAGATGTTTCTGCTGTAATAAGATGTTTCTACTGTAATGTTTTCTCCTGTAATAAGATGTTTCTACTGTAATAATATGTGTCTACTGTAATAAGATGTTTCTACTGTAATAAGATGTGTCTACTGTAATAAGATGTTTCTACTGTAATAAGATGTTTCTACTGTAATAAGATGTTTTCTGTAATAATGTTTTCCACTGTAATAACGTTTTCTACTGTAATACAATGTTTCTACTGTAATAAGATGTTTCTACTGTAATAATGTTTCTACTGTAATAATGTTTCTACTGTAATAATGTTTCCTACTGTAATAAGATGTTTCTACTGTAATAAGATGTTTCTACTGTAATGTTTTCTCCTGTAATAAGATGTTTCTACTGTAATAATATGTGTCTACTGTAATAAGATGTTTCTACTGTAATAAGATGTGTCTACTGTAATAAGATGTTTCTACTGTAATAAGATGTTTCTACTGTAATAATGTTTTCTACTGTAATAAGACGTTTCTACTGTAAAAAGATGTTTCTACTGTAATAATGTTTTCTACTGTAATAAGATGTTTCTACTGTAATAAGATGTTTCTACTGTAATGTTTTCTCCTGTAATAAGATGTTTCTACTGTAATAATATGTGTCTACTGTAATAAGATGTTTCTACTGTAATAAGATGTGTCTACTGTAATAAGATGTTTCTACTGTAAAAAAATGTTTCTACTGTAATAAGATGTTTTCTGTAATAATGTTTTCTACTGTAATAACGTTTTCTACTGTAATACAATGTTTCTACTGTAATAAGATGTTTATACTGTAATAATGTTTCTACTGTAATAATGTTTCCTACTGTAATAAGATGTTTCTACTGTAATGTTTTCTCCTGTAATAAGATGTTTCTACTGTAATAATATGTGTCTACTGTAATAAGATGTTTCTACTGTAATAAGATGTGTCTACTGTAATAAGATGTTTCTACTGTAAAAAAAATGTTTCTACTGTAATAAGATGTTTTCTGTAATAATGTTTTCTACTGTAATAACGTTTTCTACTGTAATACAATGTTTCTACTGTAATAAGATGTTTATACTGTAATAATGTTTCTGCTGTAATAATGTTTCCTACTGTAATAAGATGTTTCTACTGTAATTAGATGTTTCTACTGTAATAAGATGTTTCTACTGTAATTAGACATTTCTACTGTAATAAGATGTTTCTACTGTAATAATATTTTCTACTGTAATAAGATGTTTCTACTGTAATAATGTTTTCTATAGTAATAAGATGTTTCTACTGTAATAATGTTTTCTATAGTAAGAAGATGTTTCTACTGTAATAATGTTTTCTACTGTAATAAGACGTTTCTACTGTAATAAGATGTTGTCTACTGTAATGTGTGGAGATGACAGGATCCTGCTGTGCAAGCAGTGTGCTCACAGCGCTCTTCTCCTTATTCTACCTCTTTACCCATCCTGCTTCATGCTAATGTTGTTGTCCTGCACAAAATACTACAGGAAAAACCTCATATGAGCTTTGTTGGAACATAAATAATTGTTGGCATATCGTCACTCGATGTAATAAGTTCTTGTCGAATGACAAGACGAGATCATCTCCTGTCAGCACAGCATGACATCTCAGTGAGGTGTGTGTAAGACAGGAATCTGATCCATGCTTCACCGGGAGTTCTGTCTCCATGCCAGGCATAGTGATATGTGGGCAGCCCTGTAGATCCTAGAGAGGGCTGCTTCCATGCCAGGCGTAGTGATATGTGAACAGCCCTGTAGATCCTGGAGAGGGCTGCTTCACAGGGAGATCTGTTTCCATGCCAGGCGTATGAATCATAGTGATACGTGAACAGCCCAGTTGTGGATGTTGAATAACTAACTACAGTGTTTACAGGCCCAGAAGGGAGGTACGTTTCATGTCTATTGCCAGAGTGTGTGTGTGTGTTTTCATGTGTAAAGGGTGCATGCCGATGTTGCGCGTGTGTGTGTGTGTGTGTAGTGTGAAAGAGTTGAAAGGAAAAAACTCAGTAACCCCTAAGATCTCTCGAGAGGCACAACAAGAGCAGGCTGGGGCTTTGGTCTACTATGATTAGTAAGAGCAGGCTGGAACAGAGAGGTTATTCACCACCTTTCTACAGGACTGAGGCGGGATTTCATGTTGGACGCATGTAGGGCTGGACTGTAGGGTGCAGACTGACAGAGGGAGACAGGGCTGGACTGTAGGGTGCAGACTGACAGAGGGAGAGGGAGACAGGGCTGGACTGTAGGGTGCAGACTGACAGAGGGAGACAGGGCTGGACTGTAGGGTGCAGACTGACAGAGGGAGACAGGGCTGGACTGTAGGGTGCAGACTGACAGAGGGAGACAGGGCTGGACTGTAGGGTGCAGACTGACAGAGGGAGACAGGGCTGGACTGTAGGGTGCAGACTGACAGAGGGAGACAGGGCTGGACTGTAGGGTGCAGACTGACAGAGGGAGACAGGGCTGGACTGTAGGGTGCAGACTGACAGGGGAGACTGGACTGTAGGGTGCAGACTGACAGAGGGAGACAGGGCTGGACTGTAAGGGTGCAGACTGACAGAGGGAGACAGGGCTGGACTGTAGGGTGCAGACTGACAGAGGGAGACAGGGCTGGACTGTAGGGTGCAGACTGACAGAGGGAGACAGGGCTGGACTGTAGGGTGTAGACTGACAGAGGGAAGACAGGGCTGGACTGTAGGGTGCAGACTGACAGAGGGAGACAGGGCTGGACTGTAGGGTGCAGACTGACAGAGGGAGACAGGGCTGGACTGTAAGGGTGCAGACTGACAGAGGGAGACAGGGCTGGACTGTAGGGTGTAGACTGACAGAGGGAGAGGAAGACAGGGCTGGTGTATATGTAGAGTAGGGTGCAGACTGACAGAGGGTGACAGGGAAACAGGAAAAACATGGCTGGCACCATATTTAAGGAGAGCAACATATTTAATGGTAACGGAGTTGGCCAAGAAATCTGACAGTTGGGAACGGAGTTGGCCAAGAAATCTGACAGTTGGGAACGGAGTTGGCCAAGAAATCTGACAGTTGGGAACGTAGTTGGCCAAGAAATCTGACAGTTGGGAACGGAGTTGGCCAAGAAATCTGACAGTTGGGAACGGAGTTGGCCAATAAATCTGACAGTTGGGAATGGAGTTGGCCAAGAAATCTGACAGTTGGGAACAGAGTTGGCCAAGAAATCTGACAGTTGGGAACGGAGTTGGCCAAGAAATCTGACAGTTGGGAACGGAGTTGGCCAAGAAATCTGACAGTTGGGAATGGAGTTGGCCAAGAAATCTGACAGTTGGGAACGGAGTTGGCCAAGAAATCTGACAGTTGGAAATGGAGTTGGCCAAGAAATCTGACAGTTGGGAACGGAGTTGGCCAAGAAATCTGACAGTTGGAAATGGAGTTGGCCAAGAAATCTGACAGTTGGGAATGGAGTTGGTAAAGAAATCTGACAGTCGGGAACGGAGTTGGCCAAGAAATCTGACAGTTGGGAACGGAGTTGGCCAAGAAATCTGACAGTTGGGAACGGAGTTGGCCAAGAAATTTGACAGTTTAAAGTTTAATTTAATCTCCTCCAACAGAAACCTCAGACTGGTTGGTAGCTTTAGTCCTATTTCACACATGCACAAGTGTATATTAATATGCATGAATTGGACATGTGTTTTAGCACATGCCAACTCCCCCTGAGTGGGTTCCCCATTGTCCAGCGCCCCTGGGTTAATTAGGATTAAGTACCTTGATCATTTTATCAGCTCAGAGATTCATACTAGCGACCTTTATGGTTACTGGCACACTGCTCTTATCGCTAGGCTACCTGAGCATCTTGTAGGCTGTGAAGTCAGTGGAGCACATCCTTCTGTCATCATTATGCAGCAAAACAACAACAAACAAATAAAACAGGTTGACTCCCTCACTGGGCAGGAGGGGCTCACTGGGCTGACTGGGCTGGCTGGGCTCACTGGGCTGACTGGGCTCACTGGGCTGACTGGGCTCACTGGGCTGACTGGGCTCACTGGGCTGGCTGGGCTCACTGGGCTGGCTGGGCTCACTGGACTCACTGGGCTGGCTAGGCTCCCTGGGCTCACTGGGCTGGCTGGGCTCACTGGGCTGGCTAGGCTCCCTGGGCACACTGGGCTCGCTAGGCTCCCTGGGCTCACTGGGCTGGCTAGGCTCCCTGGGCTCACTGGGCTTGCTAGGCAGGCGGGGCTCACTCGGCTGGCTAGGCTCCCTGGGCTCACTGGGCTGGCCGGGCTCAACGGGCTGGCTGGCTGACTGACTGGCTGACTGGGCTTCCTGGGCTGGCTGGGCTCACTGGACTGGCTGGGCTCACTTGCTGGCTGGGCTCACTTGGCTGGCTGGGCTCACTTGGCTGGCTGGATGGCTGGACTCACTGGGATGGCTGGGCTCACTGGGCTCACTGGGCTGGCTGGGCTCACTGGGCTCACTGGGCTGGCTGTGCTCACTGGGCTGGCTGGGCTCACTGGGCTGGCTGGGCTCACTGGGCTCACTGGGCTGGCTGGGCTCACTGGGCTGGCTGGGCTCACTGGGCTGGCTGGGCTCACTGGGCTCACTGGGCTGGCTGGGCTCACTGGGCTGGCTGGCTGGATGGCTGGACTCACTGGGCTAGCTGGGCTCACTGGGCTGGCTGGATGGCTGGACTCACTGGGCTGGCTGTGCTCACTGGGCTCACTGGGCTGGCTGGGCTCACTGGGCTGGCTGGGCTCACTGAGCTGACTGGGCTGGCTGGGCTGGCTGGGTTCACTGGGCTGGCTGGGCTGACTGGGCTGGCTGGGCTGGCTGGGTTCACTGGGCTGGCTGGGTTCACTGGGCTGGCTGGGCTGACTGGGCTGGCTGGGCTGACTGGGCTGGTTGGGATAGCTGGGCTCAATGGGCTGGCTGGGCTGACTGGGCTGTTTGGGATAGCTGGGCTCAATGGGCTGGCTGGGCTGACTGGGCTGGATGGGCTCAATGGCTTCCTGGGATGTGAGCAAAGCCATGGTCTGGCTGACTGGGATTCCTGGGTTGGCTGGAAGACTGGGCTTACTGGGCTGGTTGGGATGGCTGGGCTGGCTGGACTCACTGGGCTGGCTAAGCTGGATGGGCTCACTGGCTGGCTGGGCTCACTGGCTTGCTGGGCTCACTGGGAAAGCTGGGTTGGGTGGTCTCTCCAGGCTGGATGTGGACATCACAGTACAGGACAGGATTGCTAATTAGTACTGTCTTTCTATTAAGACATTTATTCATGGCTACCTACTGTATGAGAGAGAGAAAGAAACAGAGAAAGAGAAAGAGAAAGAGAGAGAGAGAGAGAGAGAGAGAGAGAGAGAGAGAGAGGGAGATAAACAGAGAGAGAGAGAGGGAGACAAACAGAGAGGGAGATAAACAGAGAGAGTGAGGGGGGAGATAAACAGAGAGAGAGCGAGATAAACAGACAGACAGAGAGAAAGAAACAGGGAGATAAACAGAGAGAAACAGGGAGATAAACAGACAGAGACAAACACAACTCCACTGGGAGAAAGGCTCCGGGTTAAAGTTAGAGCCACGGGCGAGGAGGTAAATGAGCAATGTCAGTTGGAAAGGGTTGGAAGGGTCCTTAGGGCTAGTCCTTAGGGCTTTAGGGCTAGTCCTTAGGGCTTTAGGGCTAGTCCTTAGGGCTTTAGGGCTAGTCCTTAGGGCTTTAGGCTAGTCCTTAGGGATAGTCCTTAGGGCTTTAGGGCTAGTCCTTAGGGCTTTAGGGTTAGTCCTTAGGGCTTTAGGGCTAGTCCGTAGGGCTAGTCCTTAGGGCTTTAGGGCTAGTCCTTATGGCTTTAGGGCTAGTCCTTGGGGCGTTATGGCTAGTCCTTAGGGATAGTCCTTAGGGCTTTAGGGCTAGTCCTTAGGGCTTTAGGGCTAGTCCTTAGGGCTTTAGGGCTAGTCCTTAGGGCTTTGGGGCTAGTAGGGCTAGTCCTTAGGGCTTTAGGGCTAGTCCTTATGGCTTTAGGGCTAGTCCTTAGGGCTTTAGGGCTAGTCTTTGGGGCTTTATGGCTAGTCCTTAGGGCTAGTCCTTAGGGCTTTAGGGCTGTCCTTAGGGCTTTAGGGCTAGTCCTTATGGCTTTAGGGCTCATCCTTAGGGCTTTAGGGCTAGGGGCTTTAGGGCTAGTCCTTAGGGCTTCAGGCTTTAGGCTTTAGGGCTAGTCCTTAGGGCTTTAGGGTTAGTCCTTAGGGCTTTGGGGCTAGTAGGGCTGGTCCTTAGGGCTTTAGGGCTAGTCCTTACGGCTTTAGGGCTAGTCCTTATGGCTTTAGGGCTTTAGGGCTGGTCCTTAGGGCTTTAGGGCTAGTCCTTACGGCTTTAGGGCTAGTCCTTATGGCTTTAGGGCTTTAGGGCTGTCCTTAGGGCTTTAGGGCTAGTCCTTAGGGCTTTAGGGCTAGTCCTTAGGGCTTTAGGGCTAGTCCTTATGGCTTTAGGGCTTTAGGGCTGTCCTTAGGGCTTTAGGGCTAGTCCTTAGGGCTTTAGGGCTAGTCCTTAGGGCTTTAGGGCTTTAGGGATAGTAGGGCTGGTCCTTAGGGGTTTAGGGATAGTCCTTAGGGCTGGTCCTTAGGGCTTTAGGGCTAGTCCTTAGGGCTTTAGGGCTAGTCCTTAGGGCTTTAGGGCTTTAGGGCTGGTCCTTAGGGCTTTAGGGCTAGTCCTTACGGCTTTAGGGCTAGTCCTTATGGCTTTAGGGCTTTAGGGCTGTCCTTAGGGCTTTAGGGCTAGTCCTTAGGGCTTTAGGGCTAGTCCTTAGGGCTTTAGGGATAGTAGGGCTAGTCCTTAGGGCTTTAGGGCTGTCCTTAGGGCTTTAGGGCTAGTCCTTAGGGCTTTAGGGCTAGTCCTTAGGGCTTTAGGGATAGTAGGGCTAGTCCTTAGTCCTTTCGGGCTAGCAAGTTCAGTATCTCCCTCCACTGAACCCCAGGATTTTTATTTCCCAGAATGCCCCTAGAATGTGTTCTACCAAATTTGTACACACGGCACCTGGCCATTTAAATATTGATTTCTAGGCTAAATCTCAAGGCTGTTTATATCTTTGGAAGAAAATTGCGTAATGTCCATTAAATTCTGACACAGACAAGAAACGGGGAAAAAGGGGGTGAAAAAGGGGGTGGGGGGCTTCTATTTGTACTGGAAATCGGTGAGCTAATCATCTCCTCTCTCTGCTCATGCTAGTTAAAGTCATGTGGCTTTAATCAATCCATCTCTCTATTTGTTTGGAGAAGGATCAACGTTGACCAAACCGTTTCTAAGGAGATGATGTCACACTGACTCTCTACTGTGAATTAAAGCCACACCACTAAGACAATATGACAAACGATGCATCCCCAAATACGCATCCTATTTCCTATATAGGACACTACTTTGGACCAGGTACCTCCTCTATAAAGGGAATAGGGTACCGTTTTTGGGACGCAAGGCACAGACTGTGGTACGACTGCTGTGAATTAAAGCAACACCAAAACCAAGACAATATGACACCGATTTTATCTGTTGACAGAAAGAATCCCCTTTTAACATTCTTGTAATGCTTCATTCTGTGCTAACACAGTGATTGATTCACACAGTACAAAAAGATGATTGGAAATTATAACAACTTTGCGAGAAAGACGAAAAGTGGAAGAACTACTTTTTTCAGGAAAAACAAAAAGGAACAGTCCATCCTCATGTCTGGCAATTTCATCACTGTAGTAAAATAAGACGCCTGGCCATGTCTAAAGAATAACATAATAAAGCTCTCTCTCTCTCCATACACAGAGGAGGACAGTGCTGTCTCTCTCTCTCTCTCTCCATACACAGAGGAGGACAGTGCTGTCTCTCTCTCTCTCTCTCTCTCTCTCCATACACAGAGGACAGTGCTGTCTCTCTCTCTCTCTCCATACAGAGGAGGACAGTGCTGTCTCTCTCTCTCTCTCTCTCTCTCCATACACAGAGGAGGACAGTGCTGTCTCTCTCTCTCTCCATACACAGAGGAGGACAGTGCTGTCTCTCTCTCTCTCCATACACAGAGGAGGACAGTGCTGTCTCTCTCTCTCCATACACAGAGGAGGACAGTGCTGTCTCTCTCTCTCTCAGAGGAGGACAGTGCTGTCTCTACACAGAGGAGGACAGTGCTGTCTCTCTCTCTCTCTACACAGAGGAGGACAGTGCTGTCTCTCTCTCTCTCCATACACAGAGGAGGACAGTGCTGTCTCTCTCTCTCTCATACACAGAGGAGGACATGCTGTCTCTCTCTCTCTCTCTCTCATACACAGAGGAGGACAGTGCTGTCTCTCTCTCTCTCTCTCATACCATACACAGAGGAGGACAGTGCTGTCTCTCTCTCTCTCCATACACAGAGGAGGACAGTGCTGTCTCTCTCTCTCTCCATACACAGAGGAGGACAGTGCTGTCCTCTCTCTCTCCATACACAGAGGAGGACAGTGCTGTCTCTCTCTCTCTCATACACAGAGGAGGACAGTGCTGTCTCTCTCTCTCTCTCCCATACACAGAGGAGGACAGTGCTGTCTCTCTCTCTCTCTCCATACTCAGAGGAGGACAGTGCTGTCCATACACAGAGGAGGACAGTGCTGTCTCTCTCTCTCTCCATACACAGAGGAGGACAGTGCTCTCTCTCTCTCTCCATACACAGAGGAGGACAGTGCTGTCTCTCTCTCTCTCTCTCTGCTCCATACACAGAGGAGGACAGTGCTGTCTCTCTCTCTCTCTCCATACTCAGAGGAGGACAGTGCTGTCTCTCTCTCTCTCTCTCTCTCTACCAGAGGAGGACAGTGCTGTCTCTCTCTCTCTCCACACAGAGGAGGACAGTGCTGTCTCTCTCTCTCTCTCTCATACACAGAGGAGGACAGTGCTGTCTCTCTCTCTCTCTCTCTCCATACACAGAGGAGGACAGTGCTGTCTCTCTCTCTCTCTCCATACACAGAGGAGGACAGTGCTGTCTCTCTCTCTCTCTCCATACACAGAGGAGGACAGTGCTGTCTCTCTCTCTCTCATACACAGAGGAGGACAGTGCTGTCTCTCTCTCTCTCTCATACACAGAGGAGGACAGTGCTGTCTCTCTCTCTCCATACACAGAGGAGGACAGTGCTGTCTCTCTCTCTCTCCATACACAGAGGAGGACAGTGCTGTCTCTCTCTCTCTCTCCATACACAGAGGAGGACAGTGCTGTCTCTCTCTCTCTCCATACACAGAGGAGGACAGTGCTGTCTCTCTCTCTCTCCATACACAGAGGAGGACAGTGCTGTCTCTCTCTCTCTCCATACACAGAGGAGGACAGTGCTGTCTCTCTCTCTCTCCATACACAGAGGAGGACAGTGCTGTCTCTCTCTCTCTCTCTCTCTCCATACACAGAGGAGGACAGTGCTGTCTCTCTCTCTCTCCATACACAGAGGAGGACAGTGCTGTCTCTCTCTCTCCATACACAGAGGAGGACAGTGCTGTCTCTCTCTCTCTCTCTCCATACACAGAGGAGGACAGTGCTGTCTCTCTCTCTCTCTCCATACACAGAGGAGGACAGTGCTGTCTCTCTCTCTCTCTCCATACACAGAGGAGGACAGTGCTGTCTCTCTCTCTCTCCATCACAGAGGAGGACAGTGCTGTCTCTCTCTCTCCATACACAGAGGAGGACAGTGCTGTCTCTCTCTCTCCATACTCAGTGCTGTCTCTCTCTCTCCATACACAGAGGAGGACAGTGCTGTCTCTCTCTCTCTCCATACACAGAGGAGGACAGTGCTGTCTCTCTCTCTCTCCATACACAGAGGAGGACAGTGCTGTCTCTCTCTCTCTGCTGTCTCTCTCTCTCTCTCTCCATACTCAGAGGAGGACAGTGCTGTCTCTCTCTCTCTCTCCATACACAGAGGAGGACAGTGCTGTCTCTCTCTCTCTCATACACAGAGGAGGACAGTGCTGTCTCTCTCTCTCTCCATACACAGAGGAGGACAGTGCTGTCTCTCTCTCTCTCTCCATACACAGAGGAGGACAGTGCTGTCTCTCTCTCTCCATACACAGAGGAGGACAGTGCTGTCTCTCTCTCTCTCTCCATACACAGAGGAGGACAGTGCTGTCTCTCTCTCTCTCCATACACAGAGGAGGACAGTGCTGTCTCTCTCTCTCTCTCCATACACAGAGGAGGACAGTGCTGTCTCTCTCTCTCTCCATACACAGAGGAGGACAGTGCTGTCTCTCTCTCTCTCTCTCTCTCTCTCTCATACACAGAGGAGGACAGTGCTGTCTCTCTCTCTCTCTCCATACACAGAGGAGGACAGTGCTGTCTCTCTCTCTCCATACACAGAGGAGGACAGTGCTGTCTCTCTCTCTCTCATACACAGAGGAGGACAGTGCTGTCTCTCTCTCTCCATACACAGAGGAGGACAGTGCTGTCTCTCTCTCTCTCCATACACAGAGGAGGACAGTGCTGTCTCTCTCTCTCTCTCTCATACACAGAGGAGGACAGTGCTGTCTCTCTCTCTCTCCATACACAGAGGAGGACAGTGCTGTCTCTCTCTCTCTCTCTCTCTCTCTCTCTCTCCATACACAGAGGACAGTGCTGTCTCTCTCTCTCTCTCTCTCTCTCTCTCTCTCTCTCTCTCCATACACAGAGGAGGACAGTGCTGTCTCTCTCTCTCTCTCTCCATACACAGAGGAGGACAGTGCTCTTACTCTTTTGAAGAACATGTCAATAATATTTTCAAGGGCAGCTTTTTTCCATCTTCGTATCATTTCAAATATCAAACGTTTTGTCCCAAAATGATGCAGAAAAGTTCATCCATTGCTTTTGTCACTTCTAGATGAAAGTACTGCATTGCTCAACCTTCCGGCTACCCGGATAAAACACCAAATAAACTTCAGTTGGTGCTAGGCTGCTAGAATCTGGACTAGAACGCCAACATTATGATCATATTACTCCAGTGCTAGCCTCTCTACACTGGCTTCATGTTAAGGCCAGGGTTGATTTCAAGGTTATACTGCTAAACTACAAAGCATTACATCGACTTCCTCCTACCTATTTCTCCATTTCAGACAGTAGGTTCCGCTTCCCCTCCTGTCATGTTCAGAAAGACCCGACGGAGCTCATTGCCGTCTTGAATCAGATGCACAGATGCTCATCATGAAGGACTCGTCATTGATTTGGTTGGAAAGGGGAGAAAATTGTGCTTTACAATGGTATTGATATTACAGTTGACCTGGAAGTATTACGTTTTTTGGGGCGCTAAAATAGAGTCAATTGTACGTTACAACGTGATGTACAAAAGTTAGTTCAAATCAAATTGTATTTGTCACATACACATGGTTAGCAGATGTTAATGCAAGTGTAGCGAAATGCTTGTGCTTCTAGTTCCGACAATGCAGTAATAACCAACGAGTAATCTAACCTAACAATTCCAAAACTACTACCTTATAGACACAAGTGCAAAGGGATAAAGAATATGTACATAAAGATATATGAATGAGTGATGGTACAGAGCAGCATAGGCAAGATGCAGTAGATGGTATTGAGTGCAGTATATACATATGAGATGAGTATGTAAACAAAGTGGCATAGTTAAAGTGGCTAGTGATACATGTATTACATAAGGATGCAGTAGATGATATAGAGTACAGTATATACGTATACATTTGAGATGAATAATGTAGGGTATGTAAACATTATTAAAGTGGCATTATTTAAAGTGACTAGTGATCCATTTATTAAAGTGGCCAATGATTTGAGTCAGTATGTTGGGAGCAGCCACTCAATGTTAGTGGTGGCTGCTGCGATAGAAGCTGTTTTTCAGTCTCTCGGTCCCAGCTTTGATGCACCTGTACTGACCTCGCCTTCTGGATGACAGCGGGGTGAACAGGCAGTGACTCAGGTGGTTGTTGTCCTTGATGATCTTTATGGCCTTCCTGGGACATCGGGTGGTGTAGGTGTCCTGGAGGGCAGGTAGTTTGCCCCCGGTGATGCGTTGTGCAGACCTCACTACCCTCTGGAGAGCCTTGCGGTTGTGGGCGGAGCAGTTGCCGTACCAGGCGGTGATTCAGCTCTGCTGCGCCTTCTTCACGACGCTGTCTGTGTGGGTGGACCATTTCAGTTTGTCCATGATGTGTACGCCGAGGAACTTAAAACTAACCACCTTCTCCACTACTGTCCCGTCGATGTGGATTGGTGGGTGCTCCCTCTGCTGTTTCCTGAAGTCCAAGATCATCTCCTTTGTTTTGTTGACGTTGAGTGAGAGGTTGTTTTCCTGACACCACACTCCGAGGGCCCTTACCTCCTCCATGTAGGCCATCTCGTCGTTGCTGGTAATCAAGCCCTCTACTGTTGTGTCGTCTGCTAACTTGATTGAGTTGGAGGCGTGTATGGCTACGCAGTCATGTGTGAACAGGGAGTACAGGAGGGGGCTGGGAACGCACCCTTGTGGGGCCCCAGTGTTGAGGATCATCGAAGTGGAGATGTTGTTTCCTACCTTCACCACCTGGGGGCGGCCCGTCAGGAAGTCCAGGACCCAGTTGCACAGGGCGGGGATGAAACCATGAACAGCATTCTTACATAGGTATTCCTCTTGTCCAGATGGGATAGGGCAGTGTGCATTGTGATGGTGGTTGCATCGTCTGTGGATCTATTTGGGCGGTAAGCAAATTGGAGTGGGTCTAGGGTGTCAGGTAGGGCGGAGGTGATATTATCCTTAACTAGCCTCTCAAAGCACTTCATCATGACAGAAGTGAGTGCTACGGGGTGATGGTCATTTAGTTTAGTTACCTTTGCTTTCTTGGGTACAGGAACAATGGTAGCCATATTGAAGCATGTGGGGACAGCAGACTGTGATAGGGAGAGATTGAATATGTCCGTTAACACATTTGCCTGCTGGTCTGCTCATGCTCTGAGGACGCGGCTAGAGATGCCGTCTGGCCCAGCAGCCCTGTCAAGTTTAACAAGTTTAAATCTTTTACTTACGCCACTGAGAAGGAGAGGGGAGGCCCGCAGTCGGTGGCACTGTGTTATCCTCAAAGCGGGGGAAGAAGGTGTTTAGTTTGTCTGGAAGCAAGACGTCGGTGTCCGTGATGTGGCTGGTTTTCTTTTTGTAGTCTGTAGACCCTGCCACATATGTCTCGCGTCTGAGACTTTGAATTGTCTCTCCACTTTGTCTCTGTACTCTTGTTTTGCCTGTTTGATTGCCTTGTGGAGGGATTCTCGAAATCATATTCCCGAAATCTTTCCATGGTTAAATGCAGTGGTTCGTGGTTTCAGTTTTGTCCGGATGCTGCCATCTATCCATGGTTTCTGGTTAGGGTAGGTTTTAATAGTCACAGTGGGTACAACATCTCCTATACAGTTCCGGATAAACTTGCTTACTGAATCAGAGTATAATTCGATATTATTCTCTTAGGCTTCCCGGAACATTTCCCAGTTTCCGTGATCAAAACAATCTTGAAGCGTGGATTCCGATTGGTCAGACCAGCGTTGAATGGATCTAGTCACAGGTACATCCTGTTTGAGTTTCTGCCTATAAGACGGTAGGAGCAAGATGGAGTCATGGTCGGATTTTCCGAAGGGACGGCGGGGAGTTCCTTGTATGCATTGCGGAAGTTAGAGTAGCAGTGGTCCAGTGTTTTGTCCGGGTGCTGCATTCAGTGTGCTGATAGAATTTAGGGAGCCTTGTTCTCAAATTAGCTTTGTTAAAATCCCCAGCTACAATAAATACAGCCTCAGGATATATGGTTTCCAGTTTACATAGAGTCCAGTGAAGTTCCTTGAGGGCCATTGAGGTATCTTCTTGGGGGGGGTATACACGGCTGTGTACGGCAATGTACTCTTGTAATCTCCACCCGGCACAGCCAGAAGAGGACAAGCAGAGCCTGGTTCCTCTCTAGGTTTCTTCCTAGGTGTCTGCATCTGCATTGTTTGCTGTTAGGGGTTTCTGTATAGCACTTTGTGATATCTGCTGATGTAAAATAAGCTCCACAGCTCACAGGAGAACAGTTCCCTCTCCCTCCACAGCTCACAGGATGACAGTTCCCTCTCCCTCCACAGCTCACAGGATGACAGTTCCCTCTCCCGCCACAGCTCACAGGAGAACAGTTCCCTCTCCCTCCACAGCTCACAGGATGACAGTTCCCTCTCCCTCCACAGCTCACAGGATGACAGTTCCCTCTCCCTCCACAGCTCACAGGAGAACAGTTCTCTCTCCCTCCACAGCTCACAGGAGAACAGTTCCCTCTCCCTCCACAGCTCACAGGATGACAGTTCCCTCTCCCTCCACAGCTCACAGGATGACAGTTCCCTCTCCCTCCACAGCTCACAGGATGACAGTTCCCTCTCCCTCCACAGCTCACAGGATGACAATTCCCTCTCCCTCCACAGCTCACAGGAGAACAGTTCCCTCTCCCTCCACAGCTCACAGGAGAACAGTTCCCTCACAGCTCACAGGAGAACAGTTCCCTCTCCCTCCACAGCTCACAGGAGAACAGTTCCCTCTCCCTCCACAGCTCACAGGAGAACTCACAGCTCAGGAGAACAGTTCCCTCCACAGCTCCCAGTCCACAGCTCACAGGAGAACAGTGCTCACAGGAGAACAGTTCCCTCTCCCTCCACAGCTCACAGGAGAACAGTTCCCTCTCCCTCCACAGCTCACAGGATGAACAGTTCCCTCTCCCTCCACAGCTCACAGGATGACAGTTCCCTCTCCCTCCACAGCTCACAGGATGACAGTTCCCTCTCCCTCCACAGCTCACAGGATGACAGTTCCCTCTCCCTCCACAGCTCACAGGATGACAGTTCTCTCTCCCTCCACAGCTCACAGGAGAACAGTTCCTCTCCCTCCACAGCTCACAGGATGACAGTTCCCTCTCCCTCCACAGCTCACAGGAGAACAGTTCCCTCTCCCTCCACAGCTCACAGGATGAGAAGCAGTTCCCTCTCCCTCCACAGCTCACAGGAGAACAGTTCCCTCTCCCTCCACAGCTCACAGGATGACAGTTCCCTCTCCCTCCACAGCTCACAGGATGACAGTTCCCTCTCCCTCCACAGCTCACAGGAGAACAGTTCCCTCTCCCTCCACAGCTCACAGGAGAACAGTTCCCTCTCCCTCCACAGCTCACAGGAGAACAGTTCCTCTCCCTCCACAGCTCACAGGAGAACAGTTCCCCTCTCTCCCTCCCTCCACAGCTCACAGGAGAACAGTTCCCTCTCCCTCCACAGCTCACAGGAGCTCAAACAGTTCCCTCTCCCTCCACAGCTCACAGGAGAACAGTTCCCTCTCCCTCCACAGCTCACAGGAGAACAGTTCCCTCTCCTCCACAGCTCACAGGAGAACAGTTCCCTCTCCCTCCACAGCTCACAGGAGAACAGTTCCCTCTCCCTCCACAGCTCACAGGATGACAGTTCCCTCTCCCTCCACAGCTCACAGGAGAACAGTTCCCTCTCCCTCCACAGCTCACAGGATGACAGTTCCCTCTCCCTCCACAGCTCACAGGATGACAGTTCCCTCTCCCTCCACAGCTCACAGGATGACAGTTCCCTCTCCCTCCACAGCTCACAGGATGACAGTTCCCTCTCCCTCCACAGCTCACAGGATGACAGTTCCCTCTCCCTCCACAGCTCACAGGATGACAGTTCCCTCTCCCTCCACAGCTCACAGGATGAACAGTTCCCTCTCCCTCCACAGCTCACAGGAGAACAGTTCCCTCTCCCTCCACAGCTCACAGGATGACAGTTCCCTCTCCCTCCACAGCTCACAGGAGAACAGTTCCCTCTCCCTCCACAGCTCACAGGATGACAGCCCTCTCCCTCCACAGCTCACAGGAGAACAGTTCCCTCTCCCTCCACAGCTCACAGGAGAACAGTTCCCTCTCCCTCCACAGCTCACAGGATGACAGTTCCCTCTCCCTCCACAGCTCACAGGAGAACAGTTCCCTCTCCCTCCACAGCTCACAGGATGACAGTTCTCTCTCCCTCCACAGCTCACAGGATGACAGTTCCCTCTCCCTCCACAGCTCACAGGATGACAGTTCTCTCTCCCTCCACAGCTCACAGGATGACAGTTCCCTCTCCCTCCACAGCTCACAGGATGACAGTTCCCTCTCCCTCCACAGCTCACAGGAGAACAGTTCCCTCTCCCTCCACAGCTCACAGGAGAACAGTTCCCTCTCCCTCCACAGCTCACAGGATGACAGTTCCCTCTCCCTCCACAGCTCACAGGATGACAGTTCCCTCTCCCTCCACAGCTCACAGGATGACAGTTCTCTCCCTCCACAGCTCACAGGAGAACAGTTCTCTCTCCCTCCACAGCTCACAGGAGAACAGTTCCCTCTCCCTCCACAGCTCACAGGATGACAGTTCCCTCTCCCTCCACAGCTCACAGGAGAACAGTTCCCTCTCCCTCCACAGCTCACAGGAGAACAGTTCCCTCTCCCTCCACAGCTCACAGGATGACAGTTCCCTCTCCCTCCACAGCTCACAGGATGACAGTGCTGCACATTTAAAGAAGGAAGGAGGATAAAGAGGGGTTCTGGAATGTTTGTTTCCTCTAGAGCTAGATGACCTCATCAAGGTCTAATTCAATTTAGGATAACTCTTATAATTAGAACATTCCTTATAGCAGATTACATTACCAAAAGAGGAGTAAAACGTCAAAATGAGTCACCCGGGGAGTTGGAAATGGTTTTGTCATCTGTCAAAAGAACAAGTTACTCCAAATGAATGATAGCAGGACAGAGGGGGTTTGCATGTCGGCTCAACATTAAGTAAACTAAGTAAACTAAAAGCTAAGAATAACGAAGAGAAAGAGCTGTGATAGATACTAATGATGCAAATCAGACAGCAGATCAGACAGCTGATTAGACAGCAGATCAGACAGCAGATCAGATAGCAGGACAGAGGGGGTTTGCATGTCGGCTCAACATTAAGTAAACTAAGTAAACTAAAAGCTAAGAATAACGAAGAGAAAGAGCTGTGATAGATACTATTTTTTTTTTAAATGTAAAGATCATATTACTATACAAAGTCTTATTGCTATTCAAGAATGCACCAATTGCTCTGCTTATTCACAAATGAATTATTCCCTCAGCTTCCCATATGCCATATTGTGAAATGTTAGTTAATAAAATACCACAGAGATGTGGATCTTACAGGGATCTGGTTTGTGCTGTTGACCTGATGACAACTGGCAGGACTTCCTGGATTACAGGAAACGCAACATAATAAACCAGGAACAGATGTTGACCACCTGGAGGAACAGATCCTGTCACAGAGCAGACAGCAGAGCAGACAGCAGATCAGACAGCAAATCAGACAGCAGATCAGACAGCTGATTAGACAGCAGATCAGACAGCAGATCAGATAGCAGATCAGACAGCAGAGCAGACAGCAGAGCAGACAGCAGATCAGACAGCAGATCAGACAGCAGATCAGACAGCAGGACAGATAGCAGAGCAGACAGCAGATCAGACAGCAGATCAGACAGCAGATCAGACAGCAGATCAGACAGCAGATCAGACAGCAGAGCAGACAGCTGATCCTGTCACAGATCAGACGGCTCTGACAGGCCTGCCTCTGACTGGCCTGCCTCTGACTGGCCTGCCTCTGACTGGCCGGCCTCTGACTGGCCGGCCTCTGACTGGCTGGGCTCTGACTGGCCGGGCTCTGACTGGCCTGCCTCTGACTGGCCTGCCTCTGACTGGCCGGGCTCTGACTGGCTGGGCTCTGACTGGCCAGGCTCTGACTGGACTGCCTCTGACTGGACTCCCTCTGACTGGACTGCCTCTGACTGGCCTGCCTCTGACTGGCCTGGCTCTGACTGGCCGGGCTCTGACTGGCCTGCCTCTGACTGGCCTGCCTCTGACTGGCCTGACTCTGACTGGACTGCCTCTGACTGGACTGCCTCTGACTGGCCTGGCTCTGACTGGCCTGCCTCAGACTGGCCTGGCTCTGACTGGCCTGGTTCTGACTGGCCGGGCTCCGACTGGCATGCCTCTGACTGGCCGGGCTCTGACTGGCCGGGCTCTGACTGGCCTGCCTCTGACTGGCCTGGCCTGGCTGACTGGCCTGGCCTGCCTCTGACTGGCCTGGCCTGCCTCTGACTGGCCTGCCTCTGACTGGCCTGACTCTGACTGGCCTGACTCTGGCTGGCCTGCTTCTGACTGGCCTGCCTCTGACTGGCCTGCCTCTGACTGGCCTGCCTCTGACTGGCCTGTCTCTGACTGGCCTGACTCTGACTGGCCTGCCTTTGACTGGCCTGCCTCTGACTGGCCTGCCTCTGACTGGCCTGCCTCTGACTGGCCTGGCTCTGACTGGCCTGCCTCTGACTGGCCTGCCTCTGACTGGCCTGACTCTGACGGGCCTGCCTCTGACTAGCTCTGGTAGGCCGTCATTGTTAATTTGTTCTTAACTGACTTGCCTTGTTAAATAAAGGTTAAATGTTTTTTTTAAAATCAAACATAAAAATGACTGTCCTGGTCCTGGCTGTAGAACCTAACTTGTGACAATGGGAAAACGCTGGGAAATGATGGTAGAGACAGAGCCAACGTCCCAAAAGCACCTGATTCCCTACATAGTGCACTACCTTGGAACAAGACCCATAGAGCTATACAGGTAAATAGGGGTCTGTTTGGGACGCAGACAGCCGCAGACAGCAGCAGACAGCAGCAGACAGCCAGCAGACAGCCAGCAGACAGCCAGCAGACAGCAGCAGACAGCCAGCAGACAGCAGCAGACAGCAGCAGACAGCAGCAGATAGCCAGTAGACAGCAGCAGACAGCCAGTAGACAGCAGAAGACAGATAGCAGACAGCAGCAGACAGCAGCAGACAGCCAGCAGACAGCCAGCAGACAGCAGCAGACAGCAGCAGACAGCAGCAGACAGCCAGTAGACAGCAGCAGACAGCCAGTAGACAGCAGCAGACAGCAGCAGACAGCAGACAGTAGCAGACAGCAGCAGACAGTAGCAGACAGCCAGTAGACAGCAGCAGACAGACAGCAGACAGCAGCAGACAGCAGCAGACAGTAGCAGACAGCAGTAGCAGAGCAGCAGACAGCAGCAGACAGCAGCAGCAGACAGCAGCAGCAGCAGACAGCAGACAGCCAGCAGACAGCCAGCAGACAGCAGCAGACAGCAGCAGACAGCAGCAGACAGCTAGTAGACAGCCAGTAGACAGCAGCAGACAGCAGCAGACAGCAGCAGACAGCCAGTAGACAGCAGAAGACATTAGCAGACAGACAGTAGACAGCAGCATACAGCAGCAGACAGACAGTAGCAGACAGACAGTAGACAATAGCAGACAGACAGGCAGCAGACAGTAGCAGACAGCAGCAGACAGCAGCAGACAGCCAGTAGACAGCAGAAGACAGCAGTAGACAGCAGCAGACAGCAGCAGACAGCAGCAGACAGCCAGCAGACAGCAGCAGACAGCCAGTAGACAGCAGCAGACAGCAGCAGACAGCAGCAGACAGCAGAAGACAGCCACAGACAGCAGCAGACAGCCACAGACAGAAGCAGACAGAAGCAGACAGCAGAAGACAGCAGAAGACAGCCAGTAGACAGCAGCAGACAGCAGCAGACAGCGGCAGACAGCAGCAGACAGCAAAAGACAGCGGCAGACAGTGGCAGACAGCGGCAGATAGCAGTAGACAGCAGAAGACAGCCAGTACACAGCAGCAGAGAGCCGCAGACAGCCGCAGACAGCCGGCAGCTGTGTCACTAGAGATCCTGGGTTAGAGTCCAGGCTCTGTCGCAGCAAGCCGCGACCGGGAGGCCCATGGGGCGGTGCACAATTGGCCCAGCGTCATCCGGGTTAGGGGAGGGTTTGGCCCGGCAGGGATGTCCTTGTGCCATCTCGCTCTAGAGACCCCTGTGGCGGGCCGGGCGCAGTGCACGCGGAGACGGTCGCCAGGTGTACGGTGTTTCCTCTGACACATTGGTGCGGCTGGCTTTCGGGTTGGATGGGCATTGGTGTCAAGAAGCAGTGCGGTTGGATTGTGTTTCAGAGGACACACGGCTCTTGACCTTCGCCTCTCCTGAGTCCGTACGGGAGTTGCAGCGATTAGACAAGACTGTAACAACTACCAATTGGATACCACGAAATTGGTATCAAAAAAGGGGCAAAAAAAAAGTATCAGGGTGGAACAAAACATTCCATTGATGTTGCAAGGATGTTGCAAGGATGTTGACAGGATGTTGACAGGATGTTGACAGAACAGTCTTTCTGAGTTCTTTATAGATTCCCAGAACATTGAAAAATGTTCCACAATTTCCAAATTACTTTGTTTTTATGACGTTCGTAACATATTTGTTTTAGGTTTAGCATTCATTGATTCATGTGAACATCCATTGATGTTCACACAATATACAGTGCTTTCAAAAAGTATTCAAACCCCTTGACTTATTCCACATTTTGTTGAATTCTCACCCATCCACACACACAATACCCCATAATGACAAAGTGAAAACATTTTGTTAGAAAGTTTAGCTTATTTCTTGAAAATAAAATACAGAAATATCAAATTTACATAACTATTCACACTCCTGAGTCGATACATGTTAGAATCACCTTTGGCAGTGACTACAGCTGTGAGTCTTTATGGGTGTCTCAAGAGCTTTACACACCTGGATTGTATAATATGCTGTTTGAAATTCTTAGGGACCTTACAGATCATTGTATGTGTGGGGTACAGAGGTGAGGTAGTCATTCACAAATCATGTTAAACACTATTATTGCACACAGAGTGAGTCCATGCAACTTATTACAGTATGTGACTTGTTCAGAAAAACTCCTGAACGTATTTCTTCGTGCCATAACAAAGGGGAGGTTATTGACTCAAGACATTTGAGCTTTTTATGAAAACTTTTATAAAAACATAATTCCAATTTGATATTATTGGGGTATTGTGTGTAGGCCAGTGAAACAAAATCTCAATTGAATTAATTTTAAATTCACAGCACTTAAATCATACAAACACAACCATATCCTTATATCAAACATATCCTTATTACAAACACAACCATATCCATATCCATACACTATGTTGACAATCTGCACATGTGGGGTTTGAACCAGCAATGTCAGGTCATTGGCTTGGGAACACCACCAGGGGAGTGCTCTTTCATCTTATTTTTTCCAGTATGTAGCAATGGCAGTTTGTTAATCAGGAAATCTTCTGGCAATGTTTTTTAAATTTTTTATCTAAGGTAGGAAATAAATCTACTCCCAAACGGGACATGATTGTGATGTCATAAGTAGAGATGGAGTTCCTACATCGGGGTCTGGAGAGGCAGTAGGGGCTGATTTGATTGGATACATTTTATAACTTGAGATGAAGCTGAATTTATCTATGATCTTCAATGTGTTTGGGAGCGATTGAGATACATTGTGTAGATATAGTAAGATACCGTCTGCGTATAATGGGATGAAGTGGTCAGTATATTTTAGGGAAATTGGTGTTATGTCCCTCAACTGAAGAATTACCTGGATCAGAGGCTCCATGTATAAAAAAGAATCGCAAAATTGGATCGCCTTGTCTGCTGTTTCTAGTTATTCTGAACGGAGGAGAGCAGATATGTCCTGTTATAACTACGGCTGAGGGATTAGCATGTTGTATTTTAATTATATTCATGAAATTGGAGCCATTTCACATACGTACCAGGACAGACCAGAGATATGACAATTCTAGTCTATCAAAAAGCTTCTTCTGCATAGAGAGATAATACAGCCCCAAGGAGCTGTTGGTTCCCATGAAGCATCTAAGATATGGAATAGTCCACGGAGGTAATCCGAGGATAAACGATTTTTAACAAACCTGCTTCGGTCCGTGTGGACCAATTTGGGTAAGTAAATCTCGAGGTGGGACGACAACATTTTAGAAAACAGTTTATTGTCTGTTTTTTTAATCAAAGATAGGTAGGCGATAGTGAGAACACTGGGTAGTAATCTTGACCATTTTTGAAATAAAAGTGAAATTAGTGCTGTATTCACATCTATCCCAAATTCATATTAAATCCCAAATTTGTGAACGGCTGTATTAATCATTTCAATAGTGGACAGAATTGATTCCAACATTTTAAATAGACAGGAGGAATATCGTCCCAAATCCAGGTGATTGCTATCCAATGCCTTTTTGAGTTCATTGAGAGAGATTTGGGCTCCCAGCATGCCCGGCTTCCTCTGTTGAGGGAAGTTATCCATTATTGTAGAAAGGACTTAGTCTGGCTTGGTGTGGATTTACAAACAGATGGTTCATAGTTATTTATAGAAGCGGGAGAATCTTTGATTGATTAATTTGGGTTCTAATAGTAATCCCCCCCCCCTTTGTTTCAGATTCAGTAGTTGCTATATCAGCTAATTGATCATTACTGCGTAGCTTGTTGGCCACTGGGACGACTGGGACAATTACCATGAAAGTAATGGTTGAGTCTTTCTGTCTAATTATGGACAGTAAAACAGTAAACAGAACAATTTCTGAGTTATTAAAATGTTCCCATCCTCTTCATATGCTACGTACTTTGACACTGTATTTTATGATTTCTTTCCTTATCATGTGTTGACAGTCTTATGAAATGTGATATTAGTTGGACATACTGTAGCATCCTTTAAATAACATTCAAACTAAATTAGAAAACTATTTGACCTTATCTCAATTTCAATGAAAACACATTCAAATGCAATACCCATTCTGATCTCATCTCCTCAAGCCAGTCAGATATACAGAATTCAGACTAACTGTAAGAGATAAAACATGTTAAAAAAAATGGATTGTTCTTCTTTAAAAAAAAACGCACCCGATATAATTCCTACTTTGAGACACTTGACATGGTACCCCCCGACATGGTCCCCCCGTCTTGACGTGGTCCCCCGACATGGTCCCCCCGTCTTGACATGGTACCCCCGACATGGTCCCCCCCGACATGGTCCCCCGACATGGTCCCCCCCGTCTTGACGTGGTCCCCCGACATGGTCCCCCCGTCTTGCATATCAAGAGGATGGGTCCCCCGACATGGTCCCCCCAGTCTTGACCAGTATTTACATGGTCCCCCCCTTATGATGGTCCCCCCCGATCAAGAGGATGTGGTGACCCCCGACATGGTCCCCCCCCTTGAGTAACCAGTATTTCCCCCCGTCTTGAGTGGTCCCCCGACATGGTCCCCCCCCGTCTTGACGTGGTCCCCCATATCAAGAGGATGGGTCCCCCGAACTGATGGTGACTAACCCCGAGGTCCCCCCGTATTTACGTGGTCCCCCCGAGTTATGAGCATATCAAGAGGATGGGTTAACTGATGGTGACTAACCCAGTAACCAGTATTTACCTGGGTTAGTTATGATGCATATCAAGAGGATGGGTGAACTGATGGTGACTAACCCAGTAACCAGTATTTACCTGGGTTAGTTATGATGCATATCAAGAGGATGGGTGAACTGATGGTGACTAACCCAGTAACCAGTATTTACCTGGGTTAGTTATGATGCATATCAAGAGGATGGGTGAACTGATGGTGACTAACCCAGTAACCAGTATTTACCTGGGTTAGTTATGATGCATATCAAGAGGATGGGTGAACTGATGGTGACTAACCCAGTAACCAGTATTTACCTGGGTTAGTTATGATGCATATCAAGAGGATGGGTGAACTGATGGTGACTAACCCAGTAACCAGTATTTACCTGGGTTAGTTATGATGCATATCAAGAGGATGGGTGAACTGATGGTGACTAACCCAGTAACCAGTATTTACCTGGGTTAGTTATGATGCATATCAAGAGGATGGGTGAAAGTATTCAAACCCCTTGACTTTTTCCAAATGTTGTTACATTACAGCCTTATTCTAAAATAGATTTTTCTTTAAATCCTCATCAATCTACACACAATACCCCATAATGACGAACTGAATAAAGGTTTTTAGAAATTTGATCAAATCTATTAAAGAAAACATAAATAACTTATTTACATAAGTATTCAGACCCTGCTATGAGACTCTAAATTCAGCTGAGGTGCATCCTGTTCCACTGATCATCTTTGAGATGTTTCTACAACTTGGAGTCCACCTGTGGTAAATTCAATTGATTGGACATGATCTGAAAAGGCACACACCTGTCTATATAAGGTTTAACAGTTGACAGTGTATGTGGAGCAAAAACCAAGCCATGAGGTCAAAGGAATTGTCCGTAGAGCTCCAAGACAGTATTGTGATGAGGCACAGATCTGGGGAAGGGTACCAACATTTTTTTATAGCATTGAAGGTCCCCAAGAACACAGTGGCCTCCATCATTCTTATATGGAATAAGTTTGGAACCACCAAGACTCTTCCTAGAGCTGGCCGCCCGGCCAAACTGAACATTCAGGGGAGAAGTGTCTTGGTCAGGGAGGTGACCAAGAACCCTATGGTCACTCTGGCAGAGCTTCAGAGTTCCTCTGTGGAGATGGGAGACCTTTCCAGAAGGACAACCATCTCTGTGTCACTCCACCAATCAGGCCTTTATGGTAGAGTGGCCAGACAAAAGCCACTCCTCAGTAAAAAGGCACATGACAGCTCGCTTAGAGTTTGTCAGAAGGCACCTAAAGACTCTCAGACCATGAGAAACAAGATTCTCTGGTCTGATGAAACCAAGATTGAACTCTTTGGCCTGAATGCTAAACGTCACGTCTGGAGGAAACCTGGCACCATCGCTACAGTGAAGCATAGTGGTGGCAGCATCATGCTGTGGGGATGTTTTTCAGCGGTAGGGACTGGGATAATAGTCAGGATTGAGGCAAAGATGAACGGAGCAAAGTACAGAGAGATCCTTGATGAAAACCTACCCAGAGTACTCAGGACCTCAGACTGGGGTGAAAGTTCCCCCACACAGCCAAGATAACGCAGGACTGGCTTCAGAACAAGTCTCTGAGTGTCCTTGAGTAGCCAAGACAGAACCCGGACGAACCCGATCGAGCACCGCTCCCCATCCAACCTGACAGAGCTTAAGAGGATCTGTTGAGAAGAATAGGAGAAACTCTCCAAATACAGGTATGCCAAGTTTGTAGCGTCATACCCAAGAAGATGTAAAATTTTAAATTTCCAGAGGCGATTTTTATGAATTGTTCAGTAGTCTGATGGATTGGGGGTAGAAGCTGTTGATGAGCCTTTTGGTCCTAGACTTGGCGCGCCGGTACAGCTTACTGTGAGGTAGCAGAGAAAACAATCTATATACTTGAGTCTCTGACAATTTTATGGGCTTTCCACTGACACCGCCTATTATACAGGTCCTGGATGGCAGGAAGCTTGGCCCCAGTGATGTACTGGGCCGTTTGCCGTTTGCACTACCCTCTGATATACAGGTCCTGGATGGCAGGAAGCTTGGTCCCAGTGATGTACTGGGCCGTTTGCACTACCCTCTGATATACAGGTCCTGGATGGCAGGAAGCTTGGCCCCAGTGATGTACTGGGCCGTTTGCACTACCCTCTGATATACAGGTCCTGGATGGCAGGAAGCTTGGCCCCAGTGATGTACTGGGCCGTTTGCACTGATATACAGGTCCTGGATGGCCCTGATGTACTGGGCCGTTTGCACTACCCTCTGATATACAGGTCCTGGATGGCAGGAAGCTTGGCCCCAGTGATGTACTGGGCCGTTTGCACTACCCTCTGATATACAGGTCCTGGATGGCAGGAAGCTTGGCCCCAGTGATGTACTGGGCCGTTTGCACTACCCTCTGAAGCGCCTTATGGTCAGATGCCGAGCGGTTGCCATACCAGGCGGTGAGGCAACTGGTCAGGATGCTCTCGATGGTGCAGCTGTAGAACCTTTTGAGAATCTAGGGACCCATGCCAAATCTTTTCAGTCTCCTGAGGGGGAAAAGGTTTTGTCGGACCCTCTTCACGACTGTCTTGGTATGTTTGGACCATGATAGTTCGTTGGTGATCTGGACACCAAGGAATTTGAAACTCTCGACCTGCTCCATTACAGCCCCATTGATGTTAATGGGGCCTGTTCAGCCCTCCTTTTCCTGTAGTGCACGATCAGCTCCTTTGACTTGCTCATATTGAGGGAGCAGTTGTTGTCCTGGCACCACACTGCCAGTTCTCTGACCTCCTCCCTATAGGCTGTCTCATCATTGTCGGTGATCAGGCCACTGTTGTGTCGTCATGCTGTGGTAGCCATGCTGGTTAAGTGTGCCTTGAATTAAAAAAAAAAAATCACAGACAGTGTCGCCAGCATAGCACTCCCACACCAACACACCTCCTCCTCCATGCTTCACGGTGAGAACCACACATGCGGAGATCATCTGTTCACCTACTCTGCGTCTCACAAAGACACAGCAGTTGGAACCAAAAATCTCAAATTTGGACTCATCAAACAAAAAGACAGATTTCCACCGGTCTAATGTCCATTGCTTGTGTTTCTTGACCCAAGCAAGTCTCTTCTTATTATTGGTTTCCTTTAGTAATGTTTAGTAATGTTTTCTTTACAGCAATTCGACCATGATGGCCTGATTCACATAGTCTCCTCTGAACAGTTGATGTTGAGATGTGTCTGTTACTTGAACTCTGTGAAAGATTGGGCTGCAATCTGAGGCTGGTAACTCTAATGAACGTACCCTCTGCAACAAAGGTAACTCTGGGTCTTCCTTTCCTGTGGCGGTCCTCGTGAGAGCCAGTTTCATCATGGCGCTTGATGGTTTTTGCACCTGCACTTGAAGAAACCTTCAAAGTTCTTTAGGTACTGTATATATTCACAGTATGTTTGTATGTTCTACAATCTATTTTATCAAGAACAAATTCACATTATATGTTTTGGCCTGGTATTATTTCATACTATCTACAATATAAATTAAATCAACAACAATATGTAGGACTGGACATTTATTTATTTATTATCTTCTCAATCTGATGTTTGTTTGGCAGAATATTTTACTGATTGTGGCTTGAATATGCCTTCTTTGTGTGGGAAATCAATAGGATTAGTTTAAGGTTTCACATATAGTTGTTTTCTATAGGGACATGGAACCAGGTGGAACTGTGATAGCATCCAATATAATGATGCCGAATTGTGTAAATCGGGCACACACTGTTGGATTGGACAGAAGACTAGCTGACATTCGGTAGCTGTTTGTGTGTGTGTGGGTATGTGTGTGCGTGTGAATACGTGCTAGCTTTCTGACGATGACTAACGGCCCATGTTTGTTTAACACAGGGATGGTAGATGCTACTGAGGCAGGGCTAAAATGTGATAGTTATTTGTCACAGCCAACCAGCACATTTCTGAGTAACTATTCATAGTCAATTTAAGATGTATACCGAGTGATTTCCTCTCTCAGTTTTTTAGTAGATGTAGTTAAACGGATATAGAAATGAAGGATAATTCATTACACACTTCAATAACACTTTGTATGGTCATAGGAGGAATTCTGACCCAAGGTAAGAGAGCGTTAATGGAATGTTCCTTCAGAAAGTATTCATACCCCTTGACTTATTCCAGTTTGTTGTGTTATAGCCTGAATTCCATATTTTTTCTCACCCATCTACACACGATACCACACATAATGACAAAGTGAAAACATGTTTTTTGGAAATGTCAGTAAATTTATTATAAATGAAATACGTATCTCATTTACATAAGTAATCACACCCCCTGAGTTAATACATGCTAGAATCATCTTTGGCAGTGTTTACAGCTGTGTGTCTCTCTGGCTCAGAGTTTTGCACATTATTTTTTTTTTAAATGATTCAAGCTCTGTCAAGTTGGATGTTGATCATTGCTAGGCAGCTATTTTCAAGTCTAGCCATAGATTTTCAAACAGATTTAAGTCCAAACTGTAACTAGCCATTCAGGAACATTCAATGTCATTTTGGTAATTTACTCCAGTGTACTGTATATTTTACATTGTCCTGCTGAAAGGTGAATTTGTCTAACATTGTCTGTTGGAAAGCTAGGATTTTGCCTGTGCTTAGATCTATTCCGTTTCTTTTTATCCAAATAAAAACTCCCTAGTCCTTGCTGATAAGAAGCATACCCATAACATGATGCAGCCACCACCATGCCAGAAAATATGAACAGTTGTATAAGTGATTGTGTTGTGTTGGATTTGCCCCAAACGTAATGCTTTGTATTGAGGAAATACAGTTCACTTCTGTGCCACTTTTTTTAAAATTGTACTTTAGTGTCTTGTTGCAAACAGGATGCGTGTTGTTGAATATTTTTATTCTGTATAGGTTCCTTCTTTTCACTATGTCAATTAGGTTAGTATTGTAAAGTGACTACAGTGTTATTTATCGATCATCAGTTCTATCACAAACACATTTTGTAACTGTTTTAAAGTCACCATTGGCGTCATAATACCTGAGTGGTTTCCTTCCTCTCTGGCAACTGAGTTAGGATGGACGCCTGTATCTTTGTCGAGACTGGGTGTATTGAAACACCATTCAAAGTGTAATTAATAACTTTACCATGCTTATTCATACTTATTCATACTTACCATACTTATTCAATGTCTTCTCTCCCCCCACCACCTACCAATAGCTGCCCTTCTTTGTGAGACATTGTAAAACCTCCCTGGTCTTTGTGGTTTTAAGTTCGCTGAGGGACTTTACAGATCATTGTATGTGTGGGGTACAGAGATGAGGTAGTTATTCAAAAATCCTGTAAAATACTATTATTGCACACAGAGTGAGTCCATGGAACTCATTATGTGACTTGTTAAGTAAATGTTTACTCCTGAACTTATTTAGCCTTGTCATAACAAAAGGGTTGAATACTAATTGACTTAAGACATTTCAGCTTTTCATTTTTTATTAATTTGGAAGCATTTCTAAAAAAAAAAAAAACATTATTCCACTTTGACATTATGGGGTATTTTATGTAGGCCAGTGACACAACATCTCGATTTAATCACAACAAAATGTGGATAAAGTGATGGGGTGTGGATACATTCTGAAGGCACTGTAATTTTCTTCTATGCACTTTTCCTCTCTACTTCTATTCTGACCTTGAAATTAAACATGAGAATAGCACTATATTCATCAACTATTTGTTTGTGGCAGAGAACAAAGAAATTAAGGTGTGTCTACAGATTCAAACTTTGACTTAATTCCCTCCTCATTCCACCACCTTTACGTGTGAGAAAAATCCATGAATAAGGTCGGGAGAAAGTGCCCGTTTCAAAGTGGAAAAAGCAATAGACATAACACTATTCTCCACGCACTGTGTTTTACAAAATTGATAAGAGCTATTGAGAGCTTGGTAAATGAGTAATCCGTTTGGATAAGGGAATTGTAGGTATAAATGACAATTGTTTTAGATATGTGAAACCTTTCATTTCAGCTGACAACAGTCCGGTCATCGTGAACCGTGCGCCAGGCTCCAGGTTTAAACTGCTACGTACCGTCTGCGTTCCATAATGATTCCAACAGGCTACACGTCCCAGATTATTACGCAACTTGTAACGCGTTGTCCTAATATCATCCACTGTCGCTAGCGATCCTCAGGAACAAACACAGGAACGAGACAGAGGAAAGGTAAACTAACGATGTAATGGAATGATGCAAAATGTAAGTAAACTAACACCAAAAGTGACAGTTATAAATATGTACGTGGGTATAACTGATGGTGTTTACTGTGAAGTGTTGATACGCATCAGTTTGCAGCCATATGACTGGTTTCACATTTGTCTCCAGCGATCATAAAGGTCAAATAGATCTAGAAAAAAACTAGTTTATATTTACCATCCTTTTATCCAAACGGATTACTCATGTACCTTGCTCTTATCAATAGCTCTTATCAATTAGTAAATTACAGTGCAGGAGAATGTTATTTCTATCGAAAAAATAAGAAAAAAAGTAGATGCCATGTCCTCGTGCCTAAAGGTGGTGGAATCATGAGGGAATTAAATCAAGGACAGAATAAAAGTTGGATTTGAAGACACCTCTCCTCCACACCTTCATTTGCCCCTTTGTGACCACCAGGAAAGGGGGGTGTAACAGGAACAAGGTTCATTCTGGGGTTACAGAGGTCAGGTGCAGGTCACAAGGCCATCAGACTGTTAAACAGCCATCACTAACATTGAGTGGCTGCTGCCAACACACTGACTCAACTCCAGCCACTTTAATTATTGAAAATTGGATGTAATAAGTGTATCACTAGTCACTTTAAACATACCCTTTACATACCCTACATTACTTATCTCATATGTATATACTGTACTCTATACCATCTACTGTATCTTGCCTATGCCGTTCGGCCTTCACTCATCCATATATTTATGTACATATTCTTATTCATTCCTTTCCACTTGTGTGTATAAGGTAGTTGTTGTGAAATTGTTAGGTTAGATTACTCGTTGGTTATTACTGCATTGTCGAAACTAGAAGCACAAGCATTTCGCTACAGTCGCATTAACATCTGCTAACCATGTGTATGTGACAAATAAAATTGGATTTGATTTGAGGTCACAGGTTCATGGAGGGTCCCATGTATTCCCCCCCATCTTCAGTGATAAACGTATTTTTATCAGCTTAAATGTAGAGGGAGGATATAACGCAGGATTCCAGTCAGTTGTGTGAATATGGGAAAATAAATTATCATATCACTCAGCTTAAAGCAGAAAGCACAACTCTAAACTGAGGAAACATGGCTATCGGAAAGGATAGAATGCAGCTATTTGAAACGCCTCTGTCTGGTCTCGTCTTTTAAATTGGGATATGCTGCCACCTGGTGTTCAAATACAATTACAACAGTATCATTAGATCATCATTTGACTTGAGGATACTTTGTCATACTCTTATTATCAAATGTATTTATATAGCCCTTCGTACATCAGCTGTTATCTCAAAGTGCTGTACAGAAACCCAGCCTAAAACCCCAAACAGCAAGCAATGCAGGTGTAGAAGCACGGTGGCTAGGAAAAACTCCCTAGAAAGGCCAAAACCTAGGAAGAAACCTAGAGAGGAACCAGGCTCTGGGGGGGTGGCCAGTCCTCTTCTGGCTGTTCTAGCTATTAAATGGTACAAGTTATTTGAATGAACATATATATATATATATATATATATATATATATATATATACTGAAAAATAGATAAGGAAAGTTAAGTGTGTTTGTTCTCATGAAGATAAACATAGTAGTTCATTGAATACACTTCTCCTTTTGTGTCAATGTGTCCCTTCAGGGTCAATAGCTGTACTGTATACAATTTTAATTCTCTCCTCGTTTCTTAGAATCTACCCAGAATACTTCACACTGAACAACAGATCTGATAATACTATAGGAGGATAAGAGGTTATTGTAATCTGCTCTGCCCTTGAAACATGAATGGCCTGGCTGGACCCAGATATACAGTGTGTACACACACACACACACACACACACACACACACACACACACACACACACCACTTCCCCCGGAGGTGGAAGTGGTGGCAGTTCAGGTTCAGGTTCCGGCCAGACGGACGGACACACATGACGACAACCCCATAAAAAGAGGTAAATATTCTCCAGAAAACCCTTACTCTTAAAAAGAGGTACATAACGATAAGAGCTTAATACATTTTAATGAGACATTTAATGAGGCTGAAAAATATGTTGCTGCTGTTGTTGAGGCACAGCATTGTCTGGCTCTTCGATCCAGGACCCTTGCCACAACAATAACCAGGAACTGTAGGGGCCAGTTTACCAGACACAGATTAAGCACCTGGACTAAAAAGAATGGTTAATAAAGAATCTCAATTGAAATTGCATTTTAGTCTAGGACTAGATTTAATCTGTGTCTGGGAATGCTATAGACGGTTTGGTTGTTTAGCAACCAAACAGGTGAGTGCGCAACTATGGGGCAAAACAGACAGGGTTGGCTTAGAGATGGTTGATAACATGTAAACTATATTTCGCCAGAAATATTTATTGAAAACATAAATACATTTGCACAAATGAGCACTTGTTTCGTCCAATACATTGTTACAGTTGTCGGTTAGCTAGCTAGCGAATTGTAGTCATATTGACATAGACCTGATATCAGTCACAACAAGACATGGTATGAAGATCAAGATGACACGAGCTGAAAACGAGCCACCTAGGATTTCCCCCCACATTGTCATTGTTGCTAGCTGCCTGGCCATACAGATTCACAGCCTTCTGCCCCATTGAAGCTTGGATTTCCCCCCACATTGTCATTATTGCTAGCTGCCTGGCCATACAGTCACAGCCTTCTGCCCCATTGAAGCTTGGATTTCCCCCACATTGTCATTGTTGCTAGCTGCCTGGCCATACAGATTCACAGCCTTCTGCCCCATTGAAGCTTGGATTTCCCCCACATTGTCATTGTTGCTAGCTGCCTGGCCATACAGATTCACAGCCTTCTGCCCCATTGAAGCTTGGATTTCCCCACATTGTCATTGTTGCTAGCTGCCTGGCCATACAGATTCACAGCCTTCTGCCCCATTGAAGCTTGGATTTCCCCCCACATTGTCATTGTTGCTAGCTGCCTGGCCATACAGATTCACAGCCTTCTGCCCCATTGAAGCTTGTGTGTCGTTCTTCCAACGTTTTCAGCAAACCAGTCCATTGATAACAAGTTGTAAGATAGTATAAAAAAACAGATTCAAGAAACCTTGATGTAGTGAAGTTCCTCGATGTCCACATTACCGTGGAATTAACAAATCAAATCAAATTTATTTGTCACATACACATGGTTAGCAGATGTTAATGCGAGTGTAGCAAAATGCTTGTGCTTCTAGTTCCGACGATGCAGTAATAACCAACAAGTAATCTAACTAACAATTCCAAAACTACTGTCTTATGCAGTGTAAGGGGATAAGAATATGTACATAGAGATATATGAATGAGTGATGGTACAGAGCAGCATAGGCAAGATACAGTAGATGATATCGAGTACAGTATATACATATGAGATGAGTATGTAAACAAAGTGGCATAGTTAAAGTGGCTAGTGATACATGTAATTACATAAGGATGCAGTAGATGATATAGAGTACAGTATATACGTATACATATGAGATGAATAATGTAGGGTATGTAAACATTATATTAGGTAGCATTGTTTAAAGTGGCTAGTGATATATTTTACATCATTTCCCATCAATTCCCATTATTAAAGTGGCCCACATTACCGAGGAATTAACGTGGTCCAACATGGTCCAACAAATACACACAGGACACCTGTATCGGTGACACTCCCAACCCGATAAGGATTGAGACCAAAGTATTTACAACGAATACTAACAAGTAAATGGAACCTAACGAGACATACAAAAATCATACATTTAAATAAACATGAGACAAAGCATCTGCCAACACATTTTCAGAACCCTTTTTATGGCAGATCTCTAAATTATAATTCTGTACAATAATCACCTGACGCATAAGGCGCTGGTTCTGGTTGTACATCTGGTGGAGAAACATTAAGGGGTTATGGTCAGTATATATAATCACTGGTAGGGCACTGGAACCAATATATACCTCAAAGTATAGTCAGTGGAGAAACACTAAGGGGTTATGGTCAGTATATGCCAGCAGCATACCACCCTGCATACCACTGCTGGCTTGCTTCTGAAGCTAAGCAGGGCCAGTCCCTTGATGGGAGACGAGATGCTGCTGGAAGTGGTGTTGGAGGGCCAGGAGGAGGCACTCTTCCCTCTGGTCTAAAGAAATATCCCAATGCCCCAGGGCAGTGATTGGGGACACTGCCCTGTGTAGAGTGCCGTCTTTCAGATGGGATGTTAAATGGGTGTCCTGACTCTCTGAGGTCATTAAAGATCCCATGGCACTTATTGTAAGAGTAGGGGTGTTAACCACGGTGTCCTGGCTAAATTCCCAATCTGGCCCTCAAACCATCAAGGTCACCTAATAATCCCCAGTTTACAATTGGCTCATTCATCCCCCTCCTCTCCCCTGTAACTATTCCCCAGGTTGTTGCTGTAAATGAGAATGTGTTCTCAGTCAACTTACCTGGTAAAATAACAGATAAATAAAAATATACTATCACTGGAACCAATATATACTTCAAAGTATTGCAGCGCTAGCAACAAAGCTAGAGCTTCTTGGTTGCATAGTTAGCCTGACATTTGTTAAATGTTCGTGAAAAATAACAAACAGAATGATCCACTCTTGTCCTACTGCAGTAGAACAGCACCAGCACCTCTGGCACTAGCATCTACCTCAAGTTTAAACGGTCGTTCAAAATCCCGAGCAAGTACAGGGGTACGACATAAGAGTGCTTTAGCAGTATCAAAACCTATATGTACATACCGTATCTACCTCAATTACCTAGTACCACTACACATTGACTGAGTACTGGTACTCCCTCTATATAGCCATGTTATTACCTGGTACCCCCTGTATATAGCCATGTTATTACCTGGTACTCCCTGTATATAGCCATGTTATTACCTGGTACTCCCTGTATATAGCCATGTTATTACCTGGTACTCCCTGTATATAGCCATGTTATTACCTGGTACTCCCTGTATATAAACATGTTATTACCTGGTACTCCCTGTATATAGCCATGTTATTACCTGGTACTCCCTGTATATAGCCATGTTATTACCTGGTACTCCCTGTATATAAACATGTTATTACCTGGTACTCCCTGTATATAGCCATGTTATTACCTGGTTCTCCCTGTATATAGCCATGTTATTTTTACTCATTGTTATTCGTTATTCATTTGCGTTTTTATTCCTCATTACTATCACTTTTTTTTTTATCTTTCAGGGGACAAATAACATTTGATTTGCTAAACTATCAATTTCAGTGGAAATTGTAAACAATTACCTCATCATTTATGGATCTTTATTCTGACAGTAACATCACTAGTGCCATTTGTTAAGAACCAGTAAACTCATAGCCTGGTACAAGATCTATTCGTGCCTTCATGCCACACATTGTCATGCCAAACAACAAGGCAGAAACAGACTGGTACCCCAGGCTAGAATCCTCATGAACCATCGTTCAACCTAATTCATAATTAAATATGTCCGGACAAATGCCCAGACACTAGTTTTATCTCTCTGCCAGAACTTCTCACATCAACCATGAACCTGAGGTTTGCCTCAGGGGCACAAACAAACTCAGCAAACAAATAGACATTCCTTTTTCAGGTCCCTTTCAAAGATAATTCGTAAAAATCCAAATGACTTCACAGATCTTCATTGTAAAAGGTTTAAACATGCTTGTTCAATGAACCATAAACAATTACTGAACATGCACTTGTGGAACGGTCGTTAAGACAATAACACCAAAGATGCCCAGGGTCACTGCTCATTGGCGTGCATGTGCCGTAGGCATGCTGCAAGGAGGCATCTGGACTGCAGATGTGGCCAGGGAAATAAATTGCCATGTCCGTACTGTGAGACGCCTAAGACAGCGCTACAGGGAGACGGGACGGACAACTGATCGTCCTCGCAGTGGCAGACCAAGTGTAACAACACCTGCACAGGATCGGTACATCCGAACATCACACCTGCGGGACAGGTACGGAATGGCAACTGCCATCCTGTACCTGATGGAGGGAATGAAAAATCCCTCCATCAGTGCTCAGACTGTCCGCAATAGGCGGAGAGAGGCTGGACTGAGGGCTTGTAGGCCTGTTGTAAGGCAGGTTCTCACCAGACATCACCGGTGTAACAGTACTCTTCTTGCATTGTGTACAATCAGTCATCGACACGGAACTCCAATATGTAGCACCAGTCATGTAGCTTTATTCTGATAGGAACGACACAAAATTGCACATCATGCAATGCACGTCTCACCATCCAACTCTGCACTCACGCACTGTACAAAATATATGAAACCCCCCCCCACCAGACACAGTAAGTTGCTAGCTAGTACTGGTGGGAATTCTCTACAACAAAATGCACAACAAATATTCTCCAAAAACCGCTGCATCTTATGTGTGATGTTCGAACAACATTTATAAACAATTTGATATAAATTGTACATTTAAATCATCACTTGAGAGTATAAAAATCACTTTTGATGTACAGTGCTTTGCAACCAACAACTTACCGCTGGTTTGGTGCTTGTTCACTGGGACGATTCTAACTGGAACATCCCCCCTCGTAAGCAAGCTACGCAAACCAGCCAATAAGATGCCATGTAGAGTAGGTGAAGGCAAGACAAACTCAAACCAAAAACCCATTAGCTTAACAATAAAGTGGCAAGGGGAATCACCAATATAACCCTGTTACACCGGCAACAACATCACTGGACCAGACAGGACTGGCAAAAATCACGTTCTGTGCGTGATTTCCTGCAAGACAGGATTGTCAGTGTTCTGCCTGGCCAGTGAAGAGCCTGGATCTCAATCCCATTGAGCACATCTGGGAGCTGTTGGATCAGAGGGCTTGGGCCATTCCACCCAGAAATGTCCGGGAACTTGCAGGTGCCTTGGTGGAAGAGTGGGGTAACATCTCACAGCAAGAACTGGCAAATCTGGTGCAGTCCATGAGGAGGAGATGCACTGCAGTACTTAATGCAGCTGGTGGCCACACCAGATACTGACTGTTACTTTTGATTTTGACCCCCTGTTTGTTCAGGGACACATTATTCAATTTCTGTTAGTCACATGTCTGTGGAACTTGTTCAGTTTGTGTCTCAGTTGTTGAATCTCGTTATGTATATACAAATATTTACACATGTTAAGTTTGCTGAAAATAAACGCATTTGACAGTGAGACATTACTTTTTTAAAAGTTTATTAACTTGAAATCCAATGACATGAGGTATGTGTTTGTGTTTGTGTGTGTGGGGGGGGTCTGGGGTTGGAACTCAATAGGAATGTGGGGGGTCTGGGGTTGGAACAATATGATGTAGGAGGGGTCTGGGGTTGGAACAATATGATGTAGGAGGGGTCTGGGGTTGGAACAATATGATGTAGGAGGGGTCTGGGGTTGGAACAATATGAGGTAGGAGGGGTCTGGGGTTGGAACAATATGTAGGAGGGGTCTGGGGTTGGAACAATATGATGTAGGAGGGTCTGGGGTTGGAACTCAATAGGAATGTCGGGGGGTCTGGGGTTGGAACTCAATAGGAATGTCGGGGGGGTCTGGGGTTGGAACTCAATAGGAATGTGGGGGGTCTGGGGTTGGAACTCAATAGGAATGTGGGGGGGGTCTGGGGTTGGAACTCAATAGGAATGTGGGGGGTCTGGGGTTGGAACTCAATAGGAATGTGGGGGGGGTCTGGGGTTGGAACTCAATAGGAATGTGGGGGGTCTGGGGTTGGAACAATATGATGTAGGAGGGGTCTGGGATTGGAACTCAATAGGAATGTCGGGGGGGTCTGGGGTTGGAACTCAATAGGAATGTGGGGGGGGTCTGGGGTTGGAACTCAATAGGAATGTGGGGGGTCTGGGGTTGGAACTCAATAGGAATGTGGGGGGGGTCTGGGGTTGGAACTCAATAGGAATGTGGGGGGGGTCTGGGGTTGGAACTCAATAGGAATGTGGGGGGTGTGGGGTTGGAACTCAATAGGAATGTGGGGGGTCTGGGGTTGGAACTCAATAGGAATGTGGGGGGTCTGGGGTTGGAACTCAATAGGAATGTGGGGGGTCTGGAACTCAATAGGAATGTGGGGGGGGGTCTGGAACTCAATAGGAATGTGGGGGGTCTGGGGTTGGAACTCAATAGGAATGTGGGGGGTCTGGGGTTGGAACTCAATAGGAATGTGGGGGGTCTGGGGTTGGAACTCAATAGGAATGTGGGGGGGGTCTGGGGTTGGAACTCAATAGGAATGTGGGGGTGGGGGTTGGAACTCAATAGGAATGTGGGGGGTCTGGGGTTGGAACTCAATAGGAATGTGGGGGGTCTGGGGTTGGAACTCAATAGGAATGTGGGGGGTGGGGGTTGGAACTCAATAGGAATGTGGGGGGTCTGGGGTTGGAACTCAATAGGAATGTCGGGGGGGTCTGGGGTTGGAACTCAATAGGAATGTGGGGGGTCTGGGGTTGGAACTCAATAGGAATGTGGGGGGTCTGGGGTTGGAACTCAATAGGAATGTGGGGGGTCTGGAACTCAATAGGAATGTGGGGGGTCTGGAACTCAATAGGAATGTGGGGGGTCTGGGGTTGGAACTCAATAGGAATGTGGGGGGTCTGGGGTTGGAACAATATGATGTAGGAGGGGTCTGGGATTGGAACTCAATAGGAATGTCGGGGGGTCTGGGGTTGGAACTCAATAGGAATGTGGGGGGTCTGGGGTTGGAACTCAATAGGAATGTGGGGGGTCTGGGGTTGGAACTCAATAGGAATGTGGGGGGTCTGGGGTTGGGACTCAATAGGAATGTGGGGGGTCTGGGGTTGGGACTCAATAGGAATGTGGGGGGTCTGGGGTTGGGACTCAATAGGAATGTGGGGGGTCTGGGGTTGGAACTCAATAGGAATGTGGGGGGTGTGGGGTTGGAACTCAATAGGAATGTGGGGGGTGTGGGGGTTGGAACTCAATAGGAATGTGGGGGAGTCTGGGGTTGGAACTCAATAGGAATGTGGGGGGTCTGGAACTCAATAGGAATGTGGGGGGGGTCTGGAACTCAATAGGAATGTGGGGGGGTCTGGGGTTGGAACTCAATAGGAATGTGGGGGGGTCTGGGGTTGGAACTCAATAGGAATGTGGGGGTCTGGGGTTGGAACTCAATAGGAATGTGGGGGGGTCTGGGGTTGGAACTCAATAGGAATGTGGGGGGTCTGGGGTTGGAACTCAATAGGAATGTGGGGGTCTGGGGTTGGAACTCAATAGGAATGTGGGGGGTGGGGTTGGAACTCAATAGGAATGTGGGGGGTCTGGGGTTGGAACTCAATAGGAATGTGGGGGGTCTGGGGTTGGAACTCAATAGGAATGTGGGGGGTCTGGGGTTGGAACTCAATAGGAATGTGGGGGGTGGGGGGTTGGAACTCAATAGGAATGTGGGGGGTCTGGGGTTGGACCTCAATAGGAATGTGGGGGGTCTGGGGTTGGAACTCAATAGGAATGTGGGGGGTGGGGTTGGAACTCAATAGGAATGTGGGGGGTGTGGGGTTGGAACTCAATAGGAATGTGGGGGGTCTGGGGTTGGAACTCAATAGGAATGTGGGGGGGTCTGGGGTTGGAACTCAATAGGAATGGGGGTGTGGGGTTGGAACTCAATAGGAATGTGGGGGGAGTCTGGGGTTGGAACAATTGATGAAGGGGTCTGGGGTTGGAACAATATGATGAGGAGGGGTCTGGGGTTGGAACAATATGAGGTAGGAGGGGTCTGGGGTTGGAACAATATGTAGGAGGGGTCTGGGGTTGGAACAATATGATGTAGGAGGGGTCTGGGGTTGGAACTCAATAGGAATGTCGGGGGGTCTGGGGTTGGAACTCAATAGGAATGTCGGGGGGGGTCTGGGGTTGGAACTCAATAGGAATGTGGGGGGTCTGGGGTTGGAACTCAATAGGAATGTGGGGGTCTGGGGTTGGAACTCAATAGGAATGTGGGGGGTCTGGGGTTGGAACTCAATAGGAATGTGGGGGGTCTGGGGTTGGAACTCAATAGGAATGTGGGGGGTCTGGGGTTGGAACAATATGATGTAGGAGGGGTCTGGGATTGGAACTCAATAGGAATGTCGGGGGGTCTGGGGTTGGAACTCAATAGGAATGTGGGGGGGGTCTGGGGTTGGAACTCAATAGGAATGTGGGGGGTCTGGGGTTGGAACTCAATAGGAATGTGGGGGGTCTGGGGTTGGAACTCAATAGGAATGTGGGGGGTCTGGGGTTGGAACTCAATAGGAATGTGGGGGGTGTGGGGTTGGAACTCAATAGGAATGTGGGGGTGTGGGGTTGGAACTCAATAGGAATGTGGGGGGTCTGGGGTTGGAACTCAATAGGAATGTGGGGGGGGTCTGGAACTCAATAGGAATGTGGGGGGGTCTGGAACTCAATAGGAATGTGGGGGGTCTGGGGTTGGAACTCAATAGGAATGTGGGGGGTCTGGGGTTGGAACTCAATAGGAATGTGGGGGTCTGGGGTTGGAACTCAATAGGAATGTGGGGGGGTCTGGGGTTGGAACTCAATAGGAATGTGGGGGGTCTGGGGTTGGAACTCAATAGGAATGTGGGGGGGTCTGGGGTTGGAACTCAATAGGAATGTGGGGGGTCTGGGGTTGGAACTCAATAGGAATGTGGGGGGTGGGGGTTGGAACTCAATAGGAATGTGGGGGGTCTGGGGTTGGAACTCAATAGGAATGTGGGGGGTCTGGGGTTGGAACTCAATAGGAATGTGGGGGGGGGGGTTGGAACTCAATAGGAATGTGGGGGGTCTGGGGTTGGAACTCAATAGGAATGTGGGGGGTGTGGGGTTGGAACTCAATAGGAATGTGGGGGGTGTGGGGTTGGAACTCAATAGGAATGTGGGGGGTCTGGGGTTGGAACTCAATAGGAATGTGGGGGGTCTGGGGTTGGAACTCAATAGGAATGGGGGTGGGGGTTGGAACTCAATAGGAATGTGGGGGGGGGGGTTGGAACTCAATAGGAATGTGGGGGGTCTGGGGTTGGAACTCAATAGGAATGTGGGGGGTCTGGAACTCAATAGGAATGTGGGGGGTCTGGGGTTGGAACTCAATAGGAATGTGGGGGGTCTGGAACTCAATAGGAATGTGGGGGGGGTCTGGAACTCAATAGGAATGTGGGGGGTCTGGAACTCAATAGGAATGTGGGGGTCTGGGGTTGGAACTCAATAGGAATGTGGGGGGGGGTCTGGAACTCAATAGGAATGTGGGGGGTCTGGAACTCAATAGGAATGTGGGGGGTCTGGAACTCAATAGGAATGTGGGGGGTCTGGGGTTGGAACTCAATAGGAATGGGGGGGTCTGGAACTCAATAGGAATGTGGGGGTCTGGAACTCAATAGGAATGTGGGGGGTCTGGAACTCAATAGGAATGTGGGGGGTCTGGGGTTGGAACTCAATAGGAATGTGGGGGGGTCTGGAACTCAATAGGAATGTGGGGGGTCTGGAACTCAATAGGAATGTGGGGGGTTGGAACTCAATAGGAATGTGGGTCGTAGCGTTTTTTTTCTTTTGTTGTTTATTTATTTATTTTTTTACATTTCTTGAAGTCTAGCCCTTAAACTAAAATAGATACAATCATTTTAATCTGTAACAAATGTCATTATTTTTGTTAAAATAAGTCTACGGTTTTCTTTCCTCATTAATAATTATAATAATAATATTATTTCACATTATTAATCCTTACACATAAGATGATGAGATAACAGTCTCTTTTTACATGCCAGTCATGCTACAGGGTATTTATACAGACTAGATGGAATCCAGCAGCAGCTTGGTAACTAGTCAGTTCCTAAAATAATAATACAAATCATTTAAAAAAAACACACACTTTCAGATTCAAAAGATTACATCTCAACTGATAAAACAAGCAGACATTATGACTTATCTGAATATTAACTTTAGGACTCTCAATCATTGACCTTTTGATGCCAGCAGACACTAACTAGTCCCCACTTTTGCATGGTGGAACTCCCAGTCCAAAGAAACAGACACAGAGCACCCTCCTCACCGAGGGCCTTTGACCTGAAACTAATCGATTATAGGACACTGGTCCTGGCATTGTGTCTAATATAGTCCTACACAATCAATTTCTGTGCAGTCGAGCGGACAATGAAGTTTGAATTGAATGGGGGTCCACCCCCTCTCTCCATCACCCTGCCAGTCTCTGGGTCACCACCTCTCTCCATCACGCTGCCAGTCTCTGGGTCACCATCTCTCTCCATCACCCTGCCAGTCTCTGGGTCACCACCTCTCTCCATCACCCTGCCAGTCTCTGGGTCACCACCTCTCTCCATCACGCCTGCCAGTCTCTGGGCACCACCTCTCTCCATCACCCTGCCAGTCTCTGGGTCACCACCTCTCTCCATCACCCTGCCAGTCTCTGGGCCACCACCTCTCTCCATCACCCTGCCAGTCTCTGGTCCACCACCTCTCTTCATCACATGATAGATCACCCTGCCAGTCTCTGGATGATGAAGACCTCATCCATCACCCTGCCAGTCTCTGGGTCACCACCTCTGGGATGAAGTCAGATAGAGATCAGGTAGGTCAGAGCCCCGATCAGACACAGCAGGACACGGATCCGGAACATCCAGAACAGGCCCCCTACGGAGAACATCTCCCTGAAGAGGTGGCGTAGCAACGTGGGGACGTCACGCAGCCGGTCCATCAGCTGAGAGCAGGGAGAGCAGTGGAGTTAAACATGTTTGTGTTTAAGCAGTAACATATAGCCTGGTCCCAGATCTATTTGTGCTGTTTTGACAACTCCTATGGTCATTACCTAGCCTGGTCCCAGATCTGTTTGTGCTGTCTTGTCAACTCCTATGGTCATTACCTAGCCTGGTCCCAGATCTGTTTGTGCAGTCTTGCCAACTCCTATGGTCATTGCCTAGCCTGGTCCCAGATTTGTTTGTGCAGTTTTGCCAACTCCTATGATCATTGGCACGTAATACAGTTTAGTGAGATGGTAAAACATATCTGGGACCAGGCTACCGTAACCATAGTAATGGTTAATTATGACATCACGGTACAGAATGGGGAGTGAGTAACTGATTTTAATTTAATGAATAAAATTTCAAGAAATCAGTTTGCAATTTGGTGTAGACTCTCAGTCTATCCAGTGATAACAATTCTCTCTAAGTGCATGAGAGAAAATCTTAACGTGGCAAATTAAACTCACAGATCTGGGTTGTCCGGAGAACCTGCGGTTGTAGTCGCCGAGATCCCGGAGGATGAGGAGCGGTTCAACCGTTCCATCCTGTACCTGCTGAGGGGAGACTTGCTCGTGGAAGAGTGGGAACAACAGGGTCACCTGTTCACATAGGAAATGTATGGTGAGAACAACTGCGCTACAACCCATCTGTTGGAAATGTTATATTTTATTTCAGCATCCAAAAGAGAAACACAAAAGAATATTAAAAGGTACTGTTTTGTTTTCAACAATGTGTGGATAAATTGTATTACTACGTGTGTATGATAATACATGTGTTGAAAGTAGGGAAAGTTGGAGGCAGCATTTAGTCTCACCATTTGTCTGCAGATGGGACAATTGATCGCACCGAACCATGTCCCATATCTCCAATACGCAATTATACAAGGACCTACAAGAAATAAAGGAAAACTTGATCAAATCCAGATGGATCTATCCAATAGCTTAATCATTCAATAGTTGGCCTGGTTCTAATTCCTTGTTCGTATGGCCTAGAGCAGGGCTGTCCAACCATGTCCCCGGAGAGAAACCCTCCTGTAGGTTTTCCTTCCAACCCCAGTTGTAACTAACCTGGTTCAGGTTATCAACCAGCTAATTATTAGAATCAGGGGTGCTAGATTAAGGTTGGAGTTAAAACCTACAGGAGGGTATCTCTCCAGAAACAGGGTTGGAGTGAAAACCTACAGGATGGTATCTCTCCAGGAACAGGGTTGGAGAGGCCTGGCCTAGAGTATGTGAGCAGAGTTGAGAGGTCAGAAACCCCTTGCTCCATGGCGCTCTGCTTGCACACTGCGGTCCACGTCCTTTCCAATCTCTCCGGGGGAAAAAACAATGCTCTTTTTGTTTATTTAACGAGGCAAGTCGGTTAAGAACAAATTCTTATTTACAATGACGGCCTACCCCAGCCAAACCCTCCCCTAACCCGGACGACGCTTGGCCAATTGTGCGCCGCCCTATGGGACTTCCGATCATGGCCGGTTGTGATACAGCCGGGATCGAACCAGGGTCTGTAATGACGCCTCTAGCACTGAGATGCAGTGCCTTAGACCGCTGGGGCAATCAGGAGCAAAAAAAAAATATATATATATATATATATATATATATATATAAAATCACAACTTAACCAACACCCATCGATTTTTGTGATGAACCTAGATGAACCTACCATTAGGTTTGAAAACAAATTATTGAAACAAAATCATTTGAATGAAAATTATTTTAATTAACACCAGGAAAAGGTTACTGTGAGAAGCACTCATAATTATTTAAAAAAAAAATCTAATTTATAATTGGACTATTTTGCATGTTATTTTGACATTAAATTTGTGCTACATATCAGTTTGCAAAAAACGTAAAATAATAAATAGAACAAATTCCTTTAGTTAATAAAGCCGGTCCAAAATGCAGTTGTTTCAGCCTAGCCCAGTGCTTTCTGTGGTGGAGGAGGGGCAGCCAGCGAAAACAGAGAGTCATTTTCTCTAGTTGCGCCGTGATTGGCTCAGTGTTACTCATGGGAGGATGGATGATAGAACAGCTATTTCCATGTTAAAATGTTATGGGATACATTTATCCATTGTTTTTGATTGCAGGCCACTGGTAGGCCTACATTATGATCAAACAGTAGTCTACATGGCCACTGTTAAACCTGTAACTTAAAGTGGGTACAGCCTCAGTGTTCACAGTAAAACTGTAACATAAAGCAGGTACAGCCTCAGTGTTCACAGTAAAACTGTAACTTAAAGCAGGTACAGCCTCAGTGTTCACAGTAAAACTAACTTCAAGCAGGTACAGCCTCAGTGTTCACAGTAAAACTGTAACTTCAAGCAGGTACAGCCTCAGTGTTCACAGTAAAACTGTAACTTAAAGCAGGTACAGCCTCAGGGTTCACAGTAAAACTGTAACTTAAAGCAGGTACAGCCTCAGGGTTCACAGAAACTGTAACTTAAAGCAGGTACAGCCTCAGGGTTCACAGTAAAACTGTAACTTAGTGGGTACAGCCTCAGTGTTCACAGTAAAACTGTAACTTAGTGGGTACAGCCTCAGTGTTCAAGTAAAACTGTAACTTAAAGCAGGTACAGCCTCAGTGTTCACAGTAAAACTGTAACTTAAAGCAGGTACAGCCTCAGTGATCACAGTAAAACTAACTTCAAGCAGGTACAGCCTCAGTGTTCACAGTAAAACTGTAACTTAAAGCAGGTACAGCCTCAGTGATCACAGTAAAACTAACTTAAAGCAGGTACAGCCTCAGTGTTCACAGTAAAACTGTAACTTAAAGCAGGTACAGCCTCAGGGTTCACAGAAACTGTAACTTAAAGCAGGTACAGCCTCAGGGTTCACAGTAAAACTGTAACTTAGTGGGTACAGCCTCAGTGTTCAAGTAAAACTGTAACTTAGTGGGTACAGCCTCAGTGTTCACAGTAAAACTGTAACTTAGTGGGTACAGCCTCAGTGTTCACAGTAAAACTGTAACTTAAAGCAGGTACAGCCTCAGTGTTCACAGTAAAACTGTAACTTAAAGCAGGTACAGCCTCAGTGTTCACAGTAAAACTGTAACTTAAAGCAGGTACAGCCTCAGTGTTCACAGTAAAACTGTAACTTAAAGCTTTACAGCCTCAGGGTTCACAGAAACTGTAACTTAAAGCAGGTACAGCCTCAGGGTTCACAGAAACTGTAACTTAAAGCAGGTACAGCCTCAGGGTTCACAGTAAAACTGTAACTTAAAGCAGGTACAGCCTCAGGGTTCACAGTAAAACTAACTTCAAGCAGGTACAGCCTCAGTGTTCACAGTAAAACTGTAACTTCAAGCAGGTACTGCCTCAGTGTTCACAGTAAAACTGTAACTTCAAGCAGGTACAGCCTCAGTGTTCACAGTAAAACTGTAACTTAAAGCAGGTACAGCCTCAGTGTTCACAGTAAAACTGTAACTTAAAGCAGGTACAGCCTCAGTGTTCACAGTAAAACTGTAACTTAAAGCAGGTACAGCCTCAGTGTTCACAGTAAAACTGTAACTTAAAGCAGGTACAGCCTCAGGGTTCACAGTAAACGCACACGCTGCAAGTTGCACAGAATTGTAACAACGTTCAAGTTTGAGCTCACCATACTTGATATTTGCTCAGTGCCGAAAAAAGGGAACATTGTTTGTAACTCTGACTGGGAATCGGAGTTGATTCGACATGACTGGGAATCGGAGTTGATTCGACATGACTGGGAATCGGAGTTGATTCGACATGACTGGGAATCGGAGTTGATTCGACATGGCTGGGAATCACTGGGAATCGGAGTTGATTCGACATGACTGGGAATCGGAGTTGATTCGACATGACTGGGAATCACTGGGAATCGGAGTTGATTCGACATGACTGGGAATCGGAGTTGATTCGACATGACTGTGTTTTCTCTGTTTCTGTATGGAAATATGTAGTGAACTCCATGACAGTAGCTAAAGCAAGGAGCTGCAGCAGCACACAAGTAGACTCCAAATGCATGCTGGGTCGGCATGCCCTGAACTTTTTGTATTGTTTGTTGGTTTGGCAATTCCACTGTCAGCCAAAGAAATATGCTGAGAAAGATTATCACCAAGGTACTTGGAGTCAAACAGATAGACCTGGATGAGATCTTTAAGGTCAGGGCCCTCCCCAAGGCTCACAAAATAATTTTAGAACCAAGCCACCCCCTGTACCCAGACTTTGAACTACTACCCTATGGGTGCAGGTATAGGGCACCCCTTGGCAAGAAAAACACAACTAGACAATAATTTGTGCCAGGTGTGATATCCCTCCTAAATAGCTTGGGTGTATGTTCCTATCGACCCGGTAAGGCCAGCAGGCTAACGTTCCTATAGACTCAGTAAGGCCAGCAGGCTAACGTTCCTATAGACTCAGTAAGGCCAGCAGGCTAACGTTCCTATAGACTCAGTAAGGCCAGCAGGCTAACCTTCCTATAGACTCAGTAAGGCCAGCAGGCTAACGTTCCTATAGACTCAGTAAGGCCAGCAGGCTAACGTTCCTATAGACTCAGTAAGGCCAGCAGGCTAACGTTCCTATAGACTCAGTAAGACCAGCAGGCTAATGTTCCTATAGACTCAGTAAGACCAGCAGGCTAATGTTCCTATAGACTCAGTAAGACCAGCAGGCTAATGTTCCTATAGACTCAGTAAGACCAGCAGGCTAATGTTCCTATAGACTCAGTAAGGCCAGCAGGCTAATGTTCCTATAGACTCAGTAAGGCCAGCAGGCTAATGTTCCTATAGACTCAGTAAGACCAGCAGGCTAATGTTCCTATAGACTCAGTAAGACCAGCAGGCTAATGTTCCTATAGACTCAGTAAGACCAGCAGGCTAATGTTCCTATAGACTCAGTAAGACCAGCAGGCTAATGTTCCTATTGACCCAGTAAGGCCAGCAGGCTAATGGTATGTAACTGTTATGAAAGTTGTATTGTCAATTTTGTGTTGTATTTAAACACCACTTTAAACGTGTACATGACACTGCAACAAAATGTCCCCATGTTGAGAAAAACGTCAGTAAAGTAAAGAGTTCCTGAAGTGAGCGCTACTGGAGTAAAACTGGAGCGGGTGAAGAGGCCGACCTCCAGCCTTTGGAAATCTCGCTCCAGTCAAATTGGGCTCCGCTCCTCTCACATACTCTGCTATGGACCCTGGTTCTGATTCCTTGTTTCTATCAGTCTAGTGCGACAGCCACACTTACCACAGAAGAGGTGGCCACAGTTAGTTTCCACAGGCAGCACGGCCTGCTGTAGACACACTGGACAGGACATGTCTGTATAGAACTGTCGCCTGGGTTCGGCTGGTTCAGCTTCCTGAAGGACAGAGAAAGCCAGGGATGTGGTATGATACTTTCATGGAGGAGAACCTAATGAGATACAATACCAGGGTCCTGTTCATTAGGACACACACAATATAAAAACGTTTTGAAATGGATTAAACTAGTCCAGATAGTCCCTTTTTGTATCAGTACATTGTCTTCCATTTGGTGCCTAATGAACATGACCCAGAAAGTACAAAGGAACCGTTACAGAGGCAGATGTTCACACCTGAGATTCGGACTGTAGCTGTTGCCGAACGGCACGGACATGTTCCTGGTTCTCTGGGTGGATGTTATACTGCTCATTTCTGCAGGTAGAGATGTGTAGAATAAATAAATAAAAAACATTTAGGTTCAGATATTAGAAACACACCAACTACAACATTCATTGGTATATCAGTTGAAAACAAAATACATGTTTGATTTAAGTAATAAACTTTTTTTGTTGTTGTTAATAACTGGTTACAAAAAAACATCACAACACCATTTATTCCCATAAGAATGTCAAGAATTACTAGACCTGCAGAGCAGAGTTACCAGTCCACACAGGAACGTGACACTGAGAACGACCACAAACAAGACAGGGTTGCTGACTCCTTCTATGAGTGAGTCTTCATCTTGCAGCAAATAGTCCACCTCGCCACATTCATTGTTTCCATCCATTCCACTTAATCATATCCTATAGAACTGGTTTAGAACAGAGAGAGTAAATATGAGTCACTTCCAGGCCAAACTCCCCCTATCTAGATAGCTATAGTGAGGTAACGTGTCTATTGTGTTATTGACTGTATGTTTGTTTATGTGTAACTCTGTGTTGTTGTTTGTTTCGCACTGCTTTGCTTTATCTTGGCCAGGTCGCAGTTGTAAATGAGAACTTGTTCTCAACTAGCTTACCTAGTTAAATAAAGGTGAAATAAATAAATAAAATACGTTTTAAAAAAAAACGTTACTGTTAGCTAGCTACAGAACGCAAACCACAACGCAGAGCCAGAGTTTATAGCTAAATATGGCTTAGGCTATATCTGTCGTACTGCTAAACTATAGCCAATGCAGATAATAAGAACGAAAAGGGGCTATATAAAGTCAGGTATGTTCATGTTTACAAGCTAAATGTATCACCCTATCCATTGGGCTTCCACTAGAAAGCACAGCCACAAAGTCAACATTTGAAAAGAAAATGTTTTTTTTTTGGTCATAATTAAGGTTAGGCTAAATGTTAGCAGTACGCTGAAGGTTATGGTTACCTGTCCATTGCACTGAAGTACAATAAGAAAGATCCATTGGAATTGACTGCTCCACTTCCGCATTCTTAGAAAGGTCTTTTTCCAGCCTTCCTCTAAATGGCGTCCCAATTACTGCCTGCTCTAAATTCACCCTAATGTATTTATTCACATTTTCATGGAATAAATCAATCAATATTTTTTTTGTAGTTCTTCACTTATGCTTATGATTATTTTGATTTCTTTAGAGGTATTCTGGACTAACTAACGTTGATAAAGATGGTTGATCCTATTCAGGCTCGATGTTTCCCCGAATTCAGAGTGGTATCATTTTTTTAAAATTTGCAGTAGATAACACAGCCACAAAGTCAACATTTGTTATATCGTAATAAAAAAAAGAAAGTCTGAAAACAAAAATGAGCTTTTTGTTCTTAATCAAGAGTTAGGCTTATCAACGTGGTTAATGTTAGGTTTGAAATCTGATTTTAATAAGAGAAATTGTAGAAATAGGCAGAGTTGATGACTTTGTGGCCGTGGTAACTAGTGACGACCATCCGAGCTGGTTGGAAAAAGCTTGACAGAAGGGGTGACCGACCGGTAGATGTGTGTCTTAACGTCTCTGTTTATGATTAAATAACATCTACTTTTGACGTTGTATGCATTAATGCAAGTGAAAACAGCGTGGGACCGCATCCGTCCTGTCGGGAAAACCGATTAGTTAGCTTTTTACAAATAATAATTCCTCGTTTTGGTTATCCAGTTGATCAGACGTGTCAGTCTTGTTGATTTATTTTTTATTTTTTATCTCGATAGCTGGCTGGCCATTTTCAGATAAAGAAGGGCGATCAACGTGGATTAACTGGACCAGTTACCTACAGTACGATGAGTACCTTGGATTCTGTGGATCGAGTTGAACTGTGCGAGAGCCTTTTGACATGGGTACGTATACATTGATTATCTCGGTTTGATGAACGCTTGGAGACGAAATGTAGCTTTAGCTAGCGCTAAAATCGAGTCTACCAAACCTAGGAAAGTTATGGTAGCCAACGCGTTACCTATATATATATATATATATATATATATATGTATGTATGTATGTATGTATGTATGTATGTATGTATGTATGTATGTATGTATGTATGTATGTATATGTATGTATGTATGTATGTATGTATGTGTGTATGTATGTGTGTGTGTATGTATGTATGTATGTATGTATATATGTATATGTATGTGTATATATATGTATATATATATATATATATATATATATATATATATATATATATATATATATATATATATATATACATATATATATACATACTGATAACTAACGTTAACTAATTGTCTATTCTAGTTAAGGTAACAAGCATAGTTAAACTGCTGGCTATATGACTACTGCTTGAGGATGATGACAGAGTTTAAAACGCTGTCATCAAACTCTGTCATCATCCTCAAGCAGTAGTCATATAGCCAGCTGTTTAACTATGTTAAGTACCTTATTAACAAGGGTAGACGATTAGCTATCAGGATTTTTAACAACCAGACAAGATAAAACTCTAGTAGTTAGTTTACATACGTTAATCAGAGATGTTGAAGGATCCCCCTGCCATGGATAGACAAGTTGACACATCAATACTGTACATGTGTTCTTCTCTAAGGAGCCCTCTTCTAAATTGTCCTGAGATTCTCTCACTCAATCATGAATTTCCTAACAGCAGGTTGTCATGTGGCTAATTACTAAAAATGTAATGTTTTAATTGATAAGGAAGTTGACAGAGACCTTGTTTTCTATTTGAACTTCTGTCCAGCTATCATAACAAAAAGTTGTATTGTCAATTTTGTTTTGTTATCATAACAAAAAGGTTGACGCATACTGGCCACAAAAGCAGTGAGCGGGCCCAGATGTGTCATAGGGATGAAATGTGAACAGTGGGACTGTAGACACAGGTCTATTCAAAGTTCCCGGTGTTGTGTTGAAAGTTGTTGAGTTACCAAAATGTAGATTGTGTAGTCTAATATGGCTTGGTTAGCTAGTTTTAATTTATATTTTTATTTGGACGAAGCAGGTACAAAGCCGAGGTAAAAGGTACAACACTGCTCAAAAACATTTCTCATTAAAAAAACAACAACATCCTCTTCTGAGTCGTTGTGGCTGGGGTTATCTGTCCCTGAGATTGGACATTGAGCTGTGACACTGTGATGTCTCTTGATATTGGGGTGTTTTCAGATGTTTCTACCACACCATGATGATTGGGTGTGATTTTATTTATTCCATTAAATAGCTAAGTAAAACAAATTTAAAAAAATGCATTGTATGTTATTGGTCCAAAGCTAGCGAGCCACAGACAGTAGTTCAAATGCATTCATATTGACAAGATAAACCTTAACTGGCGAGCTATGTCTTTAAAGAAAGATAATAGAACTAGTTGCTCCTGCTCCTTTCTCTGGAAATAATATAGTTGGCTCACATTCCTCAAATAGCTGTTAGCATTGATGCTAAGAAGATACTGAAGCAGGCCACCACTCACACAGTCAACAAGAGAATGTTGTTTTCCTCTGTCAGCAAGCATTGTATTACACTTGCAAGCATACACACAGTAGCCTAGGCCATGTAGCTGAAGCCTGAACCCTGGAAAGTGTGGGTTTACTCAAGTATTCTCTAAAATTCCTCCTCTGCAGGAAACTGGTGTCAAGGGGACTGGGCTTACGCCTTTGTTTTGAGCACAGTCATACCAAGTAGTATTTTCCTTATTGGGACAACTGGGAAATAATGGACAGTAATTTGACAAACTATTTCATCTCCCTAAATGAACTGCAGTCTATTGTTCTGAATTATTATTAAAAGGGGTTCAGCAGCGAAGCTTGTAAAGCCCTATTGTATTTGTTGCCGATCGTTACTAGGTGTTCAAGCAGCGAAGCTGGTGAAACCTTGTTGCTATTCGTTACTAGGTGTTCAAGCAGCGAAGCTGGTGAAACCTTGTTGCTGTTCGTTATTAGGTGTTCAAGCAGCGAAGCTGGTGAAACCTTGTTGCTGTTCGTTATTATTCAACTCGTTCTTCTCCCAAGGACATTAACATGCACATTCCTGTAAGATGGTAAGGCCCAGGAGGGTGTAACGTGTCGTGATGGTAAAGGGCCAAGGACCACATCCTCTCATGCCAATTTCCCACATGGTGGCGCTATAATAGATTGAAAATGCTAACTTTGATAGGTCACACCCCTCACCACGTTTGACCTAGAGTCATGAAAATCGGGTGCATGGGTCACAATCCTCACAAGGAAGAAATTTGCCTCAAGGACCCGTAAGGTCGGCCATGATGGATTTTACTCCATTCAGAATTTTGTGATAAACACTTAAAATAAATAAAACTCCTCTGTTACCAAATGACTGGTCTGCACGAAACCTGATATGTGGTAACTATGGAAACGGTTATCCCAACTCAATATTTTCCAAATTAGTACCTAAAACAACATGGCCACTGTTGACCAATAAGCCTTCACATGGGTGTGGTCTGGCACATAAATGCATATAAATCAGTCAAGGATAGTCATATTGTAACCAAATTTGTTACACATGTTCCAAACAACGGTCAATACCTAACATATGTAAGCACATTCAGATCGATCACACAGGCACATGTTTATGTCTCTTGATGTGTTTGAGTCAGTGATGGAATTTGGCACACGTGCTCAGGGATATGAGTCTAGTTAACCTGTAAAGTATCGCTAAGTTTGGCTGCATGGTAGGGCTGGGCAATGTGTCCAAAATGTATTAGGGTTATTTTTGACGGTGTTTGATATCGAATGTTTTTGAATAATCAAAGTTCTACATTTTTCTTTATGAGTAGTGCGTGACAACGCATACATTCTAAATAATTTTCAATGGGTCTTTTTTGGGAGATCCTGATTGGAGCAGCGGTCTAAAGCACTGTATCTTAGTGCTTGAGGCATCCCTACAGACACCGTTGTTCATATTCAGGCTCTATCACAACTGGCCGTGATTGGGAGTCCCATAGGGTGGCGCACAATTGGCCCAACGTCGTCCGGGTTTGGCCGGTGTAGGCTGTCATTGTAAATTAGAATGAGTTCTTAACTGAGTTGCATAGTTAATTTATGTTCAATTTAACCAAAAATCATTTTCAGCATTTTCATCAATTTCTGCATTTCCTACGCTCATTTGAGATCATGTCCACACTGCCACGTAGAGCTGCACGACATGGGCAAACAATCTAGGTCTTATTTTTAACCAATTGCGATTTGACTTGTGACTTAGAGCAGAACTGTTGGAATCATGGAAATAGAACGATTGTTCAAATTCTATAGTTAGAACATAATAGTGGGCACTTTTGAATACAGTGTTTGACATGACAACAAATGAAAATGCCAGGGAGGAGTTATTGTGACAGGGTAGGAACCAAAGTGTTGACAAGTGTTTCCTAGGGGGCCCTATAATCTTTGGCTACATTGAATGTTTTCTCTTATCTACTTCATGTAGCTAACATATTCTTGCTTCACTTATTCTTCTCCTGATTTAGAAGATACTGTTGCACAAAAAACATGAAGATGTAGACCTACATCATCACTGGTATTATCAGGCTGTGTAGCTATTTACAATTGCTTAGGCTCAACATATTTTTTAGCATTAGCGATTAGCATTTGCGGCTAACAAGCTTTAGGCCCAACTTACTGAGAAAATACAAATGATCTGTTTGCAGATGTAAGAAACACAAACTGCCCGTGGATTTATATTAAGAAGCAAAGTGAAAACCTCATTGTTGTCATGATCATTGTTGCATGTGCTGCGTTGACCATGCAGACTGAACGCAAGTATCTCGTGGTCGAGGGACAACCATTGCGCTCCTTGAGTGACAAGGGGCGGGGCTAGGTCTGTGTGGCATGGGGAGAGAGATGACTCAAGTAGCGAAGTAAACTATAAAAATGGACATTCCTCATGGCGTATCACATTTTAACAAACCATACATTCAAATACCGTTATAAAGGTAAAGTTAAGAACCCAAACCTGTCAATGCATCAATACTGGTATATCGTAAAATACAGTATACCTCCCAGCTCTACTGCATGGTGGCGCTGTTGGACAGAAAGTCATTCATGCAACTTTTTGGTTCATAGCGGCCATATTGTTTGAGCTAGAGTCCTGGAAAACATTGTTGTTGAAGATGGGGATCCATAGATGTTATATACCAAATTTGGTGCTGATGGGTCCAGCACACATCATAAAAAAATTGTCCAACATGCATGTTGCACGATCAATTTGATTCCGAGTTCTGATATTTGGCAAGCGTGGTAAGCGGTACCGAAGTAGCTTATCCTAGGGCGACCAATGGTGTCACAGTAGTCCCATAACTGAAACCCGGCATTGCTGCTTGCAGCTATATATGTTTCATTTTCTTGACATGGTTTAAAATGCTCAAATTATTTGACAAGCTTTTTTCTTTTGGTACACAAACGGAGTAATTTGGTCAAAAAGCATGACAGTGATTGGCCTATAGGGTGCGCCATTGTAAGCAGTCTTTAGAGCTCTGCTACCTGCCCCAGCCCGATGGGTCCCGGGTTAGGGCCGGGTAGGGACTTTTTTTCATCAATAACTAGGGTACCAGGGTATCACAAAATGTATCACTTACATTTTGAAACTGCTCTGCAGCACAGCCCAGTCATATCTAACTAAGATCATAACATGGTGTTAGAAGTGCTTCAAACTTGTCAAATATAAGAGAGACGAGACATATTTCACAGAAAATATTGTTTCTAGAGTTTTGTCTCGAGTTTAGAGTGATGAAAAGTATCTAACTGCTCTCTCTGTCTTCGTTGAGTAAAGCAGCCCAAGCGAAGCCATTGCAATGGATACTCACTTACTCAGAGCCGCCATGAGCAGAGTGCATGCAGAGCGAGCTGCCTGTGCCCAGGGTGATAGACAGAGAGGAGCAGCTAATGGATTTACTAACGGAGGAAGTTGTTTCGGTCCAGGCTTTAAATTTGGCAGAAGCAATCGGGCCTGTGTAGGGTACGGCCTGAATTTAGCTGGTGTGACCTTAAATGTATTGCCGTACAGGACTCTAGCAGTCTGACTTGCACCCTCATCCGTTGCCCTGTTTGACTTTAAGTAATTAACTTGTTATGGACTAGTTCCCTGTGGCGGGATCAAATCAGCGGAAATTTTAGAGCGCAACCTATAGTTTTCGATAAAACTCAAACTTTCATTAAAACACACATACAAGGTACTGAATTAAAGCTACACTCGTTGTGAATCTAGCCACCGAGTCAGATTTGTAAAATGCTTTTCGGCGAAAGCATGAGAAGCTATTATCTGATAGCATGCACCCCCAGAATACCAGACCGTCAACAAAACAACAGATTTTGCGGTAGCCGGCGCTACCCAGAACGCAGAAATAAAATATAAAACATTCATTACCTTTGACAAGCTTCTTTCTTGGCACTCCTATATGTCACATAAACATCACAATTGGGTCTTTTTCCCGATTAAATCCGTCATTGTATACCCAAAATGTGATTTGCTGAAGACCGGTCTGATCCAGAAAAATGCCCCTTTACAAGACGCAACGTAACTTTTTAAAATTACAAAAGTTGCCTATAAACTTTTACAAATCACTTCAAACTACTTATCTAAACCAACTTTAGGTATTAATAAACGTTAATAATCTATCAAATTGATCACGGGGCGATCTGTATTCGATAGCAGCAAGTCTTGAAATCATACTCCATGTTTTCACTTTCATAACATCCTGTGGTGAGCCCCAAGAAAGGAAGTGCCTATACTTCACAAAACCAAGGATAAAGCAGCCCCAAAATGTCAGCACTGGCGACATCGTGTGGAAGCTGTAGGCGTTTACAGGGGATCCCCATGTATTTTCCTCAGCCTTAGACAATACATTGACTGGCGGATGAATATTATTTTTGTGTTTTTGGTGAACAGTTTTTCGAAGGATTTTGACTCCTAAACACGTTCTGTTATAGCCACAGACACGATTTAACCAGTTTTAGAGACTTCAGAGTGTTTTCTATACACACACACTTATCATATGCATATACTATATTCCTGGCATGAGTAGCAGGACGCTGAAATGTTGCGCGATTTTTAACAAAAAGCTGCGAAAATTCGCAGCCTCCTTAACAGTTTTTAAATAAAAAAGTTAAATTAGCGGTGTTAAACGTTTTAAACAAAATTGGGATCGTCTCTGACTGCCAGGTCTTTGACATCCTCCTTATAGGCTGTCTCATCGTCATCGGTGATCAGGCCTACCACTGTCGTGTCTTCTGCAAACTTAATGGTGTTGAAGTCACGCAGTTGTGGTTGAATAGGGCGTACAGGAGGGGACTAAGCACACAGCCCTGAGGGGCCCCTGTTCTGAGGGTCAGCGTAGCAGATGGGTTGTTGCCTACCCTCACCACCTGGGGTGGCCCGTCAGGAGGTCAAGGATCCAGTTGCAGATTCTAACAAAGGTGATTCTAACATTAAACAAAAGTCTCCAACTTGACCTATTGTTTGCCCATCCAACTGGACTTATTAAAGCTGATGGTCAAATGCCGACCCTTAAAACTCCTGGGAGGTAATCTGTTATCATGACTGCTGTATATACAATGCATTTTCTCTCGACAATCTACACATAATACCCCATAATGACAAAGCGAAAACAGGTTTCTAGAAATGGTGGCACATTTATTAAAAATTAAAACCTTATTTACATAAGTATTCAGAGCCTTTGCTATGCGACTTGAAATTGAGCTCAGGTGCTCTTTCCATTGATCATCCTTGAGATGTTTTTACAACTTGGAGTCCACCTGTGGTAAATTCAATTGATTGGACATGATTTGGAAAGGCACACACCTGTCTGAATAAGGTCCCACAGTTGAGAGAGCAAAAATCAAACCATGAGGTCGGAGGAATTGTCAGTAGAGCTGCGAGACAGGATTGTGTCGAGGCACAGATCTAGGGCAGGCAAAAACCTGAGAAAAATCCATCCAGGAAGGGGGATTTCTTTATGTTTGTAGTTTTCTATTGAATGCCATTACAGTATCCATTGACTTAGGACTCAAATTGCACTTCCTATGGCTTCCACTAGATGTCAACAGTCTTTAGAAATTGTTTCAGGCTTGTATTCTGAAAAATAAGGGAGTAAGACCACTGAATGAATGGACATTGCAGTGTCCCAGAGCTTTTTCATGCACACGACTGAGAGCGCGCCTTTTTTGTTAACCTTTTATATTGACAACGTTATTGTCCGGTTGAAATATTGATTATTATGACTAAAAACAACCTGATGATTGATTATAAACATCGTTTGAAATGTTTCTACGAACTTTACTGATACTATTTAGATTTTTCGTCTGCATGTTGTGACTGCGTTTGAGCTTGTGGATTACTGAACAAAACGGGGGTCTTTGGATATAAACATGGACTTTATCGAACAAAGGGAACATTTATTGAGTAAATTGGATTCTTGTGAGTGCAACCATATGAAGATCATCAAAGGTAAGTGATTAATTTTATCGCTATTTCTGACTTTTGTTACTCCTCTACTTGGCTGCTAACTGTTTGTAATGATTTGTCTGCTGGGCGCTGTTCTCAGATAATCGCATGGTATGCTTTCGCTGTAAAGCCTTTTTGAAATCTGACACCGTGGTTGGATTAACATGAAGTTAATCTTTAAACCAATGTATAACACTTGTATGTTTTATGAATTTTTATAATGAGTATTTCTGTTTTTTTAAATTTGGTGCTCTGCAATTTCACAGGATGTTGGCCAGGTGGGACGCTAGCGTCCCACATACCCTAGTGAGGTTAACTAACATTTTTATATCAATGTTCCTGTGTATGTTTCCCAAGAGACCATTCTCTTAATATCAAATAGAATTTACCCAGAACTGTGTTACATGTTCTCAATATTTTAAGATACTAATGTTGTATACTGTGAAACGCTACTTACAGTACTAGTGTTATTGAGAGATAAACATGGTAATGCGTTCACTGATTGTACATAAATTAACATTGTTCCTACATGGTGTGCTTGCTTTGTTATCCAACTTATCTTGTCCTTTCTGTCATCCTTTGAACCCCGTTCATTGCTGCTTGCAGCTATATTTTTTGGTAACATTTTCCCTGGGAGTTCCACCCATCCGCTCCACCCATCTGTTTCCTTTCATTTAGAATTGTGTGTGGATGTGGAGGATTTCCTGATTTTAGCTTTCTCTCAGATGACCGTGAGGCTCTGCCTAGTGCAGCTCATTTAGAGGTGAGGAGAACTAAACATACTACAAACAGATGTGAAAAATGGAAACTGAATTAAAACAAAAAGAGATCAGTCATTTTCAAACAACTGAATATGTCTGTTTAAAAACGAGCTCCTTGAGTGCCAAGGCCAGGGGTTTAGTGGTTATACAATAAGCTGAATAAGATTAGCAGATGAATTAGGATTTGATCGGAGTACGTTAACATAAGAATGGGGATGGGCCTTGTACCAGTCTATGTTTCTTGGAGAGGATATTGCTTATAGGGTGGTCGGGGTCTCCTATGCTGACTATTATTGTCTGGCTCACCCTCGGCCTCTGCAGCATGCGAGGGCAAACACGTAAAACCCCACACCAATTTTTGCCAACATGTACTCTAATGGGTCGTCTAACGAGCTGGCGGTCACTCATCACCTCCATGCTAATCCCCAGCAGGGTTTCTGTTAGCCAGCAATTGCAGGCTTTTGGCTGATAATGAAAAGCTGTTAAAACTGATAGAAGCTGATAAAACTGACCTGAAGAAGAAAAAATCCCAGTGCAAAATGGTTTTATTCACTGATGTAAATACCAGTCAATGTAAATACAATTGGTTTTATTCACTGATGTAAATACCAGTCAATCTAAATACAATTGACTGTCATATTTCAGTATATTGGTACAACTAACACAACTAAACTTTTCAGGACCCTGTCTTTCAAAGATACATCGAAAAAATCCAAATAACTTCACAGATCTTCATTGTAAAGGGTTTAAACACTGCTTCTCATGCTTGTTCAATGAACCGTAAACAATTCATGAACATGTACCTGTGGAACGGTCGTTGAGACACTAACAGCTTACAGACGGTAGGCAATTAAGGTCACAGTTATGAAAACTTAGGACACTAAAGAGGCCTTTCTACTGACTCTGGAAAAACACCAAAAGAAAGATGCCCAGAGTTCCTACTCATCTGTATGAACGTGCCTTAGGCATGCTGCAAGGAGGCATCTGGACTGCAGATGTGGCTAGAGCAATAAATTGCAATGTCTGTACTATGAGACGCCTAAGACAGCGCTACAGGGAGACAGGACGGACAGCTGATCGTCCTTGCAGTGGCAGACTACGTGTAACAACAACCGGACACAGGATCGGTACATCCGAACATCACACCTGCGAGACAGGTACAGCATGGCAACAACTGCCCGAGTTACACCAGGAACGAATCCCTCCAGCAGTGCTCAGACTGTCTGCAATAGGCTGAGAGAGGCTGGACTGAGGGCTTGTAGGTCTGTTGTAAGGCAGGTCCTCACCAGACATCACCGGCAACAACGTAGCCTATGGGCACAAACCCACCGTCGCTGGACCAGACAGGACTGGCAAAAAGTGCTCTTCACTGACGAGTCGTGGCTTTATCTCACCAGGGGTGATGGTCGGATTCGCATTTGGAATGGAATGGAGCAGAGAACAGACAGGAGCTGGAGGGTAGAACTAGCATGGAGCAGAGAGAATACAGGAACTGGAGGGTAGAACTAGCATGGAGCAGAGAGAAGACAGGAACTGGAGGGTAGAACTAGCATGGAGCAGAGAGAATACAGGAACTGGAGGGTAGAACTAGCATGGAGCAGAGAGAATACAGGAACTGGAGGGTAGAACTAGCATGGAGCAGAGAAAAGACAGGAACTGGAGGGTAGAACTAGCATGGAGCAGAGAGAATACAGGAACTGGAGGGTAGAACTAGCATGGAGCAGAGAGAATACAGGAACTGGAGGGTAGAACTAGCATGGAGCAGAGAGAATACAGGAACTGGAGGGCATGGAGAACTGGAGGGTATGGAGCAGAGAGAATACAGGAA